>NW_024355990.1:2820042-2920501 GCF_902729225.1 Pteropus medius | reverse complement strand
AGGGGGGGACCGGGAGGGGCGGGGCGGGGCGGGGCGGGGGCCATGAGCTCCTCCCAGCTGCGCCGGGGCCCCTGTGCAGATCCGCGGCGGAGAGGCCCCTAGGTGTGTGTGCTTCCAAATCAGCTTTTCTATGGTACTTATCGCCCGCCCCTGTGTGCTTATTTATCTCCTGGCTCTGGGCCCCAGGTCCAGCCAGGGCTGGCGGCCCTGTGCCCTCAGGCCGGTTGCCTTGGCAACGCCCCTTTGTTAGGCACCAGCATCCCCAAATGTCAAACTGTTTTCAGCGGGTCAGACCTGGTTCCCTCCTGGCTTTCGCCTTCTCCTTTTCGATTCCAGTTACCTCTGCCCAAGTTGCAAACTCCCTCGTCTCCATGGGGACGTAGGAGGGCTGCCTCTCTTTTTCCGTCCCAAACATCTGTCTCTATAAACAGTTGTGCGCGGCACCTCCTCCTTCTGGGCCTGGGTTTGGGCTTCAGGAGGAAGTGCTTTGTTTATCCAGAGGGGTCGGTTTCCTTGCTCCTCTGGGGTTGGCCAGCGTGGGATGGCTGCAGCCCTGGACTCTGGGAGCCCCGGGCAGGCGGGTGGCCGGTGCTCACGCGGCTCCTCTGGGGCCAGGGCCTGGTGGGAGGGGCGGCCGCTCTGCACAGTTGTGTGTGTGGTCCACCTGGGCTCTGCTTTGCTGGCCGGGTTGCCTCAGACGGGCTACCTAACCTCTCTCGAGCCTCTGTTTCCTCTTCTGTAAAGTGGGGATTCTAACAGCGCCTCCCTAACAGACTTGTCGAGCGGGTAAAAAGCCGGGCTTCACGGTGTCAGGTGCAGTTGGTGGCGCTCTCTCCAGAAAGCGCTCGTGTTTCAGAAGTTACTACTGTTCTCAGCCCCACTCAGGAGAACTGCAAGATGTTGACTGGCCCAAGACTCAGTCAGAAGAGGGTCCCGCCCAAGATGCAAACCCAGACACCTTCCGATCCATCAGGACCTCCATCCCAACCCCGGGTCTTCAGTTTGCAGACCGAAGCACTCGGATCAAGTGACTTCCTCGTCCGCTTGAAACTTTGATTTTTTTCCAGGAAGAGGGTGGAGCGAGCTCAGAAGTTAGCGGGGTTTTGCCGAGAGCCAGGGACCGGGATGCGTGGTGTATGGGTGAGGAGGCAGGAACAGGGACTCCAGTGACTCCGATCCCTGGCTGACGGACATGAGAATGGGGCCACCTTGGAGAGCCCATCCTGGGCCCACACGGCGTCAGGGCCGGCATCACTCCCACAGGCCTCACCAGCCTGACTCCCAACTCCAAGTGCAGCGCCCTGACTGCAGGTGATCGAAGGAAACAGCCACGCTCACGGGGGAGGGGCAGCGTGGGCTTCGGAGCAGGGAGAACTGGGTCTGAATCCCGCTAATTACCGGCCTCGGGCGAGCCGACCTCTCTGGGACTCGGTTATCTCAGCTGTGGAATGGGTGGCAAGGAATAGTATCTGCCGGACAGGACAGGGGGACTGACAAGGGGCTCGGGGCTTAGCCCGGGGGGCGGGTGGCTCCAGCAACCAAGAGGACATTATTACTGCTGTGACAATTCGGTTGGCTCGGGATGACAGGAGACTGTGCTCCCCGGTCCCTGGACACTGGCCACCTAGGGATTTGGGGTCTCCACGCGGCATGAGCACAGTATAAGGAGGGCAGAAGCAAGGGCAATGTGGGAGCAGTAAGGCTTGGGGGGAAGGGGTTGCTGGGCGGGGCTGAGGGAGCGGTGACCAAGAACCCAGCCCTGGAAGGCAGGGGACAGGACCACAGCGAGCTGAGGCTCCAACCTCAGCGTGTGCTCCCTGGTCTCATCGGACTTCACTTAGAAAACACAAATGGAAAGGTAAAATTATTAAGCATTCATTCGGTTTTCTTTCTGAGTTGCGGTTGACGGTATTATATTAGTGACAGATGTACAGCATAGTAGTTAGACATTTACGTAATTCACGAGGTGACCCCCCTGTAAGTCTGGCGCCCACCCGGCACCATGCACGGCGACCACGATGCTATTTACTGTATCGCCCACCCTGTACTTTCCATCCCGAGGGCGGGCTTGGTTCTGAGCGCGGGGCCCGAGGATGCGATGTGACTGACTCCTGTCTCCTGGGATGTCTTCCAAGAGACCGGATAAAATGGACCTGAGCACAGATGGGGAGAGAGGGAGGAAGAGAAAACGAAATAGTAAAATGTCAACATTTGGGGTATCTTGGTGAAGGGTGTACGGGAATTCTTTGTAGTATTTTTGTAACTTTTCTGTAAGCCTGCAATTATTTCAAAATTAAAACTTGGGGTTTTTTGTTTTGTTTTGTTTTGAAGGAGATGATAGGATTATTATTGCCGGGGATGGGGGAACACCGGTGAAGAGCCAGTTCTGCCGGCGGTGGGTGGCGGCTGCTCGGAGGGCTCCAGGTTCTGCTGGAGACCCTGTGGCCACGGGAGTGACCAGCGTGACACCACAGAGCCAGCACCTCCACTCCGGCCACCAGCTTTCCGGCCTTGTGGCCAATCTTTCCCTTTGGGGGGCCAGTGACTCAACCACGGGTTCCATGTGGCAGGAAGTGGGTACAGTGACTCACCCGGTGGCTCTGAACCCTCTGTGCTGGAGGCTGGGATAGCAGCTGAGGCCGCAGGCCAGAGATGGCCCCCGAAGAGCGGGATATGCACCCCACGATCTAAGCCCAGGGAGTGCTGCTCCGGAGGACGGGGGCCCGGAGCACACGGCTGGAGCGGGCCGTCACCCACCCTCGGTCCAGCTGATGTGCCCTCGGGCAGCTCTGCGGAGTCGTCTGGCTGTCTGCGGGCACGTGTTCCATGCTGCACACTGCTTAAGAATTCCCCGCCGTCGGCAGAGCCGGCAGCCGCTGCCAAGGTCCCTGACTCGGCTGGCTGTCCCGAGCTGTGCCTTCGCTGGGGGCCTTGTTAGCACTCAGCAGATGGCCCGGAGGCTTTGTTCCTGGGGGTCCAGCAGGTTTAGGCTGAAGCTCCATGGCATTTTTTTCCTGCCTTGACGATCGGTGCTGGGAACTTGCCTTCTCTCTCATCGGAGGGTTGGACACCAGCACCGAGTAAGTGAACAAACGTTGCTTCAGGGCCCCCCATTCTCCTGCCAGGACGCCCTGACCTCTCCAGCTTCCCCTCTGGCTAAGGGCTGGAGTCGCTCGCTTCAAAGTTAAGGCATGTTCACATTTATGGGCGGGGGCAGTGTTTGTACATCCATTGTGTCCATTTATCCGCATAAGAGGAAAACCGAGGCTCAGAGAGGTTGAGGAACCTGCCTGAGGCCACACAGCACCGAATCTGGATTTGAAATCTGATTCGAGGGTCCACCGCCCTTATCCCACCTTGTGATGGGCTGTGCATGCTCCCCTATTTTTTGCGTGTCTACCCTTTGTCTCCCCAGCTCCATGGTGAATCCAGAAGGGTTGACTGGGAGGATGGCTTCCTCATATTCTAAAGCCTCCTGGCACCCAGCAGTCCCTGACACACGGAGGTGCTCAGGCGTGACTTTGCGGGCAGACCGAGTGTCCCGTCCAAGGTGGCTCTGAGCACAGCACCGGCCCTCTGCAGCAAGCCCCGCCCGCTCCCACCCCACACCCGGCAGTCTCCTGCCTGAGATCTTGTCCCCTTGTCTGAGAAGGCGGGCAGACCCCGCTCTGCCCAGGCCACCTGGCGCCGGCTGCCACGTCCAGGGCTCCGCACTGAGAGCCGCGTGGTCTCTCTCTGGCCTCCGCTTTGCCCTCCTGGCCTCTGACTCCCCGATCTGCTCCCGACTTTCCCTCTCCCAAGTGTTTCTCTTTGTTCTTCCTTTTCCCTCTCGATGTCCCTTCCGGTGCCCGCTTTCCCTCCTTCCCTGGACCTTGTTCCCACTTGATGTTGTCATCAGACTGCCGTCATTCCTGCCACAGCCAGTCCGCCAGGGCCGGCTTGCCCAGAGCCACTCCTGCACAAGAGCCCCGTCGTCTGTCTCAGCTTCTAAATGGTCACTTTCTACTTCCTTGGTACAAACACAGGCCCGGAGGAGGTGCTTCCACTGGGTTGGAAGGGGACCCTGGGGTCGTCTGGTCCAGCCTCTCTCGTGGTCAGCTGACCTCTGCTGAAGCGAAGATGGCTCAGGGCCGCCCACAGACCCGCACTGCTGCGTGGACAGCGGGTGGGCTCTTGGACGAGATGGCGAGATGGCGCTGTGAGGATCTGACTCAGATGAACGCTGTTTTCCTTTTCCATTGTATTGAGTTGATGTCAGCCTCCTGGCAACGTCCCCGGTCCTTTGATCTGGGGGAAGACATCCCTCGGTGACTGTCAACTAGCTGGTGAAGCTCATCACGCCCTTTCTCCTCTCAGGGAAAGTCCCGCCCCTCGTGGAATGTGAGTTTCAGACCTTAACTGTCCACCTCCCACTGATGCCCTCCAGTCTACTGACACGTCTCTCTGAGGACCAGGGACACGGTGGCGTTCTGGTGTCCCACGGAATCCAAGCATTAACTCACCTGCGCTCATCTGACACCTCCATGCCTTCCTTCCCAGGCCCCCAGTCCTGGAGTGCCTGGGGCATCTGATTCAGGATTCTATATTTGATCCTATTCAATTTCATCCGTGTCTTTCGACCTGTTGTTCCAGCCCGGCATCAGTTTTGAATCCAGATGAGTTGGATTCACCCGCACCGCCCTCCTGTTTTGTTGTATCTGGAGATCTGGTCACATGCCTTCATGGTTTCCACGCAAGTCATTGATGAAAATGTTGAACAGGACTTTGTCTGGGCCAGAGCCTTGTGGTACATCTCCAGAGACTTGCCTCCTGCTGGGCTTTGCTTACTAGTCAAAAGCTCTTTGGTTTCTTTGGTTTTTTTTGTTTGTTTGTTTGTTTGTTTTTACCTGCTACAACCTAATTGTTGTAGGTCATAGGCTTCTTTTCACCTGTCTTCCGTAAGCTCATCACAGCAAGTCGAATGTTTCGATAGAATCAAATTATTCTGTATCCTAAGTATGTCTATGATCGACAATACTGGCAAAGAAGAAAGGACTCATTCTGGCCTGAATTGCTAATAATAATAAGTTTAAATTTTTTTTATCCTCCAGATAGTCCGTATTCATTTTATTAAAATTCGACAATATGGATCAATGAAAAAGAATTTTAAAACATTCTAAATCCCCCTATGCACAGATAAGCACCTCATACATTTTGGTATATATTTCTACCAGTTTCTAAAAACATCTAGAAGTACATACACCCCTATGGCCATGCTACCCTGAACACGCCGGATCCCCTCTGATCTCGGAAGCTAAGCAGGGTCTGGCCTGGTTAGTACTTGGATGGGAGACCACTTAGGAAGACCAGGTGCTGTAGGCATTAAAAAAAAAAAAAGATGTAAAAAAGAAAAAATAGAAGTACACATGCCCCAAAACTCATCAAAAATGCAATCAGTCCAGAATACTCTTTCATTATCTGCTTTTTTCACCAACCGATATTTTGTGAATATCTTCACATAGGAGTAAATGTATGGCTACATAAGCTACTTTCATTATAAGGACATATCCTATTCAACAGATCCTGTATTATCGGATTCCAAGTTTTTGCCTTTTTAAACATTGTTATATATACCTATTATGACATGCCTGGCTCCTTCTTCAAAATACGTTCACAAATTATAGCCTGTGAACTTTCTGAATGTCCCTCAGATCCCCAAAGGGTTTGATCTGTGCTTCTCTGATAGACATATTTTCCGTAACGATAATTATATCCTATCATCTTCCTGCTTGTAACTGCTAAGATCTTTTAGGGAACTGTCCACCCCAATTTAAGATGTCGCCCTTATGGCTAACACAGTAGCTTGCTCTTAGAAACGCTCCATAAATATTTGTTGACTAAGGGCATGAATAAATGAATTTGTTTAATGATTCATTCCAGAGTTCTGCTGGTGATTAATATCATACTCGCTGGTTTCCAGTTTCTCAAGCCTGGTTTCTGCCCCACGGGAGCCTGGTTTGCCCGTCTTCCTGTCCCTCTCTCAATCTTGGGGATGACAGAAAGATGACACCAAGCCAAGGGTGCACACTTCCTCCTGTCCCAGGATGGCGTTGCCCTGGGCTGACACTTGAGTTGACTCAGAGCCTCCCACCCAGTCTCATTGTCTCCCAGAAGGGTGCCAAGGCCTCTGCCCCACAGGGCCTTGGAGAAATGGACAGACTTTGGGGCAGACCAGTACACAGTAGGTGCTCAATAAAGTCAGTATTCATTCTCTTTTCTGTATTTTGACAGAATGCGGTCTTCTCGTCCGCTCCTGCCTTCTTCCCTTCCTTCCTTCCTCCCTCTTCTCCCCTCATCTTTTTGAAACGTGACCTCAGCTCCTAAAAGTTCCTGGTACTTTATTTAGTACCTCCTCCCCGACCCCCACCACCAAGGTTCTTATAGAGATCTTTTGCAATTGGATTGTCCAAACTGTGGGTTCCCCCACCCTCGGCTTATCATTTTCCTTGACCCATTCTCACACTTAGAACCTATACGTTTGTTGTTGTTTTTTTTTTTTTTTGGCCAGAGTTCCCTGAACTTTTTGAAAAAATATCCCCTAAAGTCTAGGGTGCCCATCTGATAATTCCCGATATCTCTTTCCCTAGCTGTGATAAACACACAGGGAATCACCCTGCGTGAAAAGTGAGGCCACAGTGAAATCCCTTTCCTGGGGTTCAAACATCAGACTCTTCCCTGGAATAAAGATCACGGCCACCATCCCCACCACCTATGTGATCCCTAAACTCAGCCCAAGATTCATCGATGATGCTCTGCCTGGCACCGTAAGAGGTTGACGTGCTAAGTGATGCAGTCCACAGAGTCTACAGAGCATCTACTACGTGACTGTGAACCAGGGGAGAGAAAAGGTGAACGAGACTCGAAGAGCTCGGACTCTAACGGCTAAGAGTTTAGGGTTTTAAAATGGAGAGTTTCCAATCTGAGATAAAGGCACGTTAAGACGGAGCGGGTGAAACTGGAGAGAGATTTTTTTTAAGAACTTTAAAACTGTGTGTCTTCCTGTTTCTTCATTGGGAAGAAGTGACTCCCAGCCATCCCATCCATTAAACGAATACATATTAACAAAAAAAAAAAAAAAAACACGGGCTAAGAGCCTGTCATGTGCACAGCTGGACATACAGCGAGTCCTTTCTCAGGGGACTGATCTCTGCCCCTTGAGAAAGAATAAAACGGAGGGGACACCAAGGTCAGAGGGCAATGCCCGGCCCTGGCCAGTGGGAGTCACCTCGAGTTTCACTTGAGGGGCTCAGGCTTAGGTCGCCGAGAGTGGAAATCTCTGGAAAAACCCTAACACCCCTGTTGCAACATTCTAGGAAAATGGCCGTCTCTTGAATAAGGGTGGATCGGCCAGGGGAAGGTTTGGGGCAGTCAGCACTGTCCCACGGCCACTTGTTCCCACCCTTTGGTTCCCCAGTGATGCTCCAGCTACCGTGCAGGGGGCATGGGGAAGAGGGGATGGTGCTCTGGTCTGGAATTTCAATGAGACATATGCAAATGGCCAGTGGGCCCTTTGGAGGAAGTTGTGAGGGGAGCCAGCCGTGGCCAGCTCGGTGTCTATAAGCCGCAAAGCAGAAGTGAGAGTAGCGACATTTCCCAGTTCTCCCTCCCCCTTTTCCCTCCCTTTCTCACTCTGCCCCACCCCACACCCCACGTGGGTCCCCCCTTTCTTCTCTCTCAGAAATGAGACCTGTGACTTCTCCCCAATGACCCTAGTCTGAGAAAATATCCGTCTTTAAAGGAAACTAGATGTATAAGGCTCTCTTCAGCCCCAGAATTGAGGACTCTTGGGGCGCCCAGTGGGGCTGTTGAGCCGGCGAGAGTTAGAGGAAGGGAACAGCCTCCCATGAGCACCTGCTATGTCTCAGACCCCAAATCCAAGTCTCTCACGCTGTCCTCGCCAGAGCCCTCACTTAACAGACCGTAACAGGGGCCTTCGGTGAGTCCAACCCAGCCTGCCGAGTGCCCAAGCCTTCTGGTGCCACTGTCCCCTGGGCTGTAAGCCCCCAAGGTTGGGCAGATCCTATCCTTCCAGGACGCCGGGACACTGTTCATTTCAGCGGCAGCTCTGGCCTCCGACACGGACATACAGCCGAGAAACACCGCCCCGGCCGCCGAGTTTGGACGGAACAAGTATGGATTCCCTGCAACTTTTACTTCTAATTAATCGTCAATTGATTACCCTCTCACTCACAGAGGCTGCGAAGGCTCTAGCCTCTCTGTCAGGAAGCAAGCTATCTATCGACAAGTGGGTCAAAGCGTTGGTGGCTGTTACTTATTCATGAACCAGGGCGTTGGCACAGCTGGATTTCCCCGCACCTGTTCCATCTGGTGCTGAGTCGGAAGGAAAGGGCCCTGGGGAGAAAGTGCTTTCCTCACTCACTCTTCCTGGGCCTGCGTGTGAACCACACTTCTCTCGCTCACTGGCTCGCTCGGTCTCACCGGCTTTCCGTCCCAGGGTCCCAGGTTCGGTGGTTTTTGGCCTGGCCTTTTACCCATTTCCTACAGTGTCAACTCTGGCCAACCCGAGGTGTAAACAAAACAACGTGGCATCAGTTAAGGAATCGGCAGTGAATTGTAGAGCATATATATATATATATATATATATATATATATATACACACACACACACATATATATATATATATATACGCATATATTTTNAGATTCGAGTGCTTCCCAGTGACGAAAGCTCGAGAAGTGTTGGGTAAATGACCAGCTGTGTTCAAAACGCCTCGCAGAGAGCGGGCAAGGGCCAGCGGAGTTTCCGCCTCTTCCCTTCCCTCAGCGGGTCGCGGACACTCTCCTAGGAAACCTGTTGCCCTGGAGGGGGAGGTTTGGGTTAGGTAGCCGTAGAGGTTGCATTCCGATGGCGACGCATGTGTTTTGTCTTCTGATACAAGAGAATGTGGGGCAGACCGCAAATAATTCTTATCCTGGTTCACAGGTGGGAGAATAGGTCCCTGAGGCGTCCAGCAATCGGTGCTGAGGTCACAGAGGAAGCTCAAGGAGACCAAGGTGGCATGTGCAGACAGCCAAAGCTTGTCCATCAAGCGGAGGCCACCCATGGAAGCGGTCACTCCCTCTGGTAGGGGACGAGATCCAGGGGCAGCTGGAACCCATTACCGTCAGAAAAGTTTGCTGGAGAGGGCATAAAAAAGTCCCGAGAGGCTGGAGTTTGGCGTCCTAAGTGTGATGTCAAATGTGACAGTTAACAACTTTCATTTAATGACCACTTGGGGGGCACTCACCAGATGCCGGATGACAGGGACTCACCATTGAGCCGTGTGGACACATGGGAGAGGGGTTACAGTCAAGAAGGCCAGGCAAATGGGACAAGTGGGGACAAAGGCTATGCCCAGACAAGCATGGGGTGCTAAGAAAGCCGCCCCAGACAGCGAGGCGGGAGCAGAGGGCGAAGAGGCTCGAGTGCCAGCCCCTGAATTGTGGGCACTGGACGGAGGAGCTCCGTGGCCACAGGCTCTGGACACTGTCAGTAACCTGGCACCGGAGAACGTTCCCAGCCTAGGGATGGACCCGGGTCTGGCCTAAAAGGGGAGAGCACTGGGCACGGCCTGGGAGGAAGGTGGGGCGGGAGCCCTGCCCTAGAGTGCCCTCTGTCCCGGCCGCGCACCCTGACGGGAAGCCCGGGGGCCGCAGCTGCTCTGGCGGCCCGGCCCAGAATAGCCTCCCTTCCGGGCAGGGCGGCCCTGGCCCTCAGCGCCAGCGCCCGAAATAGGGCTCGGTCCCGAGGCCCGCGGGCGGCGGGCGCGAGGGGCCGCCCCGGCTCCGGGATGCACCGGGGAGCGGGGACCCAGGCGCGCGGCCGGGATGGGGTGCGGGGACCGGGGACCGGGGACCGGGGAGGGGCGCAGGCTGTGTGATTCAGGCCCTGGAGCCGGGGAGAGGGCAGGGCGTAGGGTGGAGGGTCGGAGCGCAAGCGGGGGGGACCCGGGCTCGGGGACTCGGGCTCGGGGACCTGGCGCAGGCGCACCGCGGGGCCGGGGGGCCGGGATCCCGGGCGCGGGGCCAGCCCGAGGCGTCGGGCGGGGCACTGACCTCACGGCCTGCGAGGAACCCCGCCGGGGGCGGCCCTGCTGATGGAAGGGCTGAGGAATTCGCAGCTGGCGGCGCGGTGGGGCGGGTGCGTGTGTGTTCCCTTCCCCTCCTCACGTCGCCGGGAGAGGAGCGGTTGCTATGGACACAGATGGGCCGGGGGGGATCCAGGCGCTCCGGTTGCGCAGGCCGCGCGCGGCGCCCCCCGCGCGAGGGAGGCGTCCAGAGACTCCCGCGGGGGGCGGCCCCCACGGACCCCCACCCCGACCCCGGCCCGCACCACAGCCCGCTCCCTCCCGGCCTGTGGAAATTAGTGTCGCCGCCCTGGAGCCAGGTGGTCCTGGGGTACGCTGCGTGCGTCCGCACAGGCTCCCCGCTGTACCCTCCGTGGACGCTGAGGCTGAGCTAGTCTGAAAGGTGCCTGACCCCACACTCTGCCGGTGCAGCCGCCACCCTGCGCCGCCCTTCGCCCCACACGCTAACCTCCCAGCCTCAGGTTCCCCACCTATTAACCAGTGATTAGTCACATCTACCATGCAGGGTTGTTACAATTAAAATAGAATAATTACGTCATATGGCCTATGCTCTATAAATGGGATCCCCTTCTCCCCTCTCCCCACCCCTTCCTCCATGGGGTCAGTAAGGCCTTATGTGCTCCCCTGTGTCTGGACCTGGAGCTGCCCTTCGGCAACACCCTTGCCGGGGCCCCTCCCGCTCCCCACAGGGTTACCTTGGAACCCGCCTCACACAGAGGATGGTCCAACTTGCTGTCGGAACCTGCAGGAATCCTGGGCGGAGGTCCAAGAATATTAGTGGAGGGTCCAGCCTGGCTGGAGTGAGTCAGCCTCTCCTGAACGTTAGTCGCTGCTTCAGCGGCCCTTTGCAGCTCTGCGGGGTAGCTGCCAGGACCAGGCAGTGGGAGAAATCGCTGGGAAGACCAGCATGCCCTGAGGGTGGGGTTGAGAGCTGGCCAGGACGCCAGGCTGGGAGGGGGCTCTGATCCCCCTTCTCCTCTATGGGAACCAAGGTGCAGACTGGACTGGGAACCATGGTACCCCATGTGAGGAAGGGCGGGCCTGGCTTACTGTAACTGCCTGGCTGAAAGCCTGATTGTCCTGTGGTTGGACAGGCCAGCCAGAGAGGGGCCCTGGTGTAACCGAGAGCCCGCTGATGGGTGTGAGAAGTGGAGGCAGGGCCTCCCTGCCTTCCCAGTAGACCAGGTGGGGCTGCCTGGTGGTGGCTGGATTTCAGCTCTCTCCCCTAGGCAGGTCAGGCCACTGCTCAAATGCCAGGTCACTTGCGAGAATAAAATCTGTCCAAGGGGCATCGGAGCAGCCGGTGCTGACGGAGTGCTTACTGTGTGGATGTTTGCTCACTGAAGTCACAACTCTAGGACGTGGGACAGTTACATGCCCATTGTACAGACAGGGAGCAGATTTAGAGACCTACCCGGGTCTCCTAACTGTGAGGAGGTCTCCTAATGGCCCTCTGGCCTCCTGAATGTGGCCTGGAAGAGCAGCGGACCTGACCGGAGGCCCAGCTGACAGCCCAGGTGCCTGAGCCCCTCCCCCCTCAGCAGCTGCTTGCTCGGTACTCAGCTGACTTCCTGGTCTTGGAAGTGCAGCTGCAGGCATTTGCTGGGGCAGGGCGGTCCCCTTCCTGTGGTTCAGGTAAGAGCAAAACCCCAAGCCTTTTTGGCATCTTCTCTCTCTCTTTTCTTGGGCTCTGGAGGTCACACCTGGGTACCCCAGAGAGCCTTTCGGGCCAGAGGTTTTGTCCCGAGTCCCTGGCTACGGGCGAGAGGCAAGGTGGGCAGCAAAGGGGCTGCAGGCCCTAGGTGAAGAGGCGAGGACCTGAGCTAAAGGCCACCTGCAGGCTTTCTCCCTCGGCCTCTTCTCTGACGATGATGAGGACGTAGCCCCGAAAAATGCTGTGAGAACATCCCTTGACTTCATTTCCCAGCTCTCCCCAGCCCCAGGGTCTGGATTGCACAGGAACAGCTGAGAGATAAAGGCCGCCGTGTGCGCATGTCCACTGCACCATCAGACACCCAGGGCTTTGCAAAAGGCTGGCTGTCGGGCATCCCTGGACTTTTCTCTAGGTGACATTGCCAAGGATCTGTGGCACTCACCAGATTTCCCACGCCCACCCTCATGGCTCTACCTCCCTCTCTCTTGCCTGTGGCCGCGCAGAATAAGCTTTCCAGAGGATGCTCTTTCCCGTGTGAAGAGTCATCTGAGGTCGCTAAGGCTGCTGCTTTTCACCAGAGAAATGCAGGAAGCATCCTTACAGCTAAATGAGGCCACATCTGTGGAGGACCAGGCCACGCCAGCAGGCTACAGGCATATGCTCTCTCCCCAAGGGGCACTGCATTTGGACGTGCAGCCTGCCTCTCAGCCCTGCACTCGGCTAGGCCATCCGCTGGGCTCCACCCATGGGCGCCTTTTCAGCCTGTCCTTTGCTCAGGGTGTCTTTAACGAAGCATTAAGGGACATTCCACTTGTCCCTTTGCCCAAGAGCAAAGAGGAACACATTCCTCAGGCTCTGTGTGGAAGATATGGGAAGAAGAAGTGTTCTTTATTTGAGATCCCACAGGACCAGCCAGCAGTACTGGGTTGGATAGTGTCCCCCCAAATTCACGTCCACATGGAACCGCAACGTGTGACCTTATTTGTAAACAGCGTCTTTGTAGATGTGATTAGAGAAGATGAGGTCACATGGCTGAGGTTGGGCCTTAATCCAATGACTGGTGTCTTTACAAGAAGAGAGAAATCTGGACTCAGACGCACAGGGAAGACAGCTACGTGCAGACGGAGGCGGAGATTGCAGTGATGTGTCTTGAAGCCAAGGAACACTGAGGATCGCCGGCGACCCCCAAAAGCTGGGAAGAAGCAGGGAGGGAGCATGACCCTGCCGACACCTTGATTTTGGACTTTCCGGCCTCCAGAACTGTGAGAAAATCAGTTTCTGTCGTTTTAGACCACCCATCGTGCGGTCCTTCAGATGGCAGTCCTAGGACACTCACACGGCCACCAAATGTCAAACAGAGGGCAGCTGAGGAAAACAAGAAGGAAACGCAGCAGGCACATAAAGCGAAGGCTTGGACGAGGCCAAGGAAGAGACAGGAAGGAATGCTTCCTCTCACCCGGGACAGGAAGCCATGGAACTCGTGGCCGAGTCTTGCCAGTTGCCACGTTGCGGCTAGCAGCAGTGTGTGGGGCTGGATGTCAGGGGAGTGGGAGGTGTTTGAATCTTGCTAGTCCCGGGGAGACCCTTCTAACAACAATAATCTTGAGACGTAGCCTTGTCTCAACCTCACGACAACCCATGAAGCAGGTTTCGTTGAGATCCCCAGGTATAGATGGGGAACGAAGGCGAGGCCGTTAGGTACCTGCCCCAGGTCATTCATTGGAAAGCACCGATCTGGGACACGTGCCCGGCTCTCCTGCCCCACGGCTGGCACTCTGCCCTCCACCAGTCGGAGCTCCTCGGTAGGGTCGGCAGATGCTGGCCACGGGCAAGGACGCTGCAGCCTGCTGCCTGGGTTTGGATGCTCGATCTGTTTCTGGTGAGTTGCGTGACCTTGGGCAAGTCACCTTATTGCATCTCTGGTCCACAGTTCCCCCCCATTAAAAAAATCGGGACGATGATAAGACCGCACTCATGGGTTGCTGGAGAAGGGAATGAGTTCAAATGTTTCAAGTGCTCGGAATAGTCCTTGGCACGTCGGAAGCACAACCATAAAAGTGTGAAATAAATGGAACACGCTGGCTGAGGTCTCTTTTCCTCCAGAAGGCGGCTGCGGGATGGCGAACCTGTCTTATTCTTACTCCACAGGCCAGGGGAAGACCAATAACGACAGCGTTCTCATGGGGTCCTTATTTGTTTTCCATAGAACTCTCCAGAAACCAGCAAAGAGGGCCCGTGAGACCAGGGAGCAGAGTTCCCCCCACCTCCTTGGCAGGCTGGTTTACTTGCTTGAATCCTGCCTTCAAGGCCATGAGCACCTTTAGATCCTAGTCCAGGCCCGTGTTCCCCTCCCAGACGAGAGCTCGGACCCCTGCCATCACCTCCACCCTGAATCCCGGCCAGTCATCCCTCCGGTTAGCTGTTGCTCATGTGGCGACCTAGACCGGGGTGATTCACCATCATGCATCACCCCACGGACAGATCACTCACAGTGTACATCAGAAGAGTGGCACCGTCTGTCGCATTTACAGACGGAGCTCAGAATGTGCTGAACGGCACGGGCGAGTGGCAGCGTGTCCGCCCTATGCAGGTCCGGCAAGTCCCCTCGTCGTCTCTGGCCATTTCTCCATCTTTCTGTTGTGGGCCTGCAGCCTCTACCAGGCATCTGGCCCTTTTCATTGGCTCCTCTCCAGATGTCTGTCCTACCAGCCACAGAGTCCAGCATGATGGCCCCAAGGGCCTGGCATTCTCTGCCTGGGTTGAGGGTCCTCTCCTCCTCCACCCAGGACCGACCAGCTCAGCCCTCATCCTGGTGTGGGCACAAGGCCTCTTGCCGCAGCTGGGGCCCTTGGCTGACCTTCTCAGCTCTCTCTTTAGACTGGAGAGGCCTGGCCGTGTGCCTGCAGGAGGGCCCGGCCGCTCTCCTGGGCTCCTCCCCTCCATGCCAGGGCTCTGGCCCGAGCCCGGTCAGGGTCCTAGCTGAGTTCACAGTCAGACCCCAAAGTGACGGTCTGAGGAGTCCCATGGGGAAGCCCCAGTGTGTAGGGCAGTATTCTATAGCCGAGGACTGTCCCCACGCCCACCCCCCACTGGGCAATGCCAGCTGGGCTCTGAACATCTTCTGGGTGGCCTTCCTGGCAGACCCCTCGCTTACTTTTACCAGGTGCCAAGGGACACTGCAAAGCTGGAGGCCCACGCTTGGAAGCCAGCCTGCCTCCTTCCCGGCACTAGCTCCTCTCCCTCCAGCCTCGTTTTTGTAGACTTCTATAACAGAAAGGGACAGAGAGGTCATTCCATCCATCCTTGGCTTCCAGAAAAGCTCATTTAGACCAATATTGGGGTTCTCTGCTACTTACTATCACTTGGTCACGTGGTGTTACTGTCTCTTGATTTCATCCAAACAGGACGGTGAACTCTTCGAATGAAATAACTCATCCCTTCAACAATGATTTATCGAACGCCTCCTCAGTACCAGGCACTGTATCCTCTACTTTCGTGAGGTTTCAGGCAAAACCCTGCACACCGGGTTGGCCAGAGGTCTTCCTGGAATGTCCATTGGGACCCCCAGCCCTGAACGTCTGAGGCTTCCACCCTCTGGGGATGATGCTGTGTTCTCTGCAGCCTCCCAAGGTCTGGATGAATGGACGTCACCCAGGGCTGAGCTGGTTTCTGACGAGAGGCAGGTGTGGACTCAGCCACCATTCGGCTACTTTGAGGAGCCTTCACAGTAGCTGCTAAGTAGAGGTCCTGGGCAGTGGGGCCCTAATACACAGGAACAAGCAGTAGCGGCCATGGTGCTGGATTCGAAGTCTGCTGATCGGTGTTCTAATTCTGTCTCTACCGCTAATTATCTGTGTGACTTGAGACAGATCTAAATCCCCTCTACACCTTAATTTGCTAGGCTAGAAAATGCAGTCCGCTTCCTTTCATTCACTTCCATCTAAGGCACACGGGGAGGAGGGGCTCAGATAACAACACAGTAGGGCGCATTTCGAAAAACCAAAAGTGCTATTTATGTAAACAGAAGAGACTAAACATAAAAGATGCCTGCTTGCTTCTGGAAGTAAAAAGTTGTGAATGATTTCCATGATATTTTAATGACTTCCGAAACCCCGTTATTTAAAGACAGTTCTTGGACAGGGCCACGGTCAAGTGGGTGGGGGACCGTCCTCCAAGCACCACCCACTCTGCTGAGTTTTGTGAAGAATGTACAAAAGGTGAGGAGCCCATCCTGGGGGGCAGAAGGATGTCTCCCAGGGTGAGGTGGAATGGGTGAGGAGCCGAAGATGAGCTAGCTGTCCATTCTAGTGGGAGCTGAAGGGGATTGGACCTGCTTAGAGGCAAGAGCCTAGGGAGCCCGGCGTGGGTCCCAGAAAGATGAGCTGTGCGTGTGACATGGCAAAAACAGTATTTTTAGAAGATGAGTATGGCATGGATGTGCCCAGTGGGGACATACCAAATCTCTTGAAGTTCCCCAAAGTTTTTTCCCTTTTCCGGGCCACTTCCCTGTTTCTCGTCATTAAAATGCCCCGTTGTCCCACGCCTGCCAAGGGAACACCTGCTGTTTCACCTTAGTTTGAGAGAGTCACCTCTTCTGGGAAGCCACTCTAGGTCATTTCCTCCTGGGGGCCCTGAGCTCTACCCTGTATGCTTTTTTATTTTTATGCCCATTCCTTTTTAGGATACTTCTTGGTTTTCACGTCTGGTTCCCCTTTTAGATTGTAAGCCTCTTGAAGTCTGAATGTTTCCTGGTTGGCATTGACCTCCAGCACTGGTCACCGTGCCCAAAACAGGGTTTCTACCTATGCTGGTATCCCCTGGGGCACAGTTAGGGCAAGCGTCAGGTGCTGCTAATGCACCCTCAAGTTCAGAAACACTGCAGCTCCCCATCGCACAACTTCATGGCACACCGTCCACAAAGATCATGCTCTGAACAGCGCCCCCTGTAGTTGTGCAACACGGCGGCCTCCCGGAGGACCAGGTCCTACTATTTCATGTCTATGGCTTCAATATCCTGTACATCATAGATCCTAAATAATGTCTTCTGTATGAAAAGAAGATTTGAGATTTGGGGGAAAGGAGATGAAGGAAAGGAAATACGTTTTCTTGTGTAATGTAAATAACGAACTTGCTTTCTGGTGTCTCTTTTTTTAAGTCTAGGTTTTCAGCCTATTTTTAAAGCTGGGCCTGATGATCCTGTGAACTGTGGCAGTCACGGCGTTCATGACGACTGCATTCGAAGCCCTGGCTTCTTTTCAGAACGGAGGGGGCTCCAATTCTCTCTGCAAAGACTCAGCCTTCCAGGCCACTGCTGTTGCTTAAGGCCCTGCTGCAATCAGAGCGCACAGCAGTGGGAAGTCCAGAGTTCTCACCACTTCTGGGAACAGCCCCCCACCCCCTCCCCGCACCAGCTTCCACAGGCAGTCCTCATGACAGTGGGTCAGGCTCACCCAAGGATTTCACAAATGCCTGGCCTGTTCCCAGCACAGCACAGCTGGGAGGGCTCAGCTCTGGAGTGGGGAAGGAGCACCGACCTCCTCCCTGGGCTCCCCCCCGTCCCCCACCCCCGTCCCCGGGAGAGGGAAGGCCTGCACTTGTCCATGCTTGTTCCAGCGCGGGTGGCGAACCTGGCCTCCCCTCCCTGCTGATTTCCCAGCTTGGCTTAGTCAAGGTTTAAGGAGGAAATTCACTGTCCCAAGAAGAGAGGGAAACCCAGGCTCGTCTCCCCAAAGGCAGCAGTGGTCTCAGTCAATACCCTGGGGAGCTATTAGGTATTGAGATTCAGGGACTCCAGATTTGATTCAGAAGGGCTGAGGTTGGAATCCAGGCATCAGCATTTCAGCCGCTCCCTGGGGGGCTGCCAGGTGGTTCTGCACTTGCAGTAGCCTTGGGGAGAGGCGGTTCCCGGCCACGAAGGAAGTTCACAGTCCAAAGGGCCCGGGATTCTCAGGGCCTCCAGCTCCCTCTCTGTAACTAGCCCCACGACCCTGGAAGAACCGCCTTGTATTTCAGGCCTCATTCCCTCCATCTCTGAAATGGACGTGTTCTGGCCTGAGGTTAGGATGATCCACTGTCCTGATGTGATGGACCTTCAGGTCCAAATTGGGACAGTATTGGGCAAACCGGGACAAGCCCATCACCCTGCCTGAGACAAAATCGTGGACGTGCGATGTACTGAAAATAAGACTCGAAGATGCATCTTTGCGGCACAAATAGCAGTCCCTATTTATTTATATATTTACTAGTACTTTGTTGTCTGTCACTCCCACTAAATCTCAGGAGAGCAGGGCGAGCATGGCCTCGTCTTGTTCCACACTCAATCCCCGGGCACACGGGATGTGTTCAATAGATATTTGCTGAGTGAACAAACAAATGAGTGAATGAGGGACTGAAAGGCAGGGGGCTGCAGGACTCCAAGGACAGGATCACTGGACAGAGAGTATGTGGAGGGTGGAGGGGTGGGGGTAGGGAGGACTCTGCTGGCCTGGAGGACGATGTAGGCTCCTCTGGGACAAGAAAACTTGAGCCACTCCTGCCCTGGAAGGGGTCGGTACTTTCTGAGCAGCCTCCCCTTGGAGGGGGTCAGTGACCCCCCCAGTGACGAAGGACTCCCTCCCCCCTAGGAGCCCCGGGCGCGCTGGTCCACCCTCTCTCCTCCCTCTCCCGCCCCCCACCCCAGGGAGGTGCGCCTGGCAGCCTCCCGGCCGAATTTCCTGGCACTCGGCTGAGAATAAACAGCACTCTGCGCCTGTAATCCCGTTGCCGTGGCGACCGCGCTTTGCGGGCGGCCTGGGGAGGAGCGGGGGCGGGACGGGGCGTGGCCTACCCGACGCGCATGCTCCGTTGGGCGGCGGCGGCGGCGGCGGCGCGGGCCCGCGGAGTGCCACCGCCCGGGCTCCACGCGGACATTCTTCGCATAGCTCTGCCAGGGCTCCCGCGGTGTCGGGAAGTGACTCCTCCTGGCCGTGTGCGGCCTCGGAGCAACGCGCCCGCCCGCCCGGCGGCGCCCGAACGGGAGGGGGCGGGCCGCGCGGGCGCGGAAGGTGCGCCCGGGACCCAGCTCTTCCCACCGTCGGCCTCGGTCTTCTCCGTCCGCCCCTGTGCACGTTGTCCCCCGCCCCGCAGACTTCTGTCTCTGCTTAGACTCCCTCTGTGGCTGTCTGTCTCTGGCCTTCCCTCTGACTGGTACCACGGCCAGAGACAGAAGGGTGCCCCCTCCCGAACACCCTTACTCCTTAGTCTAGGACACGACGTGAGGGCTTATTTTCCATCTCCAGCTCCCCTGTCTGTGGCCTCCTTCCCGCCCTCGCCCCAGAGCAGGCTTTAGATTCTCCGTTCACGTCTCGAACTCGTCAGGCCTGCCCCAAAACAGCACTGGAGAGGAGATAGGGGCTCTTGGGTGGGTGAGTGGGTGGGTTCTTTCGGCGCCCGGAGCAGGCCCTGGGAGCAGCGATCTCCCCGCTTTCCGTTGGCCAGGGCCCCCTAGCTGTGCTCTTTTAACGCTACTGAGTGCCTGCGGAAGCCACAGGGAATTGTACCCCGGGTGCTGCTGGACGTTTCTAGCAACTCTTGGAATCAAGTGCACCCCTCCTCTGGTGGCCAGAACAGAGGGGCCTCCATTAAGTCCTTTGGAGGAGGGGTGTATGCCCCTAAAAGAATTGGGAAGTACAGAAAGATTTCTGCAACGGGAAGGTGGGAGGAGGAGGGAAAACAGGAAGGAGCCCTGGCGAGCAGAGGAGCTAGGAAGGGGTCCTTGCCCTGGCGTTGCCACTCGCTCGCTGTGTGAACCTGAGCAAATTGCTTTCCTTTTCTGGGACTCAGTCTCCCTGTCTGCTAAACCAGAGGGTTGGTCCAGTCTGTGGTCTGCAAATGGAGAGAGACAGAGAAAGGTAGGGAAAGAAGGCTGGACTGGGCATCCAGGGAAAAGAGGCGCCATCCTGCCTCTGCAGTCAACCAGGGGTCTGGGAGGCCAGCTTCCTGTGGGGCGGGCGAAGGCCAAGCCCTTTTGTTAGCGCCCTGTGAACACTGGACAGTGGCTAAACAGCTGCCTTCTGGGCTGCGCGGGGACTCGGTGTGCTCCAGATGCCAATCACCTTAGAAGGCAGATGGTGGCTGACTGGCAGGCCATCGGGTAGGGAAGAGTCTGCCAGAAGGTTCCCACACTCTCATCCTTCTGGAAGGCACTGGGGAGCCAGGTCCCACTGGGTTTCCTCACCTGACCTTGTGCTCTGGGAAGGCGACCTCATCTGGGTCTGCGTTCCCAGCTCTAGAGGTGGCGGTCCGTCTAGCGTGGTTCCTGCATGCTCTGTCTCTCTCAACAGTTTCGCCCCTGGCCTGGCCCTTTCTCGTCACTTTAGGTTATTTTCCTCAAAAGATCAGGAAATGGGAAAGAAAAATGACTTTGTTTATTTACTCGCTCAGTTGCCTTTTGGACACTGATTCCCGGAGCAGCTCTTTGGGGGGCCTGGCATCTGAAGCGCAGGGATGGGGGTAACACTCATCTTTCCAAGCCGTCAGGTCTCAGGGTTGGGGGAGGAGGAAACATGGACAGAAAATGTCCACAGAGGTTTTTTTTTCTTTCTTTTCTTTTTTTTTTTTTTTGTCAGAACCCTAACGCTGAAACCCACAGCACTGGGAGAAGGACGGTACTAACCTCTTGGCTTTGCAAGGGTTCCCACCTGTGGGCAACCCCGGGTACACACTTAGTGTTCAGAGAGGGAGAGTCCATGGGCTTTGGGAATAAACACTCCTGGGGTCAATCCTGTGTCTTTCCCGCATCCCAAGTGGTGTGTCCTTGGGCAGGTTGCTTAACCTCTGTGAACCTGAGTGGCTGCCCCCACTGAGTCCACAAATATTTACTGAGCACCATTCTAGGCATCAGAAGTGACCAGTCCAATTTCCTGCTCCTATGGAGCACACAGTTGTGTCTGAGAATATGGGGGTGATAACATCTGCCTTGTGGGGGCAGCTGGGAAGGTTAACCCAGGGAGCCTCCAAATGCGGGGGCGGGTGGAGTGAGAGTGACTAAAATAGATAAATAGATGGGTGCTCTTCTTGGGAGGCCCGTGGCCCCAACCACTGCTCAGGTGGGGGCTCCTGGGAAGTGGGAGGGGAGCCTCATCAGGACCACCCCTCCCCACCACCTCCGTGAACCGGGCTACGCTGAGGTCACGGGCCACCGCCGGGACCCTGTAGTCTGGGCTTTCTCGGAACACCTCCCTGCCAAGGAGCCAAGCGCTTCTAATAGCTTGGAGCCTCTAAAAGCTTTGGCCACAGCTCAGCTTAGTCCCTGCAAGCCCTTTGAAGCGCTTCCTTCGAACTTGCTTTGCATATTCTGGTCAGATCTGAATCAGACTAGCAGGAATTACCCTCGGTACAGTCTAGGTGGCTGCCGGAGCTTGTAAGTGACGTGAAGAAGGGTTTGAGGACGCCAGGGCAGCAAGGGGGCAGAGCCGGCGCCACCCTCTGCGGCTCCCTCCCACCTCCCCTCGGGTGCAGGGTGTGTGGGTGTGGGTGAAAGAGAAAGCAAGGCAGAGAAGGGGCAGGGGAAAAAGGCTCAAGTCATGTTTTTCATTAAAAAATAGTGCTCTTTATTATAAATTACTGAAATGTTTCTTTTTTGAATATAAATATAAATATGTGCAAAGTTTGACTTGGATTGGTATTTTGTTGAGTTCTTCAAGCATCTCCTAACAGCCTTGAAGGCCTGGGTTGGGGGAGGGGAGAGGGCTGGAGGTGGAATCTTTATAAAAGACAGAGTGATTGAGGCAGATTGTAAACATTATTAAAAAACAAAACAGAAACAAAAATAACAGAAAAAAAACGAAAACCCCAACACACAGCTGCCCCATCCAGACCAATACCTGACACAGAAAACTTTGTGATTAGTTTTTCCCCCAAAAGAACAGTTCCAGGTAATTCCATCGCTGCTACATTCCTGTAAGTTTTCACTGATCAGTGCTATTGCAGAGAGGGAGCAGCTGGGGTGGCAGGGGCCCTGGCCTCTTGGTGACTCCTCGCCTGTGTCCCCCCACCCCAGGGGAGGAGGGGGGGCTGTGCAGGGCCTGGGGTTGGGGCCCGTGGGACCCGCTGGCTCTGCTCTAGCCAGAGCCCAGACACCGTGAGGCACCTGTGGCTGGCCAATACCATCTCTGCTGCCTGCCCCCCCCCAAGGTCAGTGGCCAGCTGCCTGCCCTTTGAGAATCCCTTGGCCTCTGCATGGATTGGCTGAGTGTGTGGCTTCTTGTGTGCCAGTCCCTCTCCATGGGACAGGGAGCATTTAAGGCAAATCTCCTAGCCAGACATAGTCAGGAGGCACAAAGTAGAATCCCCCATCTTCTCTGGCCAGGGTCTGGGGTCAAAGATGGCTCATCTCCTCCAGCCACACCCACCCCCAGGTGCTGGAAGGTATAGCATGGGTGGGGAAAGAACTGACCGGCCTGTCCACCCGCCTCCAAATGCCACTTCCCCCTTAAAACGGGGGAAGGGCCCTCAGCTCTCCACGGACTAGGACCTATATTTCCTGGTGGTTGTCCCAAGGAGGAGTAGTAGAATGGTCCTCTTCAGGTCACCCCTTGGCCTTCTCTCCAGAGCCCGGGGAGGAGCACGCAGCCACCCTCCTCACCTGGGCTGGGCAGTGAGAGTTGCCATGTCCTTGGGCAGCCTGCAGCCCGGGGGGGCCCCTGAGGCACCCTCTCTCTTGTCCACCCTTTCCCAGGCCAGAGACTTGCTCAGGGTTAGAGCCACGTTTAAAACCAAATCAAAGAGCAAACAAGTTCCGTTGGAAAGTTTGCAGATTCCCCGGCACTTCTCACTAGTTCAGCAGTGTCCCCTGTCTGGAGGTGCAGGGGGAGTCGAGGAAGCGGAGAGGAGATTCCATTGCAGTCGCCCCACTGGGCCATCTGGCTCCTCCGGAGCAGCCGGAGTGGGGGAGGGGCGCTCAGGTGGCACTCCCCCTTCCCTCAAACACATTCCAGGTCTGGCCTGCCCCCTTCTGCAGAGGGGAGGGTCAGAGGGAGGGGCCTGTCCACCCCCTGGCTCACCCAGAACTGCAGGACTCTCCCGCTGGATTCTTGTGCTTGTGCCATGTGTCACGAAGGAGAGGGGACCCAGGCCCCTCGCCCTGACCCCTGCCCTTTGCTCTTTAAAGTGGGGCATCGTACTGGTCCAGGAACTCCCGAATGGGCCCAGGCAGCTGGGTGACTTTCTCATAGGAGTCCAGGTGGCCGTTGACGGTCTTCCGACAGAGATGCTGGAGAGTGGCCACGTTGGAGGAGAGGGGCCTGCTCAACACCAGAGGGATCTTCTCGCCCCCCGAGTAGATGTAATAGGCTCTCCTGGGGGGCGTCCCCGGCAGCGGCTGGGCGGGCGTCTGTTCTGGCACCTCGGCGGAGGGCGAGGAGGGTTCACTCGGTGGCGACGGGAAGGAGGGCGCGCTGGGGGGCGGCATGTAGTGATGCACCAGCTTGAGCACGCAGTCGAAGCGCGGCACAGGCTGCGTGCTCCGGGGGTCGCTCTGCAGCGAGAAGCTGCCCCCCTCGCACTGGATGCGCAGGTTCTTGGTCCCCGACTGGGTCTTGACGCTGAGCGTGAAGAAGTGGCGCTGGTCCGAGCTGTCGCGGATGAGGAAGGTGCCGGCGGGCTCGGCGCTGAGCAGCAGGTTCGCCTCGCCGCCCGTCACCGCGCTCCAGTAGAAGCCGCTCTCCTGCAGCTTGCGCACTGCGTTCACCACCAGCTGGTACTCGCTCTTGGAGCTGAAGGTCTTGAGGCGCAGGCTGGTGTCCAGGGGGCGGCTCATCCCGGCGGCGGGAAACTTGCTGTGGGTGACCATGGCGCACGGAGCCAGCGTGGATCTGCGCGGCGGCGGCTGCAGCTGCTCGGCGGCCTCCGCACAGCGGCCGCTACCGCATCCCGGGGGGCTGTGGGGAGGAAGGCGCGAGCCGCGTGAGTGCCCGGAACCCTCCAGCGCGCCTGGCCCGCCCCGGCTCCCCTGCCTCCGCCAAGTGGCCGGGGCACCCACTGCTCCGGAGGTCCTCGCGTGGGCCCTCGCCCCGACCCAGGCAGCCCGTGGAGCCCGCCCGGCCCTCGCCCCCGCTGGCGGGGTGGCCCCTTCCCCAGCGCGCACTGGCAGGGCGCCGAGTGGGAAACTCAGGCGCGGAAGTTGGGTCTCCGGGAGCGTGGCCGGGGTGGAGGGCAGAGAAGGGCGCCGGGACGCTCGGGGCGCCGCTCAGTCCGACGGCCCCGGGCGGCGGGGACGGAGAGAAATCCGAGGCACGGGGGTAGGGAGGGGACGCGAGAAGCCGGAGGGGGCCCCAGCCTGGGTATTCCGGGAAATTGGGACCTCCGGCTTCCATCCGCTCTGTCTCCTACCTCGTCCCCTCCCTGCCGGGAATGACCCGGGAAGGGGAGGAGAAACCGGGAAAAGCTCCCGGGACTAGCGAGGGCCACCCCCCTCCGCGTCGCGCCCCGTCCTTCCTACCTGGTCCAAAACCGAAGTCTCCGGCCTTGGGGCTGCGCCTCCTACGGTCCCCAAGGCGAGGCGGCGGCGCAGCTGCCAGCGGTGGCCCGCGATGCGCCCAGATGTTGGCGGCCGTAAAGTCCACAAAGGGGCCCTCGCGCGCGCGTCCCTCGGGCTTCGCCGGGGCGCCCGCCCTGCCCCCTGCGCGCCCCCGGGGCGGCCGGCCCGGGGCGAGGCGAAAGGCAGCGGCGCGAGCTGAGTCGGCGGGCGGCGCGCGGGCCGGAGTCGCGGCGGTGGGGGCGGCGCGGGGAGTTGGAGTCGGAGCCGCGGCGGAGGCAGCGCTCGCGAGTATATACGCTGCCGCTGGGCCCCGCCCCCCGATTCCTGGAACTGCGCGGCCGGTCTTCTTGTAATGTTTAGTCACTACTCGCAGCAATGAAAGGCTGCGCGCGGAGGGCGAGGGAGGGGCCGCGGGCCGAGGGCGGGCCGCCGGCCGCGCCAGGGACCGGCAGAGACGCGCGCGGAGACAAAGCGCGACGCAAGGCGGCCAGGGCGGCCGGCGGGCGCGGCGCCAGCCTCGGCGGCGCGTTCCTGGCAGCGGCCCCTCCCCCGCGAGCGCTCCGCCCCCAACTTCTCATTCACACTTTCCCCCCTCCCTTCTAAGAAGGCCGGTTTCTGGCAGAGGCGGGGGCGCCGCTCCCGGAGCGCGGGCAGTTCCAGGAGGCCGAGCAGGAGAGGCTCCCGGCTCCCCTTCCCTTCTTCTCGGACCTCGCGGGGACACCCCCCTCGCCCCCACTCGGGCCCGCCCGAGGTCCCGATCGCGGCCCCAGGAGGCCCCGGCCTGCCTGAAAGGAGGGAAGTGGAGACACCCCAAAGCCGGGCCGCCAAGCTCGGGCCGGACCTGGCAGCTGGAGGGGGTAGAGGCGCACGACAGTCACCTGTGGGCATGTCCCCGAGGCGAAGCACGAGTCCCAGGGGTCGAGGGGACGCGGCCTGCGTGGCAGCTGTCTGGCCTCAGCCCATCGGCCCATTGCCAGGTTCTCTGCTGACGCTGACAGGGGAGCCGCCTCCCACTACCAAAAAGCCAAAAACAAATAAACAACAACCGCTTTCACACATCTGGGACTCCAAACCTGCGTGGCGCGGTGTGGGTCCGGCCAGGCGCTCCTATGCAGCGGGACTGGCCAAAGCGGGGAGAGGTGGCCGCACCCTGCGCCCCGCGTCCGCCAGAGGGCGCCCAGGGCTCTCGTAGGTGGAATGGAGTTTGGTGTTGCTCCCCCGCAAGCCCTGGAATGGAAACGCGAGGGGGCGGTGGGGATGCCGGCTCAGAAGCTGGGGCGGGGGACTTCATGGGGGACCGAGGAGAATTCACTCCGCCGTCTGGAATTAGACCTAGGAACTGAAGTCCAGCAGGGGAAAATTTCCAGAAAGCGGTTTTCAGGAATTCGGCCCCGCACAGCCTAGAATGTGTTCCCCCACACCTCTGAGCGTGGGGGTCGAGTATCTCCTCGGGGATGAGAAGACCAGATGATTGAGGAGAACTATGTCCTTGGTCCCGATGGCACGAATGTGGGAGGTTTGGGCTAACCAGGGCCGGCTTTACGAAGGATGAAAGGTTTTGCAATCTGTCCCCAAACAGGCAGTGGGTTGCCGGAGATACCTGAAAATCGGCTTGATTGGTACTTAAATTGTCACCTCTCAGGACGCAGGGGCTGTGGGCTTTGGGCCCTGCCCTCGGGACTGAAGATAATGAACGGGAAAGCAAGGAGAGGCGGACCACACCGGGCAGCTCCGGGGTCTCCAACGGAGAGACCTGGTCCCTTTGCTTCACAGGGAGCACTTCGGCACCTCACTGCCCTTGCAGCTGCGTCCTCGCCTCTCTCCCTACAGAGGCCGGAGAACTCAGGGAGGTTTGGGTAGGACACCCGACCTCTCTGGGATTCAGTTTTGCCATCTGCAAAAGAGAAATAATAACCTTTTCTCATCGGAGATCTGAGGTTCAAAAAGAAAACGGGAAAGATTCTGCACGTCGAAGTCTGATAGAAATGGAAGCAATTCGGTCCGCCTCTCCCTTCCGATTGTATCGGGAGGACAGTCGTAAGGAAGAAGTCTTTACTGCGGCGGAGGGAGAAATTGACTCATTTAACACATTTCACAGGACCTGGGCTCTTGTAGCAGGCATTGTGCTGGGCATTGAACTAGAATGATGAATAAGACCCGGTCTCTGCCCTCACAGTGCTTGCGGGCTAATGGAACGGATTCTCCTCTCTGTAATCAGGAGCCCATTCTTTTTCTCATCCATTGATCACGCAGTTCTGTGCTGAGCCCTGTGGAGGACAAGGAGGACTCACAAGGAATAGCCCTTGAGTTAATGGATGAGAAAGTGCTTTGTAAATTATAACGCTCTGACACAAGTCAGGTTCATTCATCCATTCCACGAACCCTCATCTAGTGACTGCTTTTGCCAGGCAAAGTGCTGGGAAGACAGAAGCGCTGGGTGTATCCTGCAGGGAGACAGGCGAGGCAAGAGACATGTGCACCCCCCCTTCCACCAAGGGATGGGTGCTATGAGAAAAAGGTGGGTGTGATTGTGACCCCATGAGACTGTGATAGTTCATTTTGAAGGGGTAGAGGTAGTTTGAAGTAGAGAGAGATAAGGAGGAAGAAACAGCCCTGGAGCCCCGGGAATCCCAGTCTGGTTACCTGTGAAGCAGGTAAGTCTTAGCGTCAACAGTGGGGTACCCGAGGAAGCCTGGGCTCTGCAGAGGGCCAGCAGCAAAGGCTGTACGGCTGGCAGGGAGCTTAGAGTGGGCCCACGAGCACAGAGATGATTTGAAGAGCAGAGAGAAGGGGCAAGGTCATCAGGCGTACCCAGGACCCTAAAGGGAATGCCCCAGATGAAGGTCGGGGCGTGCAGCAGGAAGGTGAGCTGGGCTCCCTGTGTACTGACTCGGGAGACTGAACTGCTGCCCAGGATCTACTATTGGTGGCTATATGACTTTGGGCAACTTGCTTCCCCAGCCATGCCTCGATTTCTTTACTTGTAAAAT
The DNA here is from genome assembly GCF_902729225.1 of Pteropus medius. Classification (NCBI taxonomy): domain Eukaryota; kingdom Metazoa; phylum Chordata; class Mammalia; order Chiroptera; family Pteropodidae; genus Pteropus; species Pteropus medius. Next base: position 2,893,213 of record NW_024355990.1, on the reverse strand, counting down.
GGGCTGATAATAGTACCTACCTTATCCAGTAGTCGTGAGGACTAAATGAGCTAATGCATGCGAAATGCTTAGAATAGTGCCTTGCACATATTAAGTGCTCAATGCACGTTAGCTATAATTGTTTCGAAAACATCGGGGAGCCTTTGGGGAGAGAGAGGAGGGGAGAGCTGAGCCGCCGCAGCTGAGCTACCAGGGGATAGATGTGGCCAGGAAAACTTTACGTTTTGAGAGCTGCGTACCTCCTGCGTGAGACACATTTCAAAAAGCTGCTTATCTTCAAACGGTTCAGCCAGCCTGGTTTCTCTTGGGGTTTCTAACATCTCCAGTAGTTTCCCATCGCCTCTCCATGCTAAACCTCTCAGGGACTGTGTGTCGAAGGCCCTCAGCTCCATCTGGGCTTCATCAGCTGCCCCTGGCCCACTGCACCTTGCGCTGCAGCCATACAGAGCTCCAGGTTGTCTCCGAGATGTTTCCCAGACCGGGGGCTTTGCGCGTTCGCTTCCCTCTGGGTGGAACTATCTTCCGCGCCTTGGCTGATTCTTAATTTTTTTTTAAGATTTGGCAGAGGTTGGATCTGAACTTCCAGGGTAGCTCTTTCCACATTGACCAACATGCTCTAACTGCTTGTCCCGTGAGAACCTTGAGGAAACGGACTCTATTTGATGTTTTCTTTGTAAGCCTTGAACTTGGTACATGGAAAGTGCTCAGTGAATCTCTAAATAAGGGGTTGTGTTGCCTTCCGTTTTCCATCGCTGTTAGATCCCACCAGCCACATTGGCTTCTCCCTGCAGAGCCCGGGAGCAGCTGTACGGATGGGACAGAGGGTGGGCGTGTGGATTGGTGGAGATCAGTAGGCCGGTGAATCTGGAGACAAAGGGAGTGAGGACTCGAACTTTACTGACGAAGTCAGGGAGGAGACACAGGGCCAACGGGGGCACACTCCAAGGGGCCCGCTTCCAAGCGAGAGAGATGCCCGGCGGGCCCAGGGCAGTGCCGTCTTGTCTCTCACCGCCCCCATCTGCTGGGGGCTGGAGGCCAGAGAGGCGTCACCCCGGTCTGGACCCTCTGCCCAACCCTGCCGATCTCCTCGTGGAGAGATTAGGAGCCTCCTGCCTTTTCCTAATCGCTTCCTTTGCAGAATTTCTAGGAAATCAGAATCCCATTTCCAGGCAAAGGTGCTTGCTCACAAAGATAATAAGATTCATTCACGGCGGAGGGGAAGTACACAGCAGTTTCAGCTGCCTGTGGGGTGCCGCTTACTCATGGTGTGTGACAGACGATGAGCTCTTCCCCCAACCTCACGGATGGGACCGCTGGTGCCCACGGGGTGGTCGTGGGAAGCTATGGCGTGGCTCGGTGAACACAAGGTCTCATACTTGCATAGATGATCTCCCTGTCCTCCGGCCAGCCCGGCGACAGGCGCTAAGGCTGCCATTGTTTGGTGACTGCGTTTCCAGCCAGAGGGGTTGGGAGACTGGCCTCAGACCACAGAGTTGCTCAACAAGCCCAAGGCCTCTCTTCGGCTCCAGGAGGTGGCCTGGGTTTGACTGCCCGGAAGCCTGGTGTCACTTACTTCACGTCGATTGTGCTTCTCCTGCGTGCCGGTTAGTGGGCTAGGCCTGGAGACATGATGATGGGGAAAAGAACCTATTTCCTTCCTTCTGGAGCTTCTAGTCTAGTGCTGGTGGTTACAGGGGAGCTACAGTAGGGGATGAGGACTCCCCTTCCAGCCCCCCTTTCTCTAGGCCAATGCAGAGAAGATGCCGGGGGGCCTGCCTCTCACCTGACCCCTTGAAAGCCCTGTCCCCCGCTGTCCCAGCATGCTTTCCTTGGGCTTCTCTTCTTGGTGCATCTCAGCCCCTCAGCTGAAGCCCCTGCCCACGGGGACCGATGATGGGGGCCGGCCTTGCCGGCAGCAGGCCTGTGGCAGAGATGACCTTTCTCTTCCAGTGCAGGGGAAAAGGTTTGTGGGTAGGGGGAACATACCAGGTTGACCATAATCTCTCTCTTTCCTGCTTGGGACAATTTCAGTGGGCCGGGACAATGGCCTGCCATGGGAAGCGGGAAGCGGCCTTCCAGTTTGCAGGCCTTTGTTCTTGCCCGGAGGGGCCACGGGGCTCATGAAAAGGTTTGTGGCTCGGATGTCTGCAGTGGAAGAGTTCTGTCACGCCTGACATTCCAGGCCCAGCCGGCCTCTGGCATTTCCCAGAAGAAGCGAGGGGAGAGAAAACACTGCACGAACCCACTCGGCCGCCCACCCCTCCGCCTTCTCAGATTCCTGTTCCCTCTGGAGCTCAGGCCCCTGCCCTGGGGGGCTCATTCTTCTACCCACAGAGGGGGCTGGAGGTGGCCCAGTGGGGAGTGACTGGGAGGGCGCAGAGTGCCGGCGCTTCGGGGAGGGGAGAGAAGTGTCTTTGAGGGATCCACATCTGTTCCAAGTTTTGAGTTGGAGGGTAGGGAATGAGGGGAGTTAGCTTCCAGCCCATCATCTCCCCTGACCCCAAACCAACAAAGCCCGCTCTGTCTGGGGCTGGGGTGAGAATAGTCTCTACGTGCCCCGAAGTGGCACTGTGCCCTCGCCTGCGCCCGGGAACAGACACGAGGGTAGCGGGCAGTTCTGGGAAGCAAGGCTGTGGTAAACCATCTGGGTTGTAATGCAGATGAGGCCTGGCCGGGTGCCTGGAGCTAAAGTGGCAGTGCCCACCAGAAGGACAGCCTGCACGGGGGTGCGGAGCAAGGCTGGTTCCTGAGAGACTGCGCTGGGCCCCACATGCCCCCGGAGGGCTGAGGGCTGGGCTGGGGGTGACCAGGTGGGCTCAGCCATCCAGCCGGCCCTGCGAGAAACCAGGCAACCTGGCTGCTGGAGCCAGGTGGCTGGGAGCCAAGGGGCTCTTGGGCCAGGTGCTGCCGACCGCCTCACCTGGGTGTGTATGCCGCAGCCAAACTGACCCCCGTGGCCCACACTCAGGCTTCCTGAAGTGGCGGCATCTCCACAAGGACCTCCTGAGTTTTCCATCCAGGCGTGTGACATCACTAAGAAGGTGCTGGCTTCTCCGCCTCGCAAAGCGTACATTGCTACGCACCGTCACGCACTGATGCGGGCAAGTTCGAAGGGAGGCTGCTATATACCATCTCTCTGGTTCCCCAAGCTCCACACCAGCCACAGCGGTAGAGACGTGTCGGGAGTGGGAGGTGGGAGTGTCCAGAGTTTCTAAACCCAGGACCACCTCCGATAACTGGAAACAGAATGCTGGGGGCTGCTCATAGGTGGACCCTCCTGGAGTCACTTCTTACTCCTGCAAGACTTATTCAACCTTCCTTCCTTCCTTCCTTCCTTCCTTCCTTCCTCCTTCTTTCCTTCCTTCCTTCCTTCCTTTTCCTTCTTCCTTCCTTCCTTCCTTTTAAGAAGTACATAGAGCATCTACTCTGTGTCAGAGATTCAGTTGGATGTCTAGAGTTTATCAGTCTAGCCCTTGCACTTTAGACGCTCTAGAAAGATGGTGATTCTCCCCAGAATCTATTTTCAGTCGTGATTATTAGATTTCTGGATTGGCACTGGGCACCCACCAAGGAGAAGTCGGGAGGGGGCAACCTTATCTGGGGGAGGAGGCCAACCCAGGGCATTCCCAAGGAAGTGATACATGCAAGCTGATGGGCATCTGAGGTCTGGAGAGGTCACCTGACCCCAGGTGTCTTGGCCCGGGGTCTGCATGCCACCAGTGCCCGGGGCCTGCATGCCACCATGAGTCTTTTCTGCTGGTCACCTCTGCCTCCCCCTCCCTCCCGCCCACTGAAGGCCTTGGCACCCTGCTTCCAAGCTCACGCTGAGGTGGCTACACGCTGAGAAGGTGAGAATATTGTACTGCATTCTACCCGTGGGAGGCAAGACAGGCAACATTCTCTGCCTTCTGGAACTTTGTAAACTTAAAAGTGTTTTACAAATAGGCAATATAGTCTAATGATTCAACATTCAAGAGGTACAAACAGGGGAACTATCATGTTCTAACTATTCCCCCGTCCTTCTGTGGTACCTGGGACTTATTTATTTATTTTTTTATAGACTAAAAGGTGTATGTCAAGTGGCGAGCCACAGGCTGAGCGCAGCCCGTAGAAGCATTAGTTGGCCTGTACAGAATTTAAAAAATGTTCGAGATAACATTTAAAAATCTTAAAAATTTCACATTCACATCTGAATGTAGGGCTTTCTTTGGAAGAATCGGATGATCTGGCCTCAGTGGGCCTGCATTCTGACAGGTCTCCGTGGGCCCTTTAGACGGGCCGTGGGCTCTTGACCTCAGCACAGGCCTTCCCCACCGCCCCCGCCCCTGCAATGGCCCTCCTCCTCCCCTCCCTTCCAGAACCTGCGGGCGCGGAGCCGGCAGCTGCCCCCGGCCGCCGCCATCCCATCTCCCCCTCTCTAAGCTAAAGGGCAAGAAGGGTGTTTGACTTGGGAGGATTTATTTTCGTCTCCTAAGCTCTAGAAGACTGGACATAACCCAAGCCTTGGTGGGGCGTCCAGGGCCTCCTCTCCTCCCTGCTTGGGCCTGGTCTGGTTGAGCCTCATCTCAAGCAAGACCCGTCCTGCGTGAGGCGCAGATGCTGGCCCCTGGGGAACTCGCGGCCTCTTGCTTCGATTCACCATGGGGGCTGGCTAGAAGGTGAGGTGGGGTTCTGCCAGGGAGTCCCCCAGCCCCTGGCCTCCGCCACTGAGCGAGCCCCAGGGAGCCTGGGACTCCCTGGGGCATAGCTGGCCGGGGCCTCCGTGTTTCCCCACTTATGGACTGCTGCATCACTGGGAGGCGTGTGGCTCCTCGCTGGGGTGGGGCTGGCCGCCTGCCACGCCACAAGAGGCCGAGCTTCCCCTGAAACTGAGAGCTGCATTTATCTCTCACCAGTGACAGAGAAACAAACCAGCACGCTCTGCCCAGGAGGCATTTCCAGAAATTGGGCTCTGGCTTCTTGTTGATGAAATGCCAGATTATCCTGGGCCTCTCTGTGGTGAGGGAGCCATTGTGCAAGAGGTGTTCGGTTTTGCAGATGACAAGAGTTTTTGACATTGAAAAGTTTAAATGATAAATTCGAGAACCTTGTCTGGCTCCCCACCCCTACCGGGGAGGTTGCTGATTTGGGCCTCGGTGTTTGGCAAATTCGTTCTTTACAACCTCCAGTTCCTCTGGGCCTCCCCACAGCTCTGGTGAACTCAGGCTCCTGGTTCCAGAAGACCTCATCTCTCTCAGTTCTAGGGCCATACAGGATAAAGCTCTTTTCTAAAGCAGAGGATGACAAACTGTGGTACACGGGGTGGCGGACTGTTTTTGTAAATAAAGTTTTATTGGAAACACAGCCACACTCATTCTTATTGCTCATCGCTCCTGGCTGCTTTCGTTCCAGAGGTGGAAAGAGTACCAAGGACTGGAAAAGGTCAGGGTCACCGCTCAGCAGGGAGGCTGAGTCCCAGGGAGAATGAAGGCAGGAAAAGGGCCCGTGGCCTGAAGGGAGACCTACGGCTCAGGTGAGCCAGCCCCAAAACTGTCGGCCTGAGCTGCTGAGTTTGCAAGCTGACCTGTGGCGGCAGGTCAGCAGACTCACAGGAGGCCAAGCCACGGTGGTCCCCGTCCTGCACCTGGGAGGCTCCGAAGCTGGTCGCCTTCTGCCATGCAGGCAATAGTGAAACCGGTGTGCACAGAGCCCGCTTTTGGTGTCGGGTCCTGTTCTGGGTGCTCAGAAACGGCCGAACAGTCTGCACATCCAAGTGACATGGGAGAGCTTCTCACCGTCGAGGCTGGAGATGGGCCGGCCATCCTCTTCCTCCTTCCTGAATTTGTCAGCGGCCCTGTGTTTGGGAGAGACCCTCGCTCACTCACAAAGCAAGCTGGGGGAGGAGGGGCCTTCCTCTTGCACTGGCGGGGTTTTGGGTTCGGCAGTGAATCACAGACAGTGAGGCATGGGCCCTTGGCTCAGGATTTCCTGGTGTTTCCTGCCAGGGAGACCAGCCTGCTATCGGGGGCAGCAGCCCACCACTCCCTGACGTCAACTCGCCCTCCAGTGAATGGGTTTCCTTTTCCGTTTGGGAAGACACGACCTCTGTCATCAGTCCGTTGACCCTGTCATTCTAACCTTGGCATCTCCTGTTTGGGAAGGAGCGAGTAGACTCATGAGAAGGCAGTGGGTGAGGGGACTTAGCAGATGGGCTTTCGAGGCACCAGCGGGTCTCAGAGGGCAGATGCTTTCTCATTTAGGGTCGTCGATGTATGAGTCGAGAAACCCCAGAAGCAGTAGTAGTGTCCGCGCTGCCTGCCTGCCCTCCAAGCAGCTCGGGGTGCTCCCAGGAGGACTCTCTGGGGCACCTGTGTTATCTGAGCAGGTCTTATCTCTTCTACTTATTCTCAATAAGCCCAGATGATACCTCCTGGAGAAAAGAGCATTGGTGCCGTTGTCATGTTAAGCGTAACCGTTGGAAACATTGCTCAGTCTCTGAAAACCATTATTTAAATTTTTGCAATCTCTAAATGTATGTGTTCTGGAGCAAAGTTGTGGTCGCTTCACTCTGGTGTAGCCCTGAGTGTTTCAAACCAGCCGTGAAGGCCACTGGCTCTCCGTGTGTGGCTCTGAAAGGCACTAGGTCATTGCCTGCGGTTTATACTTAATGTAAATACTGAACTTAAAGCAGATCTCCCAAACACAATGCCGTCGATCTCACGCTGTTCCTACAATTTATTTGAGGTCGGAAATTCCCAGTGGGCTAGTACTATGGTTGTCTGTTTCTTAATACCTCACCTAGCAAAGCGCCACATGTAAAGAGAAGCGGCCAGTTCTTTCCAGGATGCTTAGGGTGCTCCAGTGGTCCATGAGGTGCTTACCACTGAGCACCACGGTCCAGCCATTCAGCAATTTGACTCTGCAACTACCCTGTGCCAGGTGCTGTGCAAAAGTGGAACCATGAAATGAATGGTCTCATTCTAGTTACTGGAAGTTAGGAAATTTGATGATTCACCACTTCTAACCTGGAAGAGCTGAATCAAATTCCACGTTGTCTTTGTAAAGCTATTTAAACTTAAAGGAAACATTAAAATCAATCCCAAATACTCGCTGATTGTAAACAATTTGGAAATTCTTGAGTAGCACCAAGTAACCAATTTTAACATTTTGGTGTATTTACTTTCAGTCTGTACACACACTCTCTCTTCCCGACTTTTAACAAAATGAGATAAGCTCTAGACTACTCTTTGGTGATTTGGTTCTTCCACTTAATTCACGAAACATTGTTCCAGAACAAGCGAGGACATATTTTTTTTATGGATGCACTGCGACGTCCCATTATTTATTTAACCATCTCTCCCACTGTTGATTGCGTCCACATTTTTGGTATCATGAACAATGCTGAGATGGACATTCCTGTAAGAAACGTGTCATCGGTTTGCTTGGGATAATTTGTTGGAAGCGGAATTCGGAATGTTTTGTATTCAGCGTGTCCGTGTCCTTTTAACCTCAGCCCCAACTCCACCCCTGCCCCCCAAGTAAGTAGGAAATGGTAATCTACAGCTTTCCCAGTTTCCGAGTCCCAGCCCACGTGGGTCCGCCAAGGAGCCACATGTTACAGATCAGAGCCACCAGTCCTGCCTCTCCAATACTGCATCGTTTTCCTTCTTAAAATTAGCTGCAAAAAGTGTTCTTGCTGTAGGGAAGAGCTCCTTCGGCTTCTTCGGCCACAGAGACAGCCCGGGTCGATGCAGGAGTCTGCGTTCCCTGCACTTCACGTTGGTCGAGCTGCTCTGTGCCTCAGAGCTGCGGACCCCGGGGCTGACGAGGCGAAAACGGTCTCGCCTGCCCTGTGGGGATTTTTCCGTGCTCAGTGCACCGCAGTGAGTCAGCGGTAACCCGGTTTTGCACAAGTCTAATGCACATCTTAGGGGAGATGCCGTGGTCTGTCAGGTCCAGCCCGAACTTGACCGTGGGGTCCGAAAAGTAATGCCCTCCCTCGTCGGTGTGGAGTCGGGGGGACGCGGGCGAGGGGGCGCGGGGAGCAGTCCCGGCGCCCTGTGCCTCCCGGGCCGGGGCGCGCAGCACGCCTGGGTCCACCTCCCCGCCCCCGCCGCGCCCCGGGAGGGGAAACCGAGGCTGCGGGGGCGGGGCCGCCTCGCCGCCGCCGCTCGCGCATGAGAAGGCATGAGGCAGCAAGGGCGCTGCTGGGTGTTCATGGTCAGGTCTCAAAAGCGCGCTGTTGAACACAGGTGTCTGCAAGGCCAGCGGAAGTTGCTAGAAATTCCATGGGAGTGGCGTGGCGGGCGGCGGGGCCGGTGTTCTGGAGGCGGCTGCTGGGCCTCCTGCCGGGCCGGCCCGGCCTGGCCGCGCTCCTGGGGCGCCTGTCCGACCGCCTGGGCAGGAACCGGGACCGCCGGCGCAGGAGGTGAGAGGGGCGGCGGGGCTGCCGCGCGGCCGGCCCCGGCCCCGGCCCCGCGCCCGCCCGCGCCCTCGGCGGCGCAGCGAGCCCCCCGCGTCCCCGCGCCCGCCGCCCCGGCAGGCTCCCCCACTTCCCCGGGGAGGGGGCGGCCCGTGCCCCACGGTCGGCCCGGCCCGCCAGCGCCGCCTGCCCCCCGCGGTGCCCCGAGGCGAGCCCGGCCACAGGCCGCGCTTCCACTTGACCCGAGGGGCTGTGCGTGCACTAGGGGAGGGGGCCGAGCTCATGTGTTGCTTAGGCCCCCAGCGTGGGAGCGTTGGCGCGTCTCGTCGCGAGGGACACTGGGCTCGGAGGGGTCTTTTCCTTAAGTAATCCTGGCCGCGAGGTGACTGGCGGGCGTGAATCAGCCCTGCTGGGATTCTGTGCCTGCAGCATTTCTCACATCCTGCCAGAGAGGGCTGTGAAGCAATCCTGAGTCAGTGGCACTCAGGCAAGGAAGAGGAACCACTCGAACCCCCTTCTACACGTTTCAAAGGGCCTGTGTTCTGGAAAAATACTGAAGTGAGTTATGTAAATGGTGAAGCAGGCTTTGAAGCAATTTGTTCAGGCAGTGGTCTCTCAGAGTAAACATTTGCCAGGAACACGCTGACCCGAGAGGCCCGCCGCTTATTGCTAAGATTAAAAAAAAAAAGTTCTCTTGTGTGCAAATAGTTCTATTATTAGATTGGAGCCTTACACATGATCCGTAAAAAAAAAAAGAAAAAAAGTTAGAACTGTATCCTTACATGGAGTTTGCATTGTCTCAGATTTTTATCTGTGCTACTTGGGCGAGATTTGACCCCCTGGCCTTTTGTACCGAGATCGGTGCTCCAGTCATGGGTGCTGATTCTGGGTATGGAGAGGAACTTGCTACATACTGGGCGATGGTGAAAGATTTTCAGCAGAAGGTTTGATTTAGGGGAACTTTTAGGTGGTAGAGTCAGGGCAGGACGGAACTCTTGGAAGCCTACTGATCAGAAAGGCTTTTAAGACTCACATCAGTGAACCCCGTGACAGTGGGGGCGGAGAAGAGGTGGCCTCTCTATTTTCCGGAGGGCTCTTAGCAAAGACCTGTCCATTCCAGTGGTTAGTGAAGTCAGGTGACTTCTAGGTCCTTGCATCAGACTACTGAGAAATTTGGTTTAAAGTTTCAAGAAGTCATCTCTCCTTGAAGATGAGATGTTTAGGCGATTTTGCCATTTCCCTGGATGTGTTTAAACTATACGAAAAACACTTCATTATTAATCATTGTTTAACACTGGAATTGATTACTGTAGGATGTTGGGCAGTCTTCAAAAATTCTTTTAAAAAAGAGATTTCTCTTGAGTGTTTTGTGTGTGTGTGTGCGTGTCGGGGTAGTGGACATTGGGGTGGTGGGCATTGTGTCGGTCTGGATAGTCTCAAATTGACTTCCCAAGGTCCTTTTTGTAAACAGTATTATTTTTGATTAAGTTGAGAGTTTTTCTGGGTCAACAATTAAACCAGAAACTCAGTGAGATCACAAACACAAAGGGCAGAAATTTATGTTTAAATTATGAAATTTATGTTTAAATTTAAATAATGCCTGTGCTTTGCCCAGTATTGTTACAGTACTGAAGGTTTCTGACTCTTTTGCTTTTTCCAGTTTGCAGGTTTTTTTTCGATTCTTTGTGGCCTTGGTGTTTGGGGTTACTCATGTCTGTGTGGCCACTCGCCCTTAGCTGCTGGCTTTCGTTTCTTCTGTGTTGTTCGGTTGCACCTCCCAATTCCTCATTCCCCGAATGATGTGGTTTCTTGTAACTCTGATCATTGATTCATTGATAATAGTTCTGTGTAATCATGAGCTTAAATTATTTTAGATTTTAGCACTCCAGTCTGACTCAACTGTTGCAGTGCCTGGTGAATTCTCGTGGCTAGCGGGAGGAGTGGGGCGAGGGAACGGCTCTGTTACTGTAGTGGTTTCTTTTTAGTTGTGGGGACAGCCAAAGTGACAGATAACTCTTCTTAAAATCACTTCTAATTAGGGAGCCAGAAATACTGTCGTTTTCTCTTAATCAGGCATCTGACTCATCATTCTGGACTGCTGGGTTCATTCATTTATTCAGCGTGCTTGTCTAGAGCACTGCTGTGCTCTGCTAGGTACTTGGGAAACAAAGATAAAACCTAAGATGCTCAGAGTCATAAACAACAATAATAGTAAAGTAAGGTAGAAAAAGCCACGGCAGTATCTAAGAGGCACACCTGGAAGTCACAGAAGGCTTTCTCGCGGAGATGCTGTCGGAATTGCGTTTTGAAGTTTGGGAGTAGGCTAGGTGAGGAACGGGGGAGCAAGTGTTCAGGGAAGGATAGTGAGCGATGTGGGCTGATGATCGTAGCAGCAACAGAATGCGATTCTGAGGTTCCTCAGGTACTCACCATTTCCAGGAGGTGACGGGGTACTGAATAGGGAAGGGAGAGAGAGAGGAGCTGGCTCTGAGATTCTGTGTGACTCAGATTTCGATAATGGTCTCGGCCTGAGATGGTGGGGCTTATATGACATCAGGGACTGTGCGACTAGAAGAGAGGGTCGCATTAGAATCAGCTCTGATCGGGGCCTGTGTAGTGCTGAGGAGGCAGGTCATGTTTCTGATTTGGTAACTGCGTGGATGATGGCATGCTTCTCTAAAACAAAGAAAGGACAAGGTTTGGGGAAGATGATAAGGCGAGTTTGGTCCGTGTTAACTAGTATCCAGGAGGAGTTCAAGTGACTGGCAGATCTGCAGCTGGGCTGGGCAGGGGCCAAAAACTTCAGATGGTTTTTCGGAGTCATCAGACTATGCAGAATTGACTTGTTATTTGGAGTAGATGAGACCAAGTGGGAAATGTGTCAAGAGGGCGTTAGTTCATAACATTGGGCTCACCTTCCATACAAGGAAATATTTTCTCTGTGGCCTCCTTCAAAAAAAAAAACACCTATTTTCAATTTGAGCTATATGTGCAGAAAAATCTTTGTTTTTGAAACTCAGGTCCTGTTTTCTCTGTTCTAGGTGTGTGTGTGTGTTGGGGGGGGTGGAGTGGGTGGGGGTCCCAACTTTCCTGATTACACGAGAGAACATAACTAGCAGACCGTTCTTGCAATTAGATTTGCTTACGTTGTGACGGCAGGTCAACATACTCTTGTTCAGTCGGGTAGTAGTTTCTGCTCTGAGGGACCACCAGATTTCCAGAAATTACTTTTTCTTTGAATTCTATGATGCTGGGACCCAGTCCCCCTTACTCATTAAGTTTATTTAGTAGAATCATCTCTTGGTTTATTATAGCAGTAGAGTGGGTGGGTGGCGGGGATATTTCGAATCAAAGCATTGTTTCCCCAAATAATTCAAATTCGATCTTGCAGGGAATTAAAATAAGATTTGCAGCCGACTGACTTTTAAGTTGTAACTGTACTGAGTTAATATTGACATGCACACCCCCTGGACGCATTGTAGTTGGTGGCGAACTGGGCTGGTGGGTGGGTTGAGTGCTGGCAGAGGGACAGAAGCCACCTGGGGTGACAGTGTTCTGTAAACACGCGTTCCGAGTGATGTAAACGTGTCCTTTTCAAGGCTGCTGGGAAGTCAGGCTGTTTGATGCCTGTTGGGTTGCCCGAGGTGTAGTGTGGGTCATAAAGATATTTTTTGTTTCTGGCCCCTCGATGTGATCGACTTCCTTTTGGGCAAGTCAGGAGGAGAGTCATCTGGTCAGCATGTAGCCAAATGCCGGACTTCTTGTGGGACTCCGGCGGGCCTTGGTCTGCCGTAAGCTACGGGAATTCACACTCATTTCCCTGCCCGGGGGTTAGGGCTTGCGTTAGTCAGGAAGGGCTGCCTGCCGCCTGGGTAGCAGGAAGTATGCTACCTTCGCGTAGTTTCTTGAGCCTTTCTCAGGAAGTGTTATGACTGTTGCTCTTTTCTCATTAGAACCCCTTTTTTTTTAGGTTTAAATGTGTGTGACTGGGCGGGGGAGGGGTAGGTTTTTCTTAAAAAGTAGTTTCTGAAAATACGGCGATCCAGAAAGCTCAGTTTCTTTTGAAAACTTCTGTCATTTGTACGGATTTGGAGGGGACCCAAGCAACAGAGTCTGTACCGCGAATCTTATAGTTCCAGGCGGGCTCATGGAGCGTGAGACCACGGCTCAGCCTGCGGCGGGGGGCACTTGATTCACACCCGTGTACAGAACAGACCCCGGCTCCCGCCCTGTCCATCCACCGTGGCGCTTCATTCCATGTTCAGAGCCCCACGTGTCCTATTCTGAAAAAGCCTAGGAGGTTGGCCTGCTTCCTTGTGTCCCCCGGGCCTCGCCCAGAGGAAGCAGGCCTGAGGCCTCTGGCCCTGCCAGGCTGTGCAGTGGCTGAAGGGGAGCTGTAGCCCCAGGTGTGACGGTCTGATGTTGGCCTTTCCTTACTGGCCTCTCTGCTCTGACCAGGAGGGAGCTCGGTGGCACCTGCAGGCACATCGATGCACTTCCAGGCAAAGGGAAGACGCAAGGCGTGGCCATGTTTTACCATGGAGCACAGGCAGCTCCAAAAAGTTGGGTGAAATGGAAAACTGGCCTCGAAGTGCCCTCTAGTCCCCCGAGCCTCCCTTCGTGAGAAGCCGTGCTCCGGGGCACCCCCGCAGCCGCTGGCTCTTTGGCTGCATCGTCCTGTCTAGGGCCAGGTGGGCTTCCACTGGCCTCGCTTCCTGGCCCCAGTCCAGGGCTTGGGGACAAGAGCATCAGTGCACGCCGTCCTTAGTCAAGGCGGCTCAGCGCGGGTTCCTCCTAGAGACGGTGGGAGGGAACTGCTCGCCCCTCTGCACTCCTCCCTTCATACTCACTGCACCCCGAAGCACCCCCCACCTTCCATCTTCTCACCCCACTCCCCAGGCCCCCTCTGGGAAGAAGAATGGGGCCTCAGGCCGGGGTNTCATTCTGTCCGGGCCTGCCTCTCCCCCAGGCAGGGTGATCATGGCCGTGGACCTGACATCTTCGTAGGCGCCTGAACCGTCTGTCGAGACCCTCCTGGGCTTTTCTGGCGCCGGGGGCTCTGGCCAGTTCCTGCTCACACCTGCTCGCCCGGAGTGCCCCGCCCCACCCGGATCTTACCAGGTGTTCAGAGCTCTTTGGAAGGCAGGGTGTCGCTAAGCCTCCAGTAGCTCAGGTGTCACCCGCTCCCCTTGATCACTCAAAGCACATGACTTTATATTTTGATCCTTAATTTCAGCATTTCCTCTCGTGTCGCTCTCAGATAATTTCAGGTGTGTAAGCCTGTGAGGCCGCCAGGTCTGTGGGAGGCAGGGGCTGTGCCCAGCTCTTCGTTTGTGCCCTCTGTGGTGCATGACAGGTGCTCGCATGGTGACCTGGATGGAGGCCCACGTTGGCACTTGCCCTCTCCTGGGCTGCATGTGCCAAGGAGGTGTTTCCTCATCTTCCTTTTTGGGAGCGCTCTGAGTCTCTTCTTGGCCCATATGAAGAATGCGTGGGTCTGACTGGCCTGCGGCGGCAGGTGACAGACACCCTGCTCTTTTTTTTTTTATGGTCTAAGAGATCATAAGTGCTGTGAGCCTGGGAGACAACTTGATCTGCCGTGGGGTTTTACACCTCAAATAGACTATGTTTAATTAATGAATATGAGACTTCAGGCCCCCTTTGGGGCTTCAAATTGATAGGTTGGCACGCAGTTTCCCGTTGTCTCGTGGTTTTCCTCTGGGCTGAAGGGCGCCTCCTCCTGGAAGTTAGCCTTGAGTACAGTGAGGGTGGGGCCTACGGTGCGGGAAACCCAGGCCCACACTCTCCTTCAGCATCTGGGCCAGTCATTTGCAAGCTGCTGCTCATTACCCGGAAGCGAGAGAAACTTATCCAGCTGATGCTGCGCCTGTGGTCACTGTCCCTTTCAAGGTTGCGGGCAAGGACAGCTGCTTTCCCACCTCTGCCCTCAGAGGCCCGGGGCGAGGCCCTGCCTTTCCAGGGTCCAGGGAGCCGGTAGTTTCCACCATTGACTAAAGTTTTCTTGGCAACGAGTCTGCCATGAGAGACCCTTGGGCTTTGTGGGCAGCACAGCTGTGCCGTCTGCCGTCTCTATGGGGCCCTGTACAGCCCTGGGAAGAGTCAGCGCTGTATCATGAGGCAAGTGGATGAAATCATCTTCCTGGACGTGTGGCCCTTGGGCCTTGGGTCTTCAAGCATCCTCTCCTGAGTCCCCCATGAAGCCGTGGTGGCAGGTCCCGCACAGGGTTTTCCTGCTACAGCTTGCAGTTTGCAGGAATTCAGACCAGGGCGGGTTTGAGTGGGCTCTGGCCCTGCAGCCCCACCCCCTCCCCAGTCCCGCAGGGCAGCGGAGATGTGGCTCCAGGCAGGGCCCGTGGGCTTTGGTCTCAGACTCAAGGTGGCGGGGTCAGGCTGCAGCTTCGCATGGTCGGCCCAGTGCTGGGCAGAGATGGGGCGCGACCCCCGAGGAGGATGTGTCCAGTGGGGAAGTGGTGTCACTGCTGGCACCACTTGAGATGATCTCCCCTTCCCCACCTTCTTCCTCCTCCAGCTTTTTTCTCTGTATCTGAGTATTAAAGAGAAAGTTTTCTGGGTCTTTCCCTAAGTGAAAGCCGTGTCTCTTCAGCCATGCAGCGGGGGCTCTGGGTTGCCGTCATCGGGGTTATACTAGATTTGCCCTCCTTCCAGAGGGCCTTCAGGGGCTCCCTGCAGGCGGGTTCGTTAGGGGCAGCCTCTGCGAGTTGATTTGTGGCTGCCGTACACCTGGGCTTGTTTGGAATCGACTTACTGTTTGGGGCTATTCATAGGGTTGCACTTCTCAAGTTATTCAGCTAGTTAGGACCGAAGGAAACACCTCTGTGCAGAGTTTGGGTTGGGCTCACTGAAAATGGTCTAGAGAATCCGAAACTGACCCACCAAAAAATGCCCTCTTCTCTCCCAGTAGCTGAGAGAGACTTCCGAGGAAGTATTTGAGAAGTATGACCCTTTGCATGTCTCTTGAACCAGGTCACCATGGCTGCTGTTGGCTCCTTTGCTGTCCCCAGCTGTCCCCCAGGTCACCTCCCCTCCTTGCTGCCTGTGTCCAGAGGGCGTGCACAGGTTCCAGTGGATCAGAAACCTGGTTCCAGAGTTTGGAGTCTCCAGCTCTCACGTCAGGGTGCTGTCTTCTCCCGCAGAGTTTTTTGAGCTCATGAAGGTAAGTGGTGTCTGAGAAAGAGAGAGAGAGAGACAGAGACAGAGAGAGACAGAGCGAGAGCGAGAGCGAGAGCGTGCGCGCTCGGTGGACATCTGAGTTATAGGCTTCGGGCAGAAGGTTGGGCGAGTCCTGGGCAGAAGTACCTTCTGCTTGGAAAGTTTTTGATGGCTGCTTGGCTTTTCCCTGTGGGTTCTGCCTCAGAGGTGGCTGAGCTGAGCCCTGAGCAATAGCCCTCTGCGTGGCTAGTGTAGAGGGACCCCAAACATGGGGGCCGGGAGGGTCGGGCCCTGGAGTTTGGTTTCGAGGGACAGATTGCTCCCTTCGCTTTGTGTTGAAGACGTAGCCCACTACGGGCGGTCAGTGAGGGCCGTGCGCCGCACGGCGCATCCTTGCTGAAGATGTCTGGGAGGAAACGAGGCGGATCCTAGCCAGGGCACGCTAGGCCTCTGCCTCTGGAAACGCCTCCAAAGCAAGCAGCATCATGTTGGTAGAAGTAACGTGCAGGAAATAAAGACCCAAAAGCCAAATGAGCCGCGGATGGGATTCAATATGTAGGAAGTGGCCGGGAGCCTATCGTTCATGAAGAGGCATTTACAGATAACTGGAAAATGTGGCCTTATAAACTCTGCTTCTTTTCTGTCTAATGTTTGTGCCTTCTCTCTGCTGGCAGAAATGCTAAACTTCGCATTTGTGGAGTTTAGCTTTCAATACGTCACTCAAGTGTTCATGCCGTGCCTAGTGATTCGTAGTTAAACTGCTAACTGGAATGAAGTAATTCATTGCTAATTAATTTTTATTAGCATGAACTCTCTGAGTTCATGTTAACAATGATGTTAGAATTAAGGTATGGCGAGGGCAGATGGGCAGAACGCCGGGGCGTGGGGAGCTCTGGCGAGAGTCACGTTTCTGCAGACTGGGCGCCGTCTGGTTCGTGTGAATGCCTGCACATTTTGTCTCCTTTTGCCCCGTTGTTCTGTGAGCCTCACCAAGCTTAAGTTCTGGCTAGCTCATTCCAGAATGGCTTCGTGTGTGCGCGCGTGTGCGTGTGCGTGTGCGTGTGCACGCATGCACTCTGCCTCTCCCTCACTTCCCTGCCCTGCTCGTTTGTCCCGTGCCTCCTCGCTTGTGTAGAGCTGATGCTGAGGCCGTCTGCTCTTTGCTCCTACTGGGTTCTCTGCTTGGCTCGAGGAAACAGGTTTTTCAAAGGAGGTTCTTAGTGTCCTGGCCACAGCAGCGGGTGCGTGACTGAGTCTTTACACGGTGATCCCTTGGCCAGGAGGCCAGGCTACGTGCACAGCTGCCTGGGGAGGGGCGGCGCCGTGGAAGCCAGGAAAGGCCTGAGGGGCCCAGCAGGCCAGGCAGCAGCCACGGCCTCCCGCTCGTGGGCACACGCTGCACCGAGTGGCATGTGTTTCTTCCCGGGACGCAGAGCGGCCTGTGTTCCCTGGGGAGTGTGCAGCGCTGGGGTCGGCCTGGTCCCTGTGCCGTCGCTACAGCCAAGGTTGCGCCGGAAGACCTGTGTCCCACAGCAGTCAGGTAGCCGCGCCGCCTGAACCGAACCGAACTGCCCTGTACCCCGTTTGTTGTTTTCCTTTCTTTTTTCCTTCTTTTCTTCATAATCACTTTCCCCATAAGCGTCCATCTTCATAAACAACGAAGGAGACTCGGGAAGTTCTTTCGTTTCGCGGGTACGCAGGCCTTTTCTCTGTGGCGTGTTCATGCAGTCGAGATGTCTCTCTCCTGTTGACAGTGCGGGGCCACGGCTGCGGCGTCTGTGGCATCGCTTCTCGCCAGGAAAGGAGGTGATGCCACACTCTCTGCCATCCTCCCCTCACGGGGCCTTGCGCTCCTGTGTGTGTGTCGAGAGCTCGACCTTGGGCAGTGCTGCTGCTCCTTCTGCCCTTGCCACCTCCTCTGGGGTGGGGCCGCTTCGACTTCTGGAGATGGGGTTAGCTGTCCTTCAGTGGCTAGAGCAGGCCTAGGGAGAGGACACCGGCTGTCAGGAGTAGTGTAGTGTGTCATCTCCGAATGCTGTTTGTGTGTCCGGACACCTGTGTGTGTGCATTTCAGGAGTGATGTACATGCTCCTCCTAAAACTCCAGCTGCGCACATGGGGCGGGGGCATCGCCTGTCTGCATCTGCGTTCTCCGCCTCCGGCTCCGCTCCTGGCCTCTTGGCAGCTTCGTGTGTGTCCTGCGTGCTCTGCACACACACGTGCGGGCTGGGGTGTGGACGGAGGGAGGGCGGCTTGCCTCCTGCCTAGTGACTCGCTCTGGTCTCTCAGCATGCAGCACAGACATTCCGGGTCAGTGCGTACAGCTCGCCTCCCTGCCTTTGGTGGCTGCATTGTGTCTTGTACAGTTAGATCCTGTTTTACTTTCAGGCTGAGTATTTTAAATCAGGGTTGTGGGTCCTGATTTGGTAGGTTACCATATACCTGTCAGGCTTGCTTTAAATATTGGCAAAGATGTAGAATACTTCAGCTTGCAGTGTTATTTGCCTCCAAGGTCAAAGGACTTTATTTTCTCAGTGGATTATGAAAATGATAGTTGCGAATTTTGAATTGTCTCTTCTCTTTCAGGGGCAGATAAAAGTAGCCAAGAGGCGGGTCGTGATGGCGTCCCTCTACCTGGGGACAGGTCCTTTGGAACAGGAGCTGGTAAGGTTTGAGGGGTGGCGAATCACCTCAGAGCCTCACACTGCACAGCGCCGTGACGTTGGCAGAGAGTGGCCTTTCCTTGGCCCTGGCTCACGGTCAGCTCTTGTTCTCGTTGCCCGGACACCGGCGCCTGTCAGGGGGACCCGTGAGGGAGGAGGGAGTGCAGAGGTCTTATGCTGGGCCTGCCGGCCTTGCTGGCCAGTGCCCCCTTCACCCAGCACCAGGGTCCCTAGCCTGCTCAGTCTGCCAGTCCAGGGCTTGCCAGGTCTGGCCTGCCACCTGTTTTTGTATGGCCTATGAGCTAAGGCTGGTTTTTGCATTTTCAAATGATTGGAAAAAAAACAAAAGAATGATATTTGTGCCACATGAAAAGCCTGTGAGATTGAAATTTCCGTCCCTAAATAAAGCTTTATGGGAACATGACCGCTCTCCTTCCTTCATGTTTTGTCTGGGGCTGGTTTTTTGCTGCAGTGGCGGAACTGTGGTTGTGACAGACACCATCTGGCCCACAAAGCCCAGAATGTTTACTGTCTGGCCCTTTCCAGGAAGGGTCTTCTGACCTCGTACTGGACTAGAGTGCAGGTGGGGCTGGCCAGCCTTGTTCCACCTGGACTTGCTGTCATGCTATACGCGTCACCTACGGTGGGACAGGCAGGGGTGGGAAGGAGGAGAAGTCACCAGGTTTGGACAGTGTGCGCTCCCTACAGTCTGAGTCGGCGCAGGTCCTGGTGTGCGGGCAGCGTCTGCAGGTGGAGCTGGCGTGACTGTGAATGAGTCGCGCTGTCTCAGGCTCCCTGGTGGCTGTCCGCTCTGGGGTAGTGACATGGGCGCGTTGCCCATAGGAGACGCTGTTCTTGGTTCACCCCGTTTAGAAAGCCGCAGGTAGGAGCTGGGCGGTGCCGGGTTGGGGCGTAGAGAACAAGAGGGATGGTTGCTGAGAGCAAGTGCTTCCCCCTCTTCTCTGTGAGGCGGGGCCTCCCCGTTTCCAGGAGATACTCTTAGCTGCAGGTGTGGGTGCCCGTTGGTCCTGGAGACGAGCCGGTGGGCAGGCTGTGTCCTGGATTCTTCCATCTGACTGATATTTGCTGTTCTCTCCCTGAGGTGGCACCAGTTGTCATGTGTCTGTGAGGGTTACCTGTTGGAACGTGTGTGGGAGCTGGTGCCTTACAGTGGCAGGGTCCGGGCTGGAGAGGGGCGTCGGGCAGTGTCTTCTGGTTCCCGCTTCCGATGAAGAAGTTTCGCGTTAGTGGGGCCGTGTGTTCAAAGCGGGGCGTTAGCGGGCGGGCTGATTAATTTTTCATATGTAATCCTTTTTTGGACCTCAACACTTCTGTTCTTTTGGGGTTCTCTTGGTAGGTGGATTGCCTGGAAAGCACTCTGGAAAAGTCACTCCAAGCGAAGTTCCCTTCAGACCTTAAGGTGTCCATTCTTTTGGACTTCACACGGGGATCACGAGGTGGGTCTGGTGTGCTCCCCGTGCGCCCCCCTCTTCCAGCGCCCGTGAAGGGATCACACTTGACCTCCCCGCCCTCAGGCACAGTGGGGGCTGTTACCGGCCCGGGACCGAGATTATCTGAGCTCGGGTCCCTCCTGCAGCACACGGCTGCAAGCCCAGCTAGCGACAACGTAGGCAGAGAGAGTTCTTCCGACTCCCATGATTGACCCGCCTCGGGTGGGTCACGACTTGGAGTTTGAATATGTCATCAGGACCCGTGTCCTGGCCTTCCTTCCTTTGGGCTGGCCTCAGTCTCAGGCTCTGTGAGGTGGCCTCTAATGCCCAGGCCCTGCTCGCCATGACACTTGTCCATTGGAAGAGTCTGCTTCCCTGGTGGTCAGACCAGAGCTGCCTGTCACCGCTCAGGGGCTCCAAGTGTGCACACCAGTCTAGCTGAGGTCTGGTGCACACCCCTCCTAGGGGTGCGGGCTCCTGGTGGGTAGATTCGTCTTCATCCAGAGCAGAATGTAAGAGCAGGGTGGGGTGGTACCTGCAGGAGTTGGGGGAGTGGGTGCCAGTCGGTCAAAGAGCAGGTGTCTGCCACCTGGTCACGTTGGTCCTGCCCCGAGGCGTGGCGGTGTCCCGAATGGGTCGCTGGCTAGAAACAGCAGACGGCTGGCCGACCTGCACGGGCAGCACGGGTGGCCATGGGCCCGCGGTGGGTGGTCCGCCCTGCCCGGAGCAGTATTTTCCTGGCGTGAATCGCCTGTCTGTCTCTGCTGCTCACCCCGTGCTCAGGTCGGAAGAACTCTCGCACGATGCTGCTGCCACTCCTGCAGAGGTTCCCGGAACAGGTCCGGGTCTCCCTCTTCCACACCCCGGACCTCCGCGGCCTGCTCCGGCTCCTGGTCCCGGAGCGCCTCAATGAGACCATCGGCCTCCAGCACATTAAAGTGTACCTCTTTGACAACAGTGTCATCTTGAGCGGGTGAGCACGCCTCCTTCCGCCGGCACCTCCCCTCGATGTGCTCCGGGGCGGAAATCAGCGGGACAGAAGGGGAAAGCCGCCTCCCTGGGCCTTCGAGAGCCTGCTCGTGTGTTTTCAGTCTGCCTGCCTCACACTCTCGGTCTTCCACGGCATCTGCGTGGCGGCCGGAAGCTCACACAGGGTGATTGAAACACAGCCAGGGTGGCCAAGATTCAGGAGCAGTGTCGACGTCCGTTGGGAGATGAGTGGGTAAAGATGTGGTCCGTATGTGCTGTGGAATGTCACTCAGCTGTAGGAAAGGATGAAACCTGGCCATTTGTGACAGTGTGGGTGGGCCCGGAGGGCTTATGGGAAGTGAAATAAGTCAGATGGAGAAAGACAGACACCGTATGACCTCACTTTGTACGGAATCTCAGAAACCCAAACAAATGCAAAAACGAAACGAGTCCGTAGGTGCAGAGATTAAGCTGATGGTTGCCAAAGGGATGGGGTGGGGAACGGGGATAAAAGAAAAATAATAAAATTGCGTTTTTCTTCATTGTAGAAAATAAAAGGCAGGGTCTGCTGAGCACTTGCTGTGCGCCAGCCGCCATGCCAAGTCCCCCGTGTGCCCGTCTCAGTGCGATTCTCACACTGGCCGTGGGTGTGAATCTCAGTGCGTTTCTCACACTGGCCGTGGGTGGTAGTTCCCTCACTTTTTACACGAGAAACCGGGGCTCAGAGAGCACGAGTAACTTCGTCAGGCAGAGCCAGCAAAACAGAAGGGAAAACAGACAGGACCGGGCTGGAGACCTAGGCCGTTTCGATTCCGAAACGCAGGCACTGGTAGCCAGTCCCGTGGGCGGTTCACGTCGTACGTGTCTGCATTTCTTCTCAGCTGATGGGCAGCTCTGTGAGGGGAGGGGCTTTGCCGTCCACTCTGTCATGTCACCTTAGTGCCACTCTCACCTGTGTCTTCTGAGTGGTCATGCTTAGTAGCTGATTGTTCACTGGCTGCTGCTGCTGCTGCATCCTGGTCCGGGGTGTCACCACCGTGCTTGTGCTAGCTCACCCGAGACCTGGATCACCGGGACCTGCTGTGCCCCCTCTTGCCTGAGTCCTCACCTGCTTCTCTCCTCCCTGCAGCGCCAACCTGAGTGACTCCTACTTCACCAACCGCCAGGACCGCTACGTGTTCTTGCAGGACTGTCCCGAGATCGCGGACTTCTTCACGGAGCTGGTGGACGCCGTGGGGGACGTGTCCCTGCAGTTGCAGGGGGATGACACGGTGCAGGTGGTGGAGGGTATGGTGCATCCTTACAAAGGTAGGGCCCTGGGCTCTGCCCCGTCCTTAGCGTGTGTGGGGAGGGCCAGGGCAGAGGCGAGCATGCTGCCGGTGGCCTTGCCACCAGGCTTGGGAGACTTGGCTGGCAGAGCCCTGTTCTGCATTTGTCACTGAAGCCAGACAGAGGTGACTCACTGGCCGTCAGTCATGCTCTGCGAGTGAAGGAGCCCGCCCGAGAAGGTGCGAGCGTGGGCTTTGGGCCTGTGCGCCTGGGCGGGCGAGCCGTGAGCAGGCCCTGCACCTACAGGAAGCAGCTGCGTGGTGACTGCCTTCCTGGGGCCTGCTTCCCTCTGTCGCAAGGAGGCTTTGGTGCCTCTCAGCTCCATTGAGGTCTGTGGCCTCCTGCCTGGAAAGTGAAATGGAGAGCCCTTAGCTCTGCTCGTTGGAGATGGGCCAGTCCTGGCAGCTCGCATCCTGGGCGTTCGCCATCCTGTGATTCCTGCGGTGGGGACTTCCTGACCGCCGCCAGCAAGGCCTGGTGAATCTGCAAGTGTCAGCAGTGTGGGGAAGGGGTTAAACCCGACTGTGTGAGGAGAGCCTCCTGGGGCCCAGTCTAGAGGGAGAAGGTCTAAGTGGGGACGCCTGGTGGGAGCGTGTCCCGGGGGCCAGGGCGTCTGTGGGCCTAGTATGCCTGCCACTAGCCTGGACGCTCATTACCATTATTGTTTGGATTTCCTCGATAAAAAAATGATGGGAATCTTTCTCTCGTTATCTAAAACAGTACCTATATATCATCCTCGATTTTGCCTTTTGGTCCCAAAGCTTAAAACGTTTACTGTCTGGCCCACAGAAAGCGTCACTGACCCCAGTCTGACTCGCTAGGCTGGGCATGAATGTGCAGAGAAAAGGTCCCCGCGTTCAGGGAGGAGAGCGTGCTCGGGTGACATGGGGGTGGCTGGGCTCAGAAGGTGCAGGGGACACTCAGCCTGAGACGGCGTGTGGAGGGCGGCCGCCTGCTGCCCCGGTGGCTGCTGGCGTTAGGAAGGACGGGTTTGTGCACAGGCCGCTGCTTCTCTTTGCTCGGTAGCCCAGCCCCGGGAGCCACTCAGGCGTGGGACCCGGTCCCCGTGTGAGCGAGCGGGGACGCCCGGGGCGGCCATTCTCCCGTTCTCTCTTTCCTTCGTGGTTAGCCTCGCCAAAGGCTGGCCGTTTGATCGGTCTTCTCAGAGAATCAACTTTGGACACTGTTGATATTTTCCCGTTTCGTACTGTTCCCGCGCTAATGTCTTGGGTGCTTATCTCATCTAACGATAACTTACAGTCATTTCTTTCTCTTTAGTATGTCTGGACCGCTGCTTGTTGCCTCTTGTAAATACGAGGGGCTCCGAGCCTGTGCGTTCACACTCGGCCCTCAGAGGCCTCTCCTGCCCTGTCCCCACCCACGGGGAGCTTTCCCACTCAGCTGTGCTGGTGTCTGTAGCGGCTTTGTGTGGCTCTCTCCTCTGGTTATACTCTCCGGTGTCTTGATTGATAGACATCACTGAAGCGTCACACGCACAGCAAACAACAGTTACGGGCATGCGGCTTGTGTCTGTGCTTACAGTGGTTGGCTCTCGGACACCCCCTTGTGTCCCTTGCCCCCAAGCGTTTCCTCCCGGTTTCCGTCACCTCCCGTTAGCCTGGCCTGTTCTGAAGCCTGTGGATGACAAGGCCCTGCGGCAAGGCCCCGTCTTGGGTATTCACACCCGCGGAAAACCCTTGCTCGGGGCACGACGCCTTGTGCGCAGTCGAAACGTGTTCAGTGCATTGTGGCGTCTGCCTGCCCGTCGTGATCCCTGGGCTGGGCAGGACGCCAGAGCCTCTATTTCTCTTCCCTCACCCTCCACCCCCGTGTCTCTCTCCAGGTGACCGGGCTGCGTACTGCAAGGCAGCCAACGAGCGGGTCATGGGTGTGGTCAGCTCGGCCCGGGCCCGCCAGCAAGCGCTGCATGCCCAGACTTTCCACAGCGACTCCCTGTTGACCCAGGAAGACGCAGCAGCCGCTGGTGACCGGAGGCCAGCCCCCGACACCTGGATTTACCCTCTGATACAGATGAAGCCCTTCGAGATCCAGATCGACGAGATTGTCACCGAGACCCTGCTGACAGAGGCTGAGCGCGGCGCCAGGGTCTACCTTACCACCGGCTACTTCAACCTGACCCAGGCCTACATGGACCTGGTCCTGGGCACGCGGGCTGAGTACCAGATCCTGCTGGCCTCCCCGGAGGTGAACGGTTTCTTCGGGGCCAAGGGGGTGGCGGGCGCCATCCCAGCGGCCTACGTGCACATCGAGCGGCAGTTCTACAGCGAGGTCTGCAGCCTCGGGCAGCAGGAGCGGGTCCAGCTGCAAGAGTACTGGCGGAGGGGCTGGACATTTCATGCCAAAGGTAGGCGGCAGCTGGCCAGAGGACTGCCGCCCACAGGGGACCCTCTGGGGCAGGGGAGTGCCCCCGCAGACCGGGCTCGCCTGGCAGGGCCCCTGGCGCCAGCTGCAGGAGCCCTGCGCCCTTCTCCAGTTCTGTCTTCATGTGGGTGTGTCACCCTTGTCATATTTAAGTGCATTTCAGTCACACAAAGTCTCACTTTTATGCACCGAAAACTTATAAACTGAATCATTTGGGTGGCTGTTTTAAAAAACGTGCACACAGCCTTTCTCACATGTTTGCACATAGATGACGAGGCGTGTGATTGTCCTTCCTTGATCATAGGCAGCATCTGTGTTGGCCAGGCCCTTCTCAGTGACAGGGGGATTGATTAGGGGTCATGGATTTGGCACAAAAAGCCCAGTTTTCCAGTCTTTTCCTCACTGTTGCTCTTTGTCCATTGGGGCTGGGCCGGTACGGCACGCCCAGGGGCAGTGCTGCCCCAGAGCGGGTCCGAATCTGAGCTGCGTGTTTGTTATGTCCCCTTTCAGGCAGCCCGAGCGTCCCTGGAGCAGCCTGTGTGTGGCGTGGTCCCAGGCGCTTGTCTGAGACGTAGATGGGTGGGTTTAAACCTATGCTTGGTGGGATTGTCCTGCTGCTGCTCGATGCCGTGAGTGCGCCTGCCTCCAGCGGGGTGGCGCTCAGGCAGACCACACGACCCGGGTGGGGAGTCCTGAGTCCAGAGGGAGAGCGAGGGGTGCAGAGGGCCTGAGCCGCGAGTTAAGTGTGTGGCTCTTCTGGTGTTTCTTTGGTGGTTTAGAGGCCTGTTTTGCTCCTGGAGACTTCTAGAAGAGCTGAGCGAGGGAGCAGGGGGTGGTATTGCCTCGGCCACGTGTCTCAGGCGGAGATCCTGGCTGCAGTCTGCTGCGGCCGCTCGTCTGTGCCGTTAGACTCGAGGCCATCTTGGAGTCCGCAGGTTGAACTCTTTCCTTAAAGCACTGGTTTCCACCTGGGGCTGCATTGTAAGCTGCACTGAAGCCCAGGCCACCCCAGCTCTCTGGGGATTGGAACCACCATGGTGTGTTTTAAAAACTCCCCAGGAGATTCTGATGCCTTAAGAACCACTGTCTTAGTTCAGACCAGTGAAGCTACTGACCTCTCCCGTGGTTCCTGCTTCCCACTTGGCACCTCACGGGCCTGCTCAGGCAGGTGACATTGTTTGGTGCGGGAAGGGAGCTACCCCATCGTACTGATCCTAGCATGTGTCATTGGCTAAGCCAGGCGGGAGGTCAGATGTCTCAAGGTAGATAGGGCAAGCCAGAGGAGGGGTGTAGAAAATATTTTAGGAGTGGCTTTGTTTCTTCCGAGAACAACAGCCTTGCCTTGGGGTGGGGCATTGAAGATAGAGCTGGGTAGCAGGAGCCGCTTCAAGCTTCAGAGATGATGCGTGTGTCTGTACGTGTGTGCCTGGGGGGCTTCGCAGACACATCCAGACAGCGCTCACTCCTTATGCCCTGTGGCTGGGCCGGTAGGGGGTTGTCTCTTGTTACCCGGGTCCCCCAGCTCAGCCTGGCCCATCAGTTCTGACTCTGCTGTGGGTTATTTCCCTGAAGCTGCGCTGATAACCGTGCAGTGATTCTCCAGTTACCACTGAAACAGACACCCAACCAGCTTTTCCAGTGCGTCCCGCCTTTTCCCGGACTGGCATGCTCCCGCCACTCCCTCTTTCCCCGCCCTGCCGTGGGTGGGGCCCTGCGCTCTGGGTTACTGGGGAAGGCCGGGGATCCCAGGGCGAGCGTGAGCGAGAGTGAGAGAGGGTGAGAGTTGGGGCAGAGGCTGGGAGAGGGATTTCTTGTGAGCAGAAAGGACCTCGCCCTACAGCCAGGAGCCAGGGGTCAAAGGTGTCAGTCAGTGCTGAACTGAGAGGCGCCCTTATCTGCTCAGTGGCTGTGATCGGTAGTGCGGTCTCAAGTCACCCCCTTTCTGGCTCATCTTTTGTTGGTCACACTTCCCCCAAGGCAGCCTGGGAGACGCAGCCTGGATGGGATGAGCAGGCGGCCCAGCTGGGGACGTGGATTTAGGTGGGTGGGGTGGTGGGCCATCTGCTGTCTTCTGTGCTGGGTGCAAGCGGGGCATGTGTTCAGGTGTGTCTGTCTGGACCCTGGAAAATTCCTGCCGATGGCTGAGGAGCCGGGATCACCGTTCCCTCACTCAAGTTCCTGCAGGACAGGCTTGGGACCGTCTCGGCTCCTGCTCTCAGGGGCCCTCAGGGGAGGAAAGTGAACTGGACACTGTTCACTGCTTCCGAATTCTGTGCCTCCCACAGCATTCCGTTTGTCAGCATGGCACACCCCTGGGCGCCGGGCAGCGAGAGGCTCTGAGGGCTGACTGTGTGTTGCACCCACTGGTGGCTCTGTGAGCGTGGCGATGTCAGAAAGCCCTGCTTGGTCCCTGCCCGCAGAAAGCAGACAGGATGAGGGGCGAGAAACAGCTTTCCGCTGGGCGTAACTCCACCGGGCGGCAGGTGCCAGTGGATGATGTTCAGTCTGGTGACAGGCAGTTCCAAGGGCTGGGGTGTATTTAGTGTGTTCGTCTCACACGCATTGTCGGGAAGATGGGCTCCCAGGCCTTGCTGGAAGGACGGTGTGGGGCGACGTGGCTGCGGCTGCAGCAGCGCCGGCTTTGTGCAGCGTGCTGCGTAGAGGCCGCCTCCCTGGCGTGCGGGCTGGTTCCCTAGCGGATTGAACGTACGTCATGTTCTCGTGAATTGAGCTGCTTCAGAGAACCGGAGGGACCGTCCACTGTTTAAAGGCACGTGCTAGAGGCTCCTTTTGCAGCCCGGTGCGTCTGTTTAGTTTTTATTTGGATTTTGGCAAAGGTCGCCTATTCAAAATAGTAAGGAGTATTCTGTGTAAATGTGATTCAGTGGAGAAGTTACCAGACTTGGAGTCTCGGAGCCTGGTTCTCAGGCCAAGTTTATCTTTTCCAAAAGTGGAAGGACCTGGTTCAACTTACGTGTAAAATGAGGCGATGGTCCTGGCTCGCACTCAGGAGAGAAGGATGACATGTCACGCACGGTGGACAGGCAGCAGGAGGTCTGGGGTACCTTGGCGAGGGGAGGCGTCCCTGTTGCTTTGTTGCTGCTCTCCCAAGGGTCAGTGAAGCCAGAGGCCTGACCTGCGTCTCGGCCTCCGTAGGGGCCGTTGCGGGGCAGGGGTCCACGTTAGACATCGGTCAGCTGGGAGCTGTCGTGATTCACAGTATATCAGTTCCTGGTACCCGGCCCCCGCTTCTCGGTGGGCGTGGTGGGACAGGGCTCTGGGAGCGGGGCTGGCACGGCACTCTGAATGGAAAGCACCTCGAATGCCACAGGAGATCCACGCAAGTGGACGCTGGGGATCTGCTTCCTTCTCTGCGCCTGCTCTCGTTCACTGTGCAGGTGTCAGGTGCCAGGCACTCTGCTTTGCATCTGGTAGCTCACGTGCTAAAATTTTTTCTTGTGACCGAAAGTTCGTACCCTTTTGTTTATTTGTTTTATTTATTATTTTAAAGACTTGACTTTTCAGAGCAGTTTCAGGCTCACAGCAGCATTGCGAGGATGGCGCTTCCCCAGGACTCCTGCCCCGCAGCTGCTCAGCTTTGGGTGCCGGGGCCCTGGGCGGCGCGTTGGCTACAGCTGACGAACTGACAGATTGTCACCCAGAATCCACGGTTCACGTCCGGGCCCCCTTGGTGGCGTGCTCTCTGGGAAATGAGAAATTGGACGAATGAGAAATGACACGTACCCCCCCACTGCGGTGTCACATGGAGTATTTTCTCTGCCCTAAAAACCCTCTGTGCTCTGTCTGTTCCTCCCTCCCCTCCCCTCTCTCCCCGGCCACCACTGATCTCTTTCCTGTCTCCAGAGTCTTGCCTTTTCCAGAACGTCAGATAGTTGGAATCGCAGTGTGTGGCCTCTTCCGAGTGGCGTCCTTCACTTAGGAATGTGCGCTGAGCGTTTCTCTGCGTCTTTTCCTGGTTCAGTGGCTGATTGTGTTTTAACGCTGAACAGTGTTCCGTCGTCCGGATGTCTCACAGCCTGTTTATTCATCCCCTGCTGTGGGCATCTTGGCAGCTTCCCAAGATTCCTCGTTTACACCTGGTCCTGGTCGAGAGCAGGGTCCCGGGGGCTGGGCGCACAGTGGCTTTGTCAGCACTTCAGAGTGCCGTGTCTGCCGCGTGCCGGCATGCCGACCTCTCAGAAGGCTTCAGTGTGGCAGCCTCCTCCTCACACCGTCTCAGCTCTGGCTCTGTGCAAAGGGTGGGCCCAAGTGCCTTGCTGGGAGCAGGAAGCGTCCAGCTCTCCTGGCCTTGCCCAGCCCTAGCCAGCAGCCCCTTAAGTGGGGCCAAGTCCTC
Organism: Pteropus medius; assembly: GCF_902729225.1. Lineage (NCBI taxonomy): Eukaryota > Metazoa > Chordata > Mammalia > Chiroptera > Pteropodidae > Pteropus > Pteropus medius. The sequence continues at coordinate 2,864,474 of NW_024355990.1, read as the reverse complement.
ACTGGGGGACACGGCTGCACCTGCAGGCAGGTGTGTCAGGGGGAGGGTCAGAAAGTGAGTTTTGAGTCCTTGACTTTGAATCATCTGGACACAGTGGTATTCTATCTCCACAGCAGTGTGTGTGGATAGGGCGGGGCCGGGCCGTTGGATGAAGAGATTTCTGGCTCATGCTGACAGGAATCTGTTAATGATTGTGAGAATTGTCACTATTTTTACTGCTTTCCCGATAGGCCACTTGGCATAGTGCCCAAAAGAGAACTTGCCGTGGCTGCTGGGGCAGCTCCGCCCCATCTTTCCTGGAGCACGCGGGGCAGTTTCACCTGGGAACCAGCAGGTGTGCTCTGGCGGCAGGGCCATGGACTGCCACCTTATACTGATGCATGCACCGACTTTGGGGCCTCTTAGAGCGTTTCGTGCTATTTTGTGTCAGGATGGGCGGATGCTTATCCATCCCAGGAGAGGACTGAGACATCTTCTGTCCTCTCTTGTTTCACAGGGGTCTGAGAACCCCCTGAGCTTTATTGCAGAATACCGTGGGAGGAGGTGGGGGGCATATGTTTGAATCTGTCTTGGAGCGATGCTCAGAGAAGGCCTCTAACTCAAAGTGTTCATGAGTTCCTGCTTTAGAACCCCAAAGCTTTTTCATGCTTAATTTAATCATTGGTTGTTGGAAGGGGCCATTCTATTCTCATTTATTTTATTCAAATATTTATCGAGGGCCTGCCATATGCCAGGCAGCATTCAAGATATGGGAGTAAGTCCTTGGGAATGAGACACGCTGACTCCCTGTTCTCCTAAGGCCCATGGTTCAGTGGGAGGCGGATGGCAAGCAGGTGAATGTAATGGCAGGAGGAGGGAATCCAGGCTGACAGAATGGGGAGGGCCTCTCTGAGGAGGCGACATGGGGGAACAGAACTGGGAAGCCCTGAGGCCACACTAGGCTTGAAAAGCAGCTCTGGGAGGCTTGGCCAGGAGTGGAGGGAGGAGGGCTGGGAGCGGTGGGCAGTGGGACTGGGAGGTGGCCAGGCCCTTTGGGAACCGGGTCGCCCTGCAGAGTGACGCTGGCCTGGGTGGAGAAGGGCTGTCGGCGTGAGTCGGGCAGGACCAGGCGCCCCCTTTCTAAAGAGGAGGCCTGGGGCGCAGAGAGGCCGTCCGGTCCAGGGCTGGGAGGCAGAGGTCTTGGGACTCCAGTCCAGCCATCCTCTGACCCCCGAAGCCCGAGCACTGCTCCCTGCCCTGAACCGCCCAGGCTCAGTCCTCCTGCTGTGCTCTGGCCTGGAGCCACCCTACTCTGGGCTCCTGGGCAGGCCCGGGGTGGGGAGCTGGGGCTCGATGACAGGTTTCAGGGGGCCTGGGAAGTGTCATGCTTCCCATGGTGGGTCCTGTGCTGACTGTTCCCGTCTGTACTCGCCAGCATCGGGACCCAAGGGATAAAAGAGCTCGCAGAGTCTCTCTCTCCCCTGTTCCGGGGACCGGTTCCCAGCTATCCCCAGGGCACAGAACAGAGCTGAACACTCCTGGCCGGCCTGCGTCGGTCCAGAGGAAACGTTGTCCCCCATGGGCGCGGGCCCTGTGAAGCCACCCGTCACGCCATTTATGGTCTTTATTTTCTTTTCGTTGGAGAAAAGTGTCAGGACACGTCAGACTGCAGGGAGGTTGGAGGGCTGATCGCGGGCCTCCCCAGAGTGGTCAGTAGGGTCGACGCGTGTGCGCCTCTTTAATCCCGAGGGCTCACCCAGAGTCCAGCCCGGGCTGCGAGGAGAGAGGAGAGGTACGGGGGAGGCAGAGGTGGCCGGGAGGTGAGAAGGACAGGCAGGAGGCGTGTGTCCTGCGTCCCTGGGTCTTGGGGAGGGCGCTGGGAATCTCGTGGTCTTTTTACGCGTAAAGCACGGGTATGCCTGCAGGGAGTACGCAAACGGGGACCGTGTATCCGTGACAGTAAAGTTTCATTTGGGGCGTGACGGTTAGTCAGAAGGGTTCTGAAAACCTCCTTGCAGGGGTTCAGTGACGAGAGCAGGTTGAGGAGCAGTGGTGCGTGTCGGGGGCTGTCGGGGTCGGGGGAGATGGCCTGCCTGCCTCTGATGGCTGGACCCCTCGGTTGCTTCGTGACAGAGAGATCCGTGTCAGGGCAGTTTTTACAAATAAAAAGTACCGGTAGGATCAGGCCCCTCCCCACCAGACCCTGTGGTCCAGGAGCCTTGGACGGACAGGGTGGTATGAGTCTCATCAGCTGGCACCCATGTCAGCCACGTGGGTGTTGGGCCTCTCTTCCATTCAGTCTCGCCTGCCGCCTCTGGCTGGACAAGTAGCACTGAGCGGACCCCGTGGGTTTAAGGGGCCGATCTTGGCGTTAGAAGACTTGGGACCGTCACAGTAGGTGGCCCAAGCTCTTCCCTTTATTCTGAGGCTGGTGGAGATCTGCCCATGTGTCACCTTATCCCTCCCAGCTCCAGGCCCCGTGTGGGGTGGGTGGGCTGGGTGTCAGCCTGATGTATGCGCACGAGACAGATGCGGCCATCTTGCTTGGACTGCGTGCCCGCTGCCCTCCTTGTGCTCTCTCGACGCAGGGTAAGGCTAGCCGTGTGGTTCCTGCACGGCAGCGGCCCAGGGGGACAGTGTAGTTCATTCAGCGCTGCACACAGGCGAGCAGGCGGTGTTGCCACGAGCCCTGTGTGTATGTTGAAGGGTCAGGCACGTTACAGGAACAGGCAGCAGAGCACCGTCGTCTCTTACCCAAGCTGTTCTATTTGAGGAGCACGGCGTGTGTCACATGTTGTTGATTCACTGGTGATGATCATGCACGGCCATGGACCCTTCGAAAGGGTCGCATTGGCAGAGGAGAGACCAGTGTTGAGAGGGAGACGGGGAGGGCGTGAGGAGGCTGGCTGCGAGTGGGGGAGCCCTGCACGGGAGCTGGGGACCAACTCCTTGCTGGGCCAAGCGTCCTTGGTGCTCGTGAGGGTGTCACATGCTGCAGAGGCCGGGCGCAGGTCCGGGCCCTGTGGGAGGGAGGGCGGCTAGGGCAGTAGACGTCCTCTGGGGTTGGGAGTGGTCCTTGTGGGAGCAGTTGTTCCAAAGGAACTGGACCGTGCGGGCCAGCGCTGCAACTCTGGAGAGGCGACGGGGTGGGGGCCACAGGGTGCAGAGCAGAGGGCCTGCCCGTACTGTGCTGTGCGACGCTTTAGGTTCTGCGAGAATCCGTGACCTTCGTTACAGAGATGTCACCATGGTGTTGTAGAGGTGGCAGGTGTCTAGGGCAAGGAGATGCACAGGAACCACGACCACATGGCTGCTCGTGCTGTGCTCTGCCTTGTCTCTGAGTGTGACATCAGCCGGTTCGTTTTGCAGCAGAAAGGGGAGCCGTGTTCTCTGGGGCGGGGCAGACTCGCAGGGCCTCACACATCATCCCTCCCTTGGTCTCTAGTGGACATTGTCCGGCCTAGGAGTCCCCGAACCCCTGGCAGTTGCTTACTTCAGCGCCTTCTGGGCTCCCAGTCCTTTGTGGCACGTTAGAACCTGCAGTAGGGAGAGTGTGTCCCTCAGTAGGAAGGGCACGGCTTGTCCTCCGGTAGACAGAGAATGCAATAACCTGTTTTTGGCAAGTGCCTTTGTCACTCCCATATGACAGCCCACATCTGCTGTTCCCAGCCCCCCGTTTTAGCATGGCGGTGGCTTCTTCCCCTTGGTGCTCATAGAAGGACGATGGAGCCACCAGCCAAGTGGGCTGAGCTCCAGTGGCCAGGCTGTGGCCGAGGCATTTTGGGGAGCAGGGATTAGAGGCCCTGAGCTCTGGGGTGGCAGGGTGGGTGGAGGCCGTTTGGCATGGGGGGGGCAGAGCCTAAGCACGGGCATCACCGCGTCCTCTTTAAGGACCCATTTCCTGTCGTGCTCGAGAAGAGGGCCCGCAGCAAGAACAAGGAGCCATCCCCGTGAGCTGCCCGCAGACCGTGGCAGCACCTGGGGCCGCGGAGGGGTGCAGGGCCCGGGTCGGCCTGCTCCCCCGGCTTGCTGCGCCTGTGGCCCCCAGTGCCCCGGGCGGGCTGCATCTCCCTTGGGTTGGACTGGGGTGTGGAGTGGCTTCGCAGATGCTGTGCTCACTTCCTGTCTGCACGTCTCCTTTTCCCTGCAGGCCTCTGGCTGTACCTGGCCGGGAGCAGCCTGCCCTGTCTCACGTTGATTGGCTCTCCTAATTTTGGGTACAGGTCAGTCCACCGGGACCTGGAGGCCCAGATCGCCATCGTGACGGAGAACCGGGCCCTGCAGCAGCAGCTTCACCAGGTCGGTCTGGGCGAGTGGGGTGTGCCCGGGTGCTCAGCCCCCCGTGTCCCTGGTTCCCTGAGAGCCATGGCCCTCCGGGGACTGAGAGCAGAGCGAGAAAGAGCTGGAGTCTGCGCCCGCCTGCAGGCGGCGAGAGTGACCGGTGCCGAGAGGAGCCTGCTGCGGGCTGCCCGTTGCAGCCTCATGCCCTCTGCCCGCTGAGCCGCCTCCGGCCAGTGTGGCCGCTTCCTCCCGAGGGCCGCTTCCTGCGAGAGGGGAACAGTGTGTTCTCACGGGGACAGGAACATGGCAGCTCCCAGCCTCTTCCCAGAATGCGGATCCCTGGCGGGCAGCTGGGCCCCCGGGCAGAGGCGCACGCGGGGAGCAGTGTCTGTGAGGAGAGACAGGAGCTGGAAAGGGAGGCCAGCCCTCAGGGACCGGAGTGCCAGTGCAGAGGGTGGCCCCAGGGACCAAGTGGTCCCAGAGGCTTGACGTCCACGCACAGGCTTCTGTGCCCTTGACTGGCAGTCCTTCTGCACTGATGATCTGGGTTCTGTTTATTTTGTTCCAGAGTCCTTTCACTGGGTGCTGATCTGGCTTGGGCTGGTTTGGGATTGAATATGCTGGAGGCGGTGGAGAGCAGGCCTGGACGTGCCAGGCCAGGAGCAGGGTCTGGAGGCCGGGCGTGTGCATGGGCTGCCTCTGCCTCCTACCCACGTCTGGGCACGGAGCGTGGGCAAGTCAGGGTCCGTCATCCTTGGGAAGTGCGGGTGTCTTAGAGTCGCATGGTTTTTCATGCTTGTCGTGGTGGTGAGGCTGCTTTGGTGCGGCCGTGAGGGAGAGGCGGCATCCTTCCCGCCGGCAGTGGCAGGGGCCTGAGGGGAGACCTGTCGCTCTGGCTGGCTCGCCCGTTGGTGTGTGGCGACCGAGCGCAGGTGGCCCTCCGAGGACCCTCCTCTCCGGCCCCCTGGAAGAGACTTTCCAGAGCGTGCGACTGGGTCTGCGCTCGGGCGTTTGGAAGTTGGGAGAGTGGCCTTATTCCGAGCTCGGGCCGGAGGGTCACGGGGTCAGGGACCCTGAGCCCCATGCTGCTGGGTGGCTGGCGACCACCGTCAGGTCCGGAGAAGCAGGGGAGGAATGCAGCGGTGGCTTGCTTCCCGAGGGGCCTGCCCGGTCTCGGCCCTCCCTGCTTGCTGGCCAGGCTCACCCTGCCGAGCGTAGCGAGAAACAGAGCTGCTGGACTTTCGTAGAGCTCTCGTGTGAAGGTCTGTCACGGCAGCCGTGGACTTTCAAGAACGTGAGCACAGTACCCGTGTCTGGACGCTAGGAGACACTTACAACCAAGCTCATCCATGGACGGTCGCAGCTTCCCCCCGAGTCACGGGAATACAGATAACCCCGCTGCAGGCCAGGCCTTGAGGCCTCGGCCGGTGGCTGGAGCTTTTCTTCTCCAGCGGTCGGGAATTCTTGTTGCGAAATCATTGGAGCCTTTGTTGACGGAGGAGGAAATGGTCACGGCCTTGTCCCTGGGATCTGCCTCCTGCGATCTGGGAATGTCGTCTGACTGAGTGGGGCCTTGGTGCCGGGAAGGGCTTCATGACCAGGGGCGAGAGGAAGTGGCAGCGGTCATGCTCTGGGTGGCCAGCGGTCGAATCTGATCCGCTCAGCAGGTTTCTGGCTAAAGCCAGGCTTCCAGCAAATGACTGAGGGAGCCCCCGCAGCCGAGGTCCCTGCAGGGGACGCTGGCCTCGCAGCCAGACTGGTGTGCCGGGTGCGGGCCTGCAGCTTCGTCTCCTGGCCTGCCGCCTCGTCGCAGAGAGCTGGGTCTCCAGACGCCTCGTCTCTGAGGCTCTGCCCCCGTCAGGGCAGTCCTTGGTGCGAACTTGGCCTGGACAGGGCAAGGTCTCCGTGGACCTGGGCTGACTGTGGGGAGCAGGTCCCCCAGGCCTGCGCCCAGGGCCCTGGTGCTGGCCGCTCTCCTCCACCTCTGTAGTAAGGGGACTGAACCCACATCCTGGTATTGAGAAAAGCTTGGCGGGTTGTGGTTAGGAGCTGCTTTCCCAAATGACATACTTGAGATGTTTTCTCTTTCTTCCCAAACCTGAATCCCAGGGGCTCTTGGTGTGGGAGAGTGGCAGCTCCTGCCCACTGCAAGCTGCAGTCCCCCCACCCCCACCCCGCCGCCCCGTTCCTTAGAGGCATTTTGACTTCCGTGCCTTTGAGATGCACAGAGTTCTAGAGAGTTCCTCCAGTGTGCTGACATACTGGGAGTGTAGCCCCACCTCTAGAGGGTGCCGTGTGGGGCCCGATCCTGGGACGGCCCCCCTCACAACCTCCCCACAGCCCAGAAAGTCCCGGGAACCCCGGTGCCCAGGCGCCTGCTCCCAGAAGCCGCCCTGGAGCCCTCCTTGGGATGCGGGGAAGGGCCCCATGCGGGCCTCGTGGGACCGGGAACGGGAGATATTTTTGTCAGAACCTGAAGCCCCTCCCTCCACTTAGCACAGACAATGAAACTGAACGCTTCCTGGTTTTGTTCAGAGAACACGGTTTACCACTTGTGACCCCAGAAAGACTCCCTCGAACAGCATTGTGACCCCCGTCAGCTGACTTCCTCCTCCATGCCTGTTGTGGAGTCTGGGAGGAAACTTAAGTGTTTCTGGTAATTTAATTGAAATCTTGGCTGCGTATTCATGTGAAAACATAGAGCTGGAGCCAGTCTGTGGAGACTTGGGCAAACCAGCCCCTTGAGACCGAGGCTGGCTCCTCCGTCAGGCACACTGGCCAGGGACTGGGTCCCTTGCAGCAGCAGCTGGGAGTCCAGTGGGTCAGAGTGGAACAGGACAGTCCCCTGGATCGGGAGCGCCGCCTGGCCCAGGCCCCAGGGCGCGGGGTTCCCGGCCATGGAGCCAGCACCAGAAACAGGCAGGGGGGGCAGGAGACACGCGCCAGGAGAGGCTGGGGACCGCTCTGCAATGCCCCGGCGGGCGCGGTGTCCTCCATCCCCTCCCACTGGGTCCGGCGAGCCCGCGGGGAGCTCCATCCAGTGTTCGCCCTGGCGCTGCTGGTCCTGCAGTGGACAGAGCGTTTCCGTAGCCATTGCCGCTGCGTCCTCATGGTGGTGTGGGGTGGTCGGGATTTTGTAGCTAAGGGGACAGAGGGCCCAGAGACGGCCGTCCCTGACGAAAGGGAGCAGCGTGGGGAGGACACGTTTACGAGGGATGGTTTCTCCTGCAGCGATTCCAGACGCAGTTTATGACAGGGCTTAGTCAGCGTTTCTTAACTCGTTTTTGAATATGAACGTAATAAACGTCCATCGTAAGCGTTAAGAAAGTGAGCAGAACCTCGGCCGTGCATCCAGAGCTGAGCCCCGAGATCATCTCACCCCGTGTCATTCTGCGCGCGTGCGGACAGGCGTGGCTCGCTCGCTTTCTGGTGGAGCCGGGGTCAGCGGTAGAGTCTCACGTCTTCGTCTTCAGTTTAACATGTTGTGCACTTTCCCACGTTATTAACAAACGCTTTTCTAGAACGCTCAACTCGTGGTGAGTGTCGGCTCGTCATGTGGGTTTATTCTGTTTCATTAGCTGTGGGACATTTAGGTGGTTTCCAGTTTTTCCCTGGTATAAATGTCGCTATGATTAATATCAGTGTCAGAAATCTGAAAGCATGGTTATTTTCTTGAAATAAACTCTTGCAAGTTGAGCTTGAGGCTTCGGAGACCTGTTGCCAGCTTGCCCCCCGCAGAGATGGCTGGTGTGCCACCAGCGGTGTGCCGATTTGAGAGAAGAAAGACTTCTTGTTTAAAAGTAATGACTAATGTGCAGGACCTCACTTAGCGAGGGCAGACGTTTCTTCAGCTCTCAGTCGCCTGTTCCATGCGCGTCTGGGTCTTAAAAGTTGAGGACCACGGGCATCCTGGCTTTCCGAGGGAATGTTCTAGCAGGGCGGCGTGTGCGGCCTGGCCTCCCGCCCGGCACCGCTGTCTGGCGGCCACCCTGACTCCTGTCGTCCCTCTCCCTCAGGAGCAGGAGCAGCTCTACCTGAGGTCAGGTGCCGTGTCCGCCGCCACCTTCGAGCAGCCGAGTCGGCAGGTGAAGCTGTGGGTGAAGCTGGTGACTCCGCTGATTAAGAACTTCTTCTGAGGACGACAGGTGCCACCTTTAGTGCCCACCCCGTGCGGTTCCCCAGCAGGAGTGCCCAGGCTCTTGCCCATCCGTGGGTCACTTAGGAGTGCTGTCTCTCTCGGGTCGGGGACACTTATCATCGAAGTGTCTGAAGCCTGATGCTAAACTGGGCAGCCCTTTCACCTTTCGTCACGTGCCCTCTCCACAAGTCCCGGGCCGCCGTGCTGGGCTCCGTGTCATGGAGTGCCCGTCTGCCCCACTGGCCCTGGGGCAAGGGCCCAGTGGCCGTGGGGACACAGAGGCAGAGTCTGTATGCCCCCGGGGCTGTGCACGTGGCTTGGCGGCAGCAGTGGTCGGGAGGGTTCTGGCTTGCTGCCCGGGCCGGCGGCTCGCCGGGGTGGGGGAGTGTGGCCCAGACGCTGGGGCGGGGCCTCCACCCCGACATTTCTGGGAGGTGCCCTTACGGAGGTGCCCCGTTCTCCGTGCGGGATGCCTCTGCCCACCCACGGGGAGCCCGCCACTGGCACCAGAGGCTGCCTCTCTGCCCCGCGAGTAGGCGCAGCCTGAACGTCCCTCACTGTCCGGACGCCAGGGGGTGCGGCTGCCGTTAGACGGGGTGCCTCTCCCGAGTGGCTGTCTGTGTTCCAGATCCCCTCAGACACTGACCTCACCCACAGAGGGCCCCAGACGGGGTCAGTCTCCCGGGGTTCTCCGGCGGGGCTGTCCAGCCCTCACGGGGTGGGGGATGGGGATGGTTGTGGGGAGGGGCGCATCTTTCAGTGTCAGACTCCTCGTTTGCAGTGTGGGTTCCCTTGGGGCCCCTAAAACATACTCTTAAAAAAAGCCCACAAAAAACGCCAAACATTATACCAGCATCACACCTGATTCAGACGTTAGCAAGAACGGCTCATTGTCCTCAAATACCCAGAACCCTGTTCACAACTCCAATTGTCTAGTATTTTTTATTTTCTTCTAATTTTTTGATGCGTTTGACTAGAGGTCCCTCTAAGTTCCACACCTGGTGATTGGTGACATGTCACCTGAGACTCATTTAATCCATAGGGGTCTCTGGTTTTTTTTTCCCTTGCAGTTTTATCTGTTGAAGAATTAACCTCATTTTTATTGGATCTTCTCAAAGCTTTTTGTGTCACCTCACAGCAGGGCATCTTTAAAACGCGTCGCTGGTATTTATAAAACCACTGCCCCATGTCTGCGTTGGCAGCCTGAACCTTGCACAGAGAAAAAAGCCCTTCCAGGAGAGGGCTCGGCCAGGGCGTGGCAGCCTGGCCTCTGGGGAGTGAGGTTAGGGCCACCCCTGCACGTGGCCTCTGGAAGCAGCTTTACCCTTCTCTCTCGCATGGGCTGGTGGCTCTGACAGTCACCTTCAGGGTCCTTGAAGGCTGCGGCTGGCCTGGCCCCCAGGGGCTTGCCGTGTGCATGGGGCCGCTGGGGCAGCTCCGGCGCCAAGAGCATCCGCAGTCCCGCTCGCCACCCCTGCCGCCGACACGCAGCCTGCAGGGGTCAGCGGAGTGTGGCCAGGGCCGCGCTGCCCCCGTAACACTGTTTGCCTTCTAACTAGTTATTAAATTGTCCTGTGGGACAGTCAGACCGGAGAAGCCAAAAGAATGTGCCAGGGCACTGGGTTTCTGTTTGGAGAGAGGCTCCCGGCAAACACACTCGCATTCCTGCAGGTTCTGTGGGACCAGAGTAAACACTCCCCCAGCCTGGCTGAGCTGTCCCGCCCGCTCTCTCTATCTCTGCCGATTATCTGCGAGACACGCCCCCAAACCCCCGCCCCCCCCAGCCCTTCTCCGCCTGGCCGAGGGCAGGTGCGCAGTGGTGCCCGGCCTCCCCGCACCTCCACGTGCGCAGCCGGCCGTGCCCGTCGCTGTTTCCCCGTGCTGGACTGCAGCCCCGAGCTGAGCCGTCTCTTGGAAAGTCCGGAGGCGGTTCCGTCACCCACCCACAGCGTGTGCTGCCGAATAAGTGACCGGTTCAGGCTCCGATGGCAGAACTGGAAAGCTTTCCATTTTGCGGTTATCGCCGGGGATCGGAAATGAGTTGCCTGGTGGCCACTGGTTGTTTTATCTCCTCCCTTGCCAGGAGTGACGCTCCTGTCCCTCGGGCCTGGACACGAAGGGCTGCAGTGACCCCTTCTGGCCAGCATAGGTGGTTGCCGGGCGGCCAGACTCCTGCCTTCCTGGCTGCAGCCCGATGGGCACAGGGAGCAGGGGCGAGGGACCTTTGTCCTCCTTCCCCCTCTCAGCCCTGCCGGGTCCCAGGCTTGCTGCGACTTAGCCTCAGAATTAGGGCTTCCAGGTCCTTTTCTTCACCCATGGTTTGGGTGAGAATTCTCAGAAAAAAAGTTTTCACAAAACTATAGGATCGAGGGGAGACTCAGAGCACAGCTTGGTGTCCCTCGGGGCTGCCTTGCCTCGGCGTTAGCATCCAGGGGGCCAGCCCATGGGCCCCTCTGGAGTCTGTGCCCGCCGTTTCCCAGCCCGGCTCCTCCTCTTGCCTGCATCCCAATACCTGGGCCAGCCTCAGATGCTAAGATGTCCTGTGTCATTGTGGCCTGGGGCTCGCTGGTCTCACTCTGGTGGCAGATAGAAACCCCCTCGTTACCCGTCAGACCAGGCCCGGGTGGCCTTGGCATCAGCACCACAGCAGCCACCTCTGCCCTCGGGGCAGGAGCCCACGGAGTGAGGAGGGACGAGCAGGGCCCCTCCCCGCTGGCCACGTCGTGCAGTAGGCTGTGCACGCTTGTGAATCGTGTCCTGTTGGGCACGATTGTTTTCCTAAGTCCTGTCCCCCTGCACAGGTTCAGAGGCCTGAAGCAGACAGGCCGAGGGACTTGCCCAGGGGACAGGGTGCTAGGCTTCCCCGAGCCTGCTGCAGCGCTCGTCCCCGCGTCGCAGACCGCTGGTTTGGAATCGGTTTCCTGCACTGCCACAGGGCCCGGCCCCCCTGCCAGCCCCACGTGGCGAATTAGGCTGCTGGAGGCAGGCGGCAGTGCCGCCCCAGGAAACGGGCTCATGGCCCGGGCAGTCCTTTGTGGAAGCCTGTGGCCTCCCAACACGCACACATCTACGCTGGTCCCCAAATCCATGGTCATGTGCCGTGTCCTCAGCAATTTCAGGAAGTGGGCGGTTGATGGGGAGGCACTATGGCCACATGGAGACGGCGCCTCTGGAGCACTTTGTGGGGAGCGCTTCCAGAATCGAGCACGGTTCTCTGTCCTCGAGAGAAGGGGTGATGCTTTAGGGGACTGCGTGGAGGTGGCAGCTCCTGTCCAGAGTGCCCTGTCCCCTCAGTGGCTTGTTGGCCAAAGGGTGGGATCGCCGCTCCCTAACCCTGCATGCTGCCTGCGGGAGGTAAGGATTTGGGGTTGTTCCTGGGACACTTGCCTCAGCTGCTGGGAATCGGGCCCTCGTCCCCAAGCCTGTGGCAGGCCCCTGGTGGCCATCAGGAGCCAAGCTGAAGGGCGACTCAAGTGAATCAGATGGCACAACTCAGTAACTTCATCACTTTAATCCAGCCCGAGCCCCTGCTTGCACGCTGCCCCCACCCCCCCGGCTAGTCTGGACGCACACGGTTACGATGTGCCTTGATTATTCAGGGGGTGGCGGCAGCCCCCAGTTCCTGTGAGGGTCAGCACTCCCCGCGGGCAGGCTCCTGACTGTGTCTGCAGCTGCGTGGGGCTGGGGTCAGGGCCAGGGAACTCTAGACCTGCAGGAGCAGCGCCACGGCCGCCAGGACCCACTTCGCCGCCTTCTCCTTGGTCTTCAAGTTGAAGGTCCAGACGTAGGTGGGGCCGCGGATGCGCGTTTTGTACACAGGACACTCATACATGTTCTTGGTCTCCATGCGGTCCACAGGGATGGCCTTGACGAAGATGACGGGCATGGCTGGCGTCAGCTCCTTCAGCCGCGCTTCGGCGATGACCCCGGTCTGGGTGTCCCAGCGAGCTCCTGCAGGGACAGTGCCGCAGTGAGGGCGGGCACGGGCCGGAAGCGACAGGAGCCCGGCCTCGATCCCCACCTCTGCAGAGACAGGTTGGTGCCCGAGACCGCCGGCTCGGCTCCGCCCCCGGAGAGCTCAGGCCAGGTGCCGGGGCTGGACTGGCACAGGGATGCTGACCATGGACTCGCACACGGGGACCGGGCGGTAATGAGGCGCTGCCGTGTGCCGCGGCCCGCCGGCTCCATGTTACATTCGTGGGGTTTCAGCGCCATCCGCCAGCCTTCCTAGCTCACTCCACTTTATGACTCCGCTAAGTAGCAGGAGGCGGGGCCTGTGTGCACACGCGCAGTGTGACTCCGCGTCCTCACGCACGTGCGACTGCTGTCTGCTCTAACTGGGCTGCTCTTGTTTCTACTCACCCTATTTAATGACGTTTATGTTTCCTGTCTAATTTCAAAATAAACATGGGGATGGCTGCTGCTGTGCTTGTCTTTGGTGATGTGGGAACTGGGGGGCCCCGAGCTTTCGCTGGCCAAGCCCTGACACACAGCCCCCCCCCCCAATAAGGAGTGATGTTGCTTGCTGAGTAGGACAGAGGTCTGTGGTGAGTGGCTGGCACTCAGCTCAGTGGGCTAAGGAAATGCCTTCCCTGGTGCGGGATAGGGGTCGGCATACGGGCCTCTGCCCCCAGCTGCTCGCTCCTGGCCCCTCGGACAGCCTGGCATCGGGTGCAGAGAAGGTGGGCAGGCACCGCCCTCCCCTGCAGCCTGTGCCCGGGGTGGCAGGCAGCAGCTCCGACAGGAGCTCTGGCCTCGCTCACTAGTGCACATCTCTGCTGGGCTCCCTGCCCAGGGCTTGGGAGGGCCGACTCCCTTGTCACCACGGAACAGTGGAACCCACGTCTGGGGGTGAGCCGGCCACTTCAGCCAAGCAGGGCCAGGCCGTGCTTCCGCCTCCTCCAGACCTCTGGCTGAGTAGACGCTCAGAACCCTGTCACCCGTCTCCAGTCAGCTGCCCACTGCGAGCCCACGTGGCCGCCTGGCCCCTCACGGCATGCACGGCCTGTTCCCGCCAAGAGCTAGTCTCTCCTCCAGCGGAGCAGGACAGTTCTGGAAGTTTCTGTGGCCCAGCGCCCTCTGACCTTCCATGAAGAGCCCGTACACGTAGGAGCCCTCTCGCGGGGGCGCAGTCATGTCCTCCCGGGTCTTCTTGGTCACTTCCACGGACAGACACATCTTGTCTAGCGGCCATTCGTTCTTCCTGGCCATGGACTGCATGATGGCCGTGAGGAAGGACTGGGGGTTGAAAAAGCCGGCCAGCCACACGGTGGTGGGGAGGGCGAAGTCGGTCGTCCAGGCCTCCAGCTCCTGGAAGGACACACGAGTGGGGTCACGCGGGGACCCTGTGTGCCCCCCGCAGAGTGCGGCCCACCTCGCAGGCGGCTGAGGCCTGGCTACCGGGCTGCCTCCATTTTAAGTGAGGGGACGGGAGGGGAAGGGCCGAGGAGGGGTGGCTGAGCGTTTGAGGAGAGTGTGGGAGCTCAGAAGAGGCTTCCGCCTGTGGCAGGTGGCCCGCTGATGGTGTCGCTTGAGCGCCTGGGCTCTGGGGACAGCTCGCCCTGTGGCTGGAAGCTGCCGTGTTCTTCCTTTAGGAGGAAGTGCCTGTGTTGTCACTTCCAGCCCTGCTCTGACAAAGGCCAGGCCAGCGGGGGCCTCCAGGCCTCTGGCGGGGGGGACTCGGGGCCATGTTCCTGCAGGCTCTGGGGGTGGGGCACGCTGAGCCCTGGGCTGTCCTTACCCTGATGCGGAGCAGCAGGTCGGCGTACCAGGCCGCCAGGCCCATCATGGAGGGGTAGGCCCGGGCCACCCACGTGTCGGGCACGGTGTCATAGAACAGAGCCGTGGAGAGGTCTTCCATGTCAGTCGTGATGGTCAGTTCCCCCTGAGGGACATAGACGGGTGCTTGGGGGCCAGGCTGTGCCATGCGGCACGGATGCAGACCTGGTCAGTCACGGGCCCTGTCTGCCCTGATCTCAGCAAGGTGGCGGAGCACCCACCCGCCTGCCCGTGAGCTCTCGTGGAAGTGCAGTCCGACACAGCGTGGGGCCTCTGCAGATGCCTGAGGTGGCCACGCCAGCACCTCCTGCAAGGAACGGTCTGGGTGGCCTCCCTCTCCTGTCCTGGAGCACCCACGACCCCGGCCCGGGGGCGGAAGCGGGGGCAGTGGCGTGCAATGCTGAGGGCCAGGGCACCCGGTGGGCTGGGTGGCTGGTTGGTTTTGCAGATGAGGTAGTGCGCCAGTCCGCAGCGGCCAGCCTGCGTCCCGAGCCGCATTCCCGGGGCCCAGCTCACCCCTGTTTTTCTTACCTTCAGCCCCAAGTTCAACTCCTTGAGCGAACGGCGCATTTCGTTGGTTAGGATGTTCATGCGTTCACATTCTTGGAAGGCGACCACCACGTAGGGGGTCTTTTCGGCCGCCTTGGCCATGATCTCGGCCATGTTGAATGTCTCTGGGATCTTCTCGAGGACCTCATCCAGCACGGCCTTCACCTGGAAGTCAGTCCCCAGCCAGCCCCGTCACTGCACCTGCACCCACCAGCCTGCCCCTCGGTGCCAGGGACCCCACCCCGGGCATTTACAGCCCGAATCTGGGAGCAAAGACGAGTAGAGGTGCCCGGAAGACGGGGTCGTGCTGCCGCGGCCACACGTCTGACGAGGGGAAGGGAGCCTTGGCCAAGAGGCTCTGTTTGAGTGTTCTGGTCCCATTGTCAAGGCCGTATGGCCGTGGCCAGGGGAACATCAGGCCACCCTAGCCTGGTACCTTCAGATGTCCCTGAATGCGGCTTCCATCCCCCAGTCAGCTCACCCGATGGTGGTGGGATTCTGACTTCGTCCTCCACGTGGACTGCCCGTAGGGACTGTCTCACAGAGGGGCCCGCACGTGGTCAGCGCACTGCCGGCCCAGCAGTAAACTTCTGTTCTCAGTCATTAGACCAAGAAAAGTTCACAGGCCTAAGAGCCCCGAGGGTCTTCAATTACGAATTTGGCCTCTTTACCGCGAAGCCTAACACTTAGCTAATTTTTCACAGAACTTGTCCAGAGTAGATTTACCAAGTGCAAAGGTGCCAGTGCCTCCTGAGGTGGCAGAGGTCACCCAGACAGGTGAGGACTTTTTAAATGCTCTTCACCTTTCCGGAGGCCGCTTTGAGTGTCAGCAGGACTGCCCACGGCCACCATCCGAGCTCTGGAGGAACAGTCCCCACGGGGCCAGAGCATCCTGGGGGGGCCATGCCTGCTGCTCTCCCAGGACTTCCGGCCACCGGCCCAGTGCTCGAAGGGCAGCCCGCGGGTGCTCGGCGGGCGGAGCCGGAGGCCGCCCGCACTCCCTGAGGACCCCGCCCTGGAGGTGGGGCGCGAGTGTGGCCGCTGACAGGTTTCGAGGTGCGCTCTGCGACCCTGGGTCCTAGGCCCTGCCCTCCCGCTGGCCCAGGCTGGGTGGGTGGGCGGGGGGGGGACGAGCCCTGCCTTCTCCTCGCGGGACACTCCGGCTCCCGCTCCCGAGTCGCTCTCTTTGGGCTGCATCTCCAGGACCGTGCGGAACAGCTTCTCCGAGGTGACCGTCAAAAAGCCAATCTCTGCATTGGGGTGCAGGCCGTACAGGTAGGGACTCTCGGGGGGCAGGTTCTCGTCGATGTACTCGTGGTAGCCCTGGTCAAGGGTGGCTGGTCAGGCCATGGGCAGAGCTGTGCCCACGGGGACGCTCTCACCAGAACCTCCGCCCGCGTCTCTCCCCCTGCATGGGCCCCCTGGCCCCCCGACCATGCCCTGGGCCTGCCCCCTTTGCTCCCCAGCTACTCAAAGGACGACTCTGTCCCCCCTCCCCAGAGGCTGCCTTTCAGACCCTCTGATTTGGGTTCCTCGGCTTCTTGCTCAATTATCGATGTTCCATTTGCGACTCGAGGCTCTCACGAGGGAGCCGGGCCACGGCGTCATTAACCTTTGTGACCACTGTGTCACAGAGCGAGCTCATGTTTCCTTGACGGCCGTCCCTGAGAGGCAGTTCTTTTCACCTTGTAATCTAGGTTGGGGGGGATCTGGAACCCCGGGGCCAGCTGGATCTCTCCCTCCAGCATCTCTGCCCTGATGTACTCCACCAGGTACGTCCTGCAGAGCCGGCGGTCCCAGTCATCCGTGATGTGGCCGCCGTACATGATTTCACCAAAAAGGTAGCGGAGATCATCCCAAGGCACCTTCAGAGGGCAGAGGCAGTGAGGGTCAGTGCGCCCTGCCCCTGTCTGTACTGGCGGCGGGCACCAGCCCCTCCACAGCAGCTGCCTCCAGTCACCCCCTCCCTGCACCCCACCGCCGTTCCTCGGCGGGGGAGCCTGACTCGGGTGGCAGGGGACAGCCCCGGGCCCTCTGCCCGCAGCCTTCTCTCTGCACTTTGTGACTTCGCCAGAGCCCTCTGCCGGTACCCCAAACTCCACAGGTCCCCTCTCCAGCCCCAAGTTGCCCCCTCTGCCTGTTCCTCCCTTTGCTGTCACGCTCGGAGACGTGAAGCCATCTGTGACTTTCCCTCCACTGCCCACTTTCAACAAAAGCAGCTGAATTCTACATGGACTGGGTTTCGACTCTTGGTACCAGTCAGGCAGATCGTCACGTGGGTCTTCCTTCTGACCCCACAGACAGCACGCTGGGTCCGTGTCCCCTTGCGCAGCCCTCCGCCCCAGCTCCGCCGCAGGCAGGTAGCTCGCCCGGCCAGACCTTGGGCTCCTGGGGCTCAGGGAGCAAAGAGCGAACTCGGCCTGGCCGTCCGGGGCCCACCGGCAGGCCCAGCGAGCTAACTTGCCAGTTCGTCTGCTGCCGTGTCTCGAGCTCGTCCCACGCTCAGCCACTCCGACTGCTCTTTCTTCCTCCCGGGGTCACACGTGCCGGGCTGGCATGCCCGCTCCTCCCAGCCACCACTGCCCCGATGGCTTGTCCTCCGAGGCCGGCTCCTCCGAGGCTGGGCCTCCCCTGCAAGGCCAGGCACTCGTCCCTCCCGCTTCCACGCCCCTCGCACGGAGCGGCTCCTCCTGCACAGCGCTGTCCCACAGACATGTCACGGGAGCCACGAAGGATAGCCACGTGTCATTTCAAATTTTCTAGTAGCCGCATAAGCGAAGTGAAAAGTTCATTCCAAAGGCATCAGCGTAAAGATTCTTAATAAAGCATTTTACATTCTGGGGTTTTTTGGCACCTAGCTGTGGAATTCCAGCGCCGGTTAGACCCCCGGTTGGATGCGGTCGTTGTGGCTGGGGGCGGGCGGCGGCACTGGGCAGCGCAGGCCTGAGGCCTCACCGCATGCGCTCGGCCACCACCTCCTTTGCTTGCGTGTGACCGTGGCCCCCTCAGGGCGAGGTGGACAGTTAGGTCACAGAACTCCCAGTGCCTCAAGCAGCTAGTCACCAAGTGCTGGCAAAGGACAGCTCGCTCGTTGAGCAAGAACTCGTTGACTCGTCAGCTGTCCGATTGGGTTTTGACTGAGAATGTTAATATTTTCTAAATTATCGTTTTGTGGCGGCCAGTTATCTTGGGTACGTGCTGAACTGCTGTTTCGGCATTGTACTGTTTTTGGGGATGCGTTGTTTCTCCTGCAGGGCAGGGCGAGCCCACCCCACCCCACCTCTCAGGTCCCCACCGGGTGCCTCCTGGGGACCGCCCTTCCCCTTGGGGTGGGAGCAGTGCACACAGCCCCACGGACGGATGCCATCGGTGTTCCCACACCTGTGGATGGAATCCCCGCGTGCCAGTCAGAAACGTCACCGGGCCTTTCCCGGAAAGGGTCTGAGTGGGTCTGTGTGTGTAGTAAGCGCTCATCTGCTTCCCGAGTCAGGACAGAGGGCCTGGGGACAGGGACATGGGCAGTGACGACATCGACATCCTTACCTAAGGTGGCCTCCTGGAGGTGACTGCAGGAACCTGACCCCAAGGCCTGGCCCTGGGTGTGTCCTCCGCACCCCCTTTCTCTGGTTCCCTGGAATCTGCGTGTGTGACGGGGTTGGGGGTGTCTAACCAAACGTCCTTGAAAAGCCCTAGCAAGTTTGTTTCTCCCGACAAATCCCGAGAGACCTCCGAGGGATTCCCGCAGGCCCTTGCATCTGGGACATGTGCTGCCAGCAGCCAGCGCAGACCCTGTTTTGGGTGGAGTGACCACCAGCACCCTGCCGGCCCACGGCAAATGTGGCCGGCCCTTCCCTTCCCCTGAAAAGGACTAGGGGGGCACCGCGTGGGGGCGAGGGACACACCCCGTGGGACTCCGCCCATGCTGCCCTCGGCCTTCTCCAGGGCCGGCCGGTGTGCCAGGGAATGGCCAGCAACACCCCAGGCTCCGGCTCGGGAGACGGTCCTGGGGGGCCGTCTACCCCACGGTCTGTGCTGGTGGCTCCGTCGTGGCTGCCTAGGCCGGGTTGTCCGCTCTGTAGGCCAAGGGCCAAGGCGGCACTTGCCATCACAGGTCATCAGAAGTTGGCCCCTGGCCCGGTTGCGCCCGGGAGTGGACGTGCAGGGCTGTGCTCACCTGCCTGGCCTGAGGTCTCCCCGCTCCCGCCTGCGCCTCCACCTTCTTACCAGAGGGTGGCAGACAGGAGGGATGCCTGAGGCCAGCACTCCTAAGCCACAGGGGTGCTCTCCACCTTTCCTCGCTGACCTCCACATCGTTAAGGCCGGGTGTTGTCCCCAGGCTTGGGGAGGTCTCTGAGTGACAGAGGAGCAGGGCCAGGCTCCAAACTCGGGCCCCTGGCCACCAGCGCCCCTTTGTGACTATGCCACCCGGCCTGGGAGGGAGGTGCAAGCTCTGACCGCCAGTTCAGCTGCGACCACCCCCCAGGGTCTCAGGAGCCTTCCTGGACAATACGAGCACCGTGCACTTGCTCCCGGTCCTCTGTCGGCTTAAGAAGGTGCCGGCTGCCAGAATCCTCGCTTTCGGGGCACGAGCGAGGAGTCCAAGGCCGTGGGCTCGCAGGGCAGTGTTGTGTCGGCACCAGGCTTCACGTAAGCCAGGGCCCGAGAAGGCCCAGCGAGGCGGGTGGGTGGCCGGGACTGAGGGCTCTCTAGACAGGCCCCTGGGCTGCCCGCGGGGGGCCCGTGCCACTCACCGCGGGGCTCGGGCCCATGCCTGTGCTCACGCCTCCAGCCCCTGCATCGCCCCGAGTCTGCCTGTACCCTCGCGGCCGGGGCCCGCTCCAGGAGGGCTCGCTGGCTCTCCGTTCAGTCCTCTGCAGCTGTCGGCATCTGACGACACGTTTAATGTTCACTAGGAGCGGCGGGAAGCGCTCCCGTGTTCCCAGGGAGGTTCTTTTAGCCCTGGGCTCTGTCTCCGGACGCTGCCCAAGCGCCAGCCTCATCCGCGACCCCCCGCTGTTCGAGTGCCGGACAGGCAGATCCCCAAAGTGTAGATAACAAGCAGAAACGGTGCCCGACGGCTGGCACCTGTGGGAGGTGGTGGCCGGGGATTGGATGCTCATCTTTGAATGAGGTTGGCGAGGTCTAGATGAATCTTAGGCTTTGGATTTGCCTTGGCTGTAAAACCTACTCAATGTCTCTTAACCATAAGCCAACAGATGAAAGGAGGGAGAGAGGAAGGAGAAGTGAGTCCGGCCCCGTACCTTGGCGTTGGCCTCCAGGTAGTTGTAGAGCACGTTGATGGAGATGGTGAGGTCCCCGTTGTTGAAGGGGTACGACCTATTCCAGCCCTGGGCCCCAAACTTGCGCCTCTCGGCCACCACGGCGTGGAAGTAGCAAAGGGCGAACAGGATGCACTTGAACTCGATCTCCTTGGTGCACATCTCCAGGGTGTCCTGCAGGGGGCGCACGCTCCGGGTCAGGCGGGCCCATGGGAGCTGCCAGCGGGGGGCCAGAGTGCCCTCCGCCAGCAGCTTCCCTGGGGGTGGGGTGCGGGTCAGGGGTCAAGGCTTCGATTGCTCTAGGCTGGCCTCTCGCCTCTCTCCCCGTCTGCAAGGCCTCAGGGAACATTGTCCGGACACGGACGGAAAGTGTTCTGTCACCCGAAGTGTTCTGTCACTGCAAGTCAAGAGACTGACTTTGCTTCTTAATGAAATACCCCCGACCCAGGGCACCTCAGGACGTGCTTAATGAGAAATGACGTCCCCTCCCGTTTACCGATGTGCCTCGTTGTTTACATACAAACGGTACCCCACACTCTTCAAAACCCACCCGTGAAGTCTGCCCGTAAGGGGTGGGGACCCTGGGGGTGCTTGGCAAGCCCGTTCTCCATGTTCGCAGGGAAAGGCAAACTCAGCCCACGTTCTCAATCAGGTGTGTGAGACTGTACTGATCCTGATTAGCCTTTGCTCAGGCGGTGCCTCCTGAACACACGGAGACTTCTAGAAGCTCAGCGGTGTCTTCCTCATCCGCTCAGCGCTTCCTGTGCCTCTGGGCCAGGTGCTTTGCCGTGGCTGCAGGCCCAGCGTCCAGAAAGCCAGACGAGGGACAGACACCTATCAAATGTGCGCAGAGGGGCCCGAGCGTGCCGCTGGGGAGCCCTCCCGGGCCCTGCGCCCGGCCGCCCCACCCCGCCCCTCTGGCCTCGGCTGCCCGCCCTGGGCACCCACTTCCCAGCAGACACTGGCTTAGCTGTCCCCGGTGCCCATGACGTCCCGGGCACACAGTATTTCTCGCTCGGAGGGAGGAGTGTGTGGCCGCACATCTATTTTCCTCTGTGACCTCACCCTGACCGTGGTGGGTCCTTTGAAAGCTGGTAGGAAATTCTTGGTCGATGACTCTGACAGGTTCGTATATGGTTTTATACATTAAATAAGCCAGATATAGAAGTCATGCATTCTTGGCACGATGCGCTCCGCAAATAGACCTTGGTTAGCTGTCACTGGAGAATACAGGGTTTTTTCCTCACAAAGGCTTCAGGCTCCAATTTGGGGACCAAGCGTGTGCAGCACCCAGAAGGTTCTAGTGCAGAACAGACCTCGTTTCCCAGTGCCGACTTGCAGGTCACGAAACGGATTATGAGCACGCGTTTGTTTTCATGAAGCCGTGAGTGATGGATGCTCCCACAGCAATCTGTGCAGCCTTCCAGGAGCTTGCTGACTTTGCAGTTTGAGGTGTGTGCGTGTGTGCGCGTGTATGCATGTGTGTGCACGTGTGTGTGTGTGTGTGTATTATTGTGTGTGTCTTGTACGTGCGTGGAAGCGTGGATGGGGGACAACCAGCGTGGAGCACCCTCGGAGCTCAGAGTCTGACCCTGGCCTTGCAGGCCCAGGGGCTCCATGTGGCCTGGGTCCCCAGGGCTGCTCCGACTGGGGCCTGGCGCTGGCATGCAGGGCAGGGGAAGCCGCCTCACCTGGGTGAAGAGGTCCAGGGCCTTGTGCAGGTTGGCGTACATGCCCGTGGGTGGCTCGTTGGTGATTTTGATGGCGTTTTCCAGGATGCCCTGGGGGATGATGTGGGACTCGGGGCTGGGGGCGGGCTCGGCGCTGATGAACACGCGGTAGTCCTCGTGGCTGCCCGTGCTGTACCGCTCCACCTTCTTGTCCAGGGTGCTCAGCCAGCGGGCCACCAGGTGGATGTTCTGTGACCACAACCAGGGCTTAGTGTCCACGCGCCCCTCCCCTGCCCTGGGCCCACGAGAACAGGCCACTCGGCCACGTCCCGGGCGGGCTTCTTCTGACAGCAGCCGCCCCCGCACCCCGCTGTCCACCTTTACGGGGCACGCGGATGGTTTCAGCCAAGCACCTGTGGCNAAAGTGTTCTGTCACCCGAAGTAAGTCAAGAGACTGACTTTGCTTCTTAATGAAATACCCCCGACCCAGGGCACCTCAGGACGTGCTTAATGAGAAATGACGTCCCCTCCCATTTACCGATGTGCCTCGTTGTTTACATACAAACGGTACCCCACACTCTTCAAAACCCACCCGTGAAGTCTGCCCGTAAGGGGTGGGGACCCTGGGGGTGCTTGGCAAGCCCCTTCTCCACGTTCGCAGGGAAAGGCAAACTCAGCCCACGTTCTCAATCAGGTGTGTGAGACTGTACTGATCCTGATTAGCCTTTGCTCAGGCGGTGCCTCCTGAACACACGGAGACTTCTAGAAGCTCAGCGGTGTCTTCCTCATCCGCTCAGCGCTTCCTGTGCCTCTGGGCCAGGTGCTTTGCCGTGGCTGCAGGCCCAGCGTCCAGAAAGCCAGACGAGGGACAGACACCTATCAAATGTGCGCAGAGGGGCCCGAGCGTGCCGCTGGGGAGCCCTCCCGGGCCCTGCGCCCGGCCGCCCCACCCCGCCCCTCTGGCCTCGGCTGCCCGCCCTGGGCACCCACTTCCCAGCAGACACTGGCTTAGCTGTCCCCGGTGCCCATGACGTCCCGGGCACACAGTATTTCTCGCTCGGAGGGAGGAGTGTGTGGCCGCACATCTATTTTCCTGCGTCCGGTTCTCTGTGACCTCACCCTGACCGTGGTGGGTCCTTTGAAAGCTGGTAGGAAATTCTTGGTCGATGACTCTGACAGGTTCGTATATGGTTTTATACATTAAATATGCCAGATGTAGAAGTCATGCATTCTTGGCACGATGCGCTCCGCAAATAGACCTTGGTTAGCTGTCACTGGAGAATACAGGGTTTTTTCCTCACAAAGGCTTCAGGCTCCAATTTGGGGACCAAGCGTGTGCAGCACCCAGAAGGTTCTAGTGCAGAACAGACCTCGTTTCCCAGTGCCGACTTGCAGGTCACGAAACGGATTACGAGCACGCGTTTGTTTCATGAAGCCATGAGTGATGGATGCTCCCACAGCAATCTGTGCAGCCTTCCAGGAGCTTGCTGACCCGGCAGCCTGAAAGTGGGTGCGCGCGTGCAGGTGGAAGGCGCACGCGCGCGGTGTGGGTAGCCGCCGTCCGTGCGTGTGTGTGTGTGTGTGTGCGTGTGCGTGTGGTGGCGGTGGGCGCGGGGGGCTGGATGGGAGACAGCCAGCGTGGAGCTCGGGCCCACACCTGTGGGCTGCTCCGACTGGGGCCTGGCGCTGGCATGCAGGGCAGGGGAAGCCGCCTCACCTGGGTGAAGAGGTCCAGGGCCTTGTGCAGGTTGGCGTACATGCCCGTGGGTGGCTCGTTGGTGATTTTGATGGCGTTTTCCAGGATGCCCTGGGGGATGATGTGGGACTCGGGGCTGGGGGCGGGCTCGGCGCTGATGAACACGCGGTAGTCCTCGTGGCTGCCCGTGCTGTACCGCTCCACCTTCTTGTCCAGGGTGCTCAGCCAGCGGGCCACCAGGTGGATGTTCTGTGACCACAACCAGGGCTTAGTGTCCACGCGCCCCTCCCCTGCCCTGGGCCCACGAGAACAGGCCACTCGGCCACGTCCCGGGCGGGCTTCTTCTGACAGCAGCCGCCCCCGCACCCCGCTGTCCACCTTTACGGGGCACGCGGATGGTTTCAGCCAAGCACCTGTGGCCCCAGAGGTGATTCTGTGCTCAGTTAATCCAAGACCCCAGCCTCACGGTGTGTCCTTCCCGCCCTCCGCCCTCCGCCAGCCCAGCATGCGGGGGAGATGACGCGGTCCCCACCCCTCCCGAGAGGCTCGAGTCAAAAAGCAATGCCTCGAAGCTGAGGACTCCACATGGGGTCACGTGACGCCCGCGGACTGAGGTCGGCCACACCGCGGGGTCTGCGGGAGCTGGGTGGCCTGGAGGTGCTTGTGGGACAAGCCAGGCCCAGGACGGGCTGCGGGAGGCCGCAGGACCCAGGACGGGGTTGTGCTGGGATTCACCCAAAACGCGGAGAGGGCCCCTCCGGGCCGTGGGCTTGGGGAGGGGGAGGGGTGCTCTTGTCGCCAGTTTCAGTGTTTAAGATCGTACCCCCTCAGGGGTTCTCTGGCGTCCAGCCCGGGGTCTTCCTCACCTCTGAAGAACCCACGCTGTCACCCGACAGCCCTGACACCCGTGCCACCCGGCTGCCCTGGACAGAGCTGAACTTGGCGTGCGGCCCCCGAGTCCCGTGGCCGGCTTTCTCGGCCAGGAGGCGCCGGCACCGCCGTACCTGCAGAATGACCCAGTGCCCGTTCTCTGCAGCCACGTCCAGCGCGTTCTCGGCCACCACCTCTTGTCCCTGTCCCAGGGACACGTTATGGAGTTTCCCATTGTCGATGGTGAATCCCAGTTTTTTCCCTGAAGGAAAGAGAGTGAGTGTGGGGGTGACTGAATGACAGAGGTTGCGGCCCTGCGACCCACAGCTGGGCTTGCACTCCCTCCCCCGCAGAACATCCAGTTCAGCGTTTTAAAAACCACCTTAAATATACAACTCGGAGATGCTTAATCCAGTCACAAAGCGGTGCAACCACCTACCTGGTTCCAGAACGTTCCCGTCACCCCAGGGGGAAAGCCCGCACCCCTTAAACAGTAGCTCCGCGCCCCTGGCCCCCGGCCGCCACTCGCCCATCCGCTTTCTGCCTGTGTGGAGTTACTGAGTCCAGACCCGTCAGAGAGATGGAGTCACGTGCCGCGGGCCCTCGGGTCTGGCTCTTCCTGCTGGCATGGTGTTTCCGCGGCTCGCCCACGGGGTGGCAGTGCCGGGCTCACCCCTTTGCATGGCCGGGTACTATTCCACCGCGTGGGTTTACTCCGCCGTGGCTGCCCACGCACCAGCTCACAGACGCTCAGCTGGCCCTACCCGTTGGCCACGGCGAATGAATGCCCAGGAGTGGGGTGGCGGGGTGCCTGTGCCTTCGCGGACGCCCCCTTCTGCACTGGCGGCCCCACCCTACGTCCCCACTGGCGGCACTCCGCGCTCCAGCTCCCACACCCTCCCGGCGCTCGTCACCTCCCGTGTTTTCTGTAACAGCCACCCCACGGGGGTGTCCCCTAGGTGGGGCTGTGATTCGCCTTTTCCGGGGCTGAGGCCATGGCTGGCCACGTACCCAGGGCTTCCACATCCTTCAGGGGGTCGACCCCCGGGGAGAGGATGAAGAAGATGGGTGTGGACGGGCTGCTCTCCTCGTAGGACTTGGAGAACTCCACGCTGCGGCCCTCTACGAACTTGCTGCCCATCTTCTCCTCCACGAAGTTCCTGCAGGAGAGCCTGCTCAGACGGGGGGTGGGGGGCGAGGGGCCGCCTCCTAGGGGGCTCGCCTAAGCAGAGGGGCACCTCTGGCCGGGAAACAGCCCCCACAGGCGTGCCTCCTGCGGGGGAAGGGTGCGGGGCTCCAGGCACCCTTCCTCCCGCCGACCCCGCGATGCACTCCTCCTCAGAGAGGCCCGCGCACACACGCACACACGCACACACGCACACACGCACACATGGGTGAGAGGTGCCGGGCCACGGATGCTGCCTGACTGACGGCAGGGTCAGCCCAGAGGGAGGTCAGGGTCAGGGTCACGGCCAGCCGCGAGGGAGTGCGGGCTGCAGCTGGCTGGCTGCAACTCTGGGCGTGCCAGGGGATCACGCCTCTGAGCTGGGTGACCACGCCTCAGTGCCAGGCGGCCTGTGAATGACGCGCACAAAACGGACTTGACGTGAAGGCAGCAGCTCCCTTTACGTAAACACCTGTCCATTCCAAGCCCCAAACTCCTCCCATCTACCCCAGAAGCGCCGGGGCCCATCGAGGCCCCTCCTGTGGGAAATCTGGCCCCGCTTGGGGCGGCCTTTGGTGCTCAGCTCTCTGTGCTCTCCTGTGATCACAGGCAGCGGAGCTTACTGTCTTCTGAATGAATCACAGGAGGTAAAATTAGCAAGATTTTAATGTCCAGCCCAGTCTTCGAAAGCATCACGGTGGCAGTGTCCCCAGGGAGGGCCTGCTCATCACCTAGCAGGGGGCTCCTTGAGCTCCCTGAGCACCCCGGAGGCCCTTCAGTGGACCTGCTTGTTGAGGGGCCACCCGCACTCAGCCTCCCACTCCTTCCCCTGGTTCAGCGGGGAACCTGTGGGCTGGTGCCAGGCGGGCCTCCCCACCTTGGGACTGGGGACTTCCTGCTCCCTGCAGCTCACAGGAACCCCACCCCACCCTCTACCCCGCGGGGGCAGCCTGCCATCAGCCAGGACAGGGCTGACACCACAGGGAGTGGCCAGCCCTGCAAACCAGGGCTCTGTTTTTTGAGAGCCGCTCCCTGCCCTGGGCTTGTGAACCCGGGGCCGCCTCAGGGGCTGCTGGGGGGCATAAGCACGGCAAAGGGCACGCCAGGCCTTTGGCACCCCCTCCACCCTTGACCAGTGAGCGCTGCCATCCGTCGATCCTGTGGATGTGGACCTCCTCGCTGGCAGGCTGCACACCCCTTACATGATTAGGGAGGCACAGCCGCTTTCCTCAACCTCACAGAAACGTTGGAGCTGGGCTGGGGTGCACCTGGCGCTGGGGTGGCCCGTGCCACCACCCCGGGCACCGCTGCTCCCTTCCGGTCACCGAAGCACCTTCCTGTGTGTGGACTCAGGGGCTTCTCAAATCCGAATTAAGAATCCTGGACACCAGACGCGCTCCCCTCCCCAGGCAGGTGAGGGTCAGGGCCCTCGGCCTTGGCCTTGGCCTTTCTCAGCTCTGCCCAACCTCCCACCAGCCCTGGCTCAGCGAGGGGCCCCGGCAGGACTGGTTTCTTGTTTTGCTCCACCCCTTCTTCCCTGGGCTGGAACCCCTCCTGCTCCCTTTCCTCTAAGAGCCGTCAGCGAATCACCACTGGCTGTGAGTCAGGCCTCTGTGCTGCCGCTACTCTGGACCCACGAAAAGCAAAAGATGCCGCACGTGACCCACGTCCCCTGGGGGAACAGGCCCTGGTCCCCCTGGGTGGATGGGCGGTGAAGGAGCCAGATCCTCTCCGTTCCCGGAGGCCCTCCACGGAATGCCGGGAGGGGGTGCGGGGGTGGCGATGACGATGGATTTCCCCATCGTGGAGGGGCTGCAGGCCCAGAGAAATTGTCCGTGGGATTAGGACAGTTCTCTGCACATGAGCCAGCACTGCCCGGAAGGAGAGATGTACTTGAGCTGTGGCCGAGGGGACGGGAGCCCTCCAACGCCGGGGCTTCGCCTCCGCGTTCTCCCCCAGCTCCCTTATGGGGCTCTGTGGCCCCGTGCTCGTTAGCGCCCACACTCCTTTGATCCTGGGGGCTCCCGTGGGGGTGTCGTCCCATCATTCACCCCGGCAGACCCCGGGCGCTCGGGAGAACTCGGACGGCCCCCTCCGACTCCCGGGGAGCCCTCTCCCCATGGAGCGGGGAGGGAGGAGCTGAGCCCCTGCAGAGCCGGGCGGCGGGCGGCGGGCGGCGGGCGGGACGCTCACTTGACGGCGTAGGTCATGCGGTCCGGTCGCATGCAGCGCACCATGCACAGCTTCTGCAGGGCCGTCTTGTTCTTCCACTCCTTGGGGAAGATTTCCTTTTCCGGGGCTTCCGACTCCACGAGCTTTTTCCACCGCTTAGCGGACCCTTCGATGTCGTTGTCCAGGTTTTTGAACTCGTCCATCTCCGAGAGAGCCTGGGGCAGACAACCCCTCCTGGCTCTTTCCGTGCATTCCTCAGGAGGAGCCCAGGGCTCCGGGAGAAGACCGAGCCCCGGGCAATCAGAGGGGACCTGGGGGGGCGGCGGGCCTCGGATCTAGGGACAGGGCTCCCGGCCACCTCGCCAGAGGTTCTGGGACGGGCCAGCCTCACCCCAGGGACTGCCTTCCTCAGGGCCTTTGAGCCGTGACATCGAGGGTCCCTGAGTGTGCCCAGGGATGACCTTGACCCTTCGCACTGTCCCTGGGCCCGTGGTGACTCTGCTCGCGGTGTGCAGGGATGTGCGTGGGGACAGAAGAGACACGGGGCGCGGCATTCGGGCAGGAAAGCAGAGTCCCCGTGAACCGGCAGGCGGCCCAGCGCTCCGGGCCCACCCCGGGCCTCCTGGTGTCTCCCAGCGTCACGGCCACTGGCGCCCGTGGCCGTCCCTGTTGGGAGTGGCCGGGCTCTGACCTTGATGCCGCCCCAGCCCTGGTGCTGCAGGAAGTCCACGGGCGACAGGACGCCGGCCTTGAAGGGGAAGCGCAGGAGGAAGTCCAGCTCCGCGGGGTTCAGCTCCTTCTTCATGGACAGGACCTGCGGGCGTGGGTGGTGTCACCAGGCAGCGTCACCGGGCGGCGGGCCACGGTGGGCGCTCACAGCCCCCGCCGCTTTGGGCTGGGGCAGACCGTTGTCATCTGTCACCTTGGTCTTATTTTTACTCGTGGTCAAATACACATCACATAAAATTGGCCATTTTTACCCTCTTCAAGCATAAGGTCCAGTGGCACTTAGTACGGTCACCGTGTTGTGTCCAGACCTGGACCTTCCTCGTCACCCCAAGGGGAACCGTGTCCACGGGCGGCCGCCCCCATGCCGACCGCCCCCAGCGCGCCGACGTGAGCCCGGGCGTTACCTGGAACGCCACCTGCGCCAGGAAGATGAGCTTGTCCCGCTCGAAGAGGCCGCGGGCCGTGTACATGTAGACGGAGTAGGTGATCTCGTCCGTCAGGTTGATGACCCGCTGCTTGACCTCGTCCGCGGGGCTGGTCTTCAGGATGGCTTTCTCGAAGACCACGTGGAAGGCCTGGGGGCCGTGAGCACGAGGGGGCTTGCGGAGCCGGACGCGAGGCCGTCCCACGGTGCCCGCGGGGGGCTCCGTCACCCCCTCCCTCCCCCGCCCTGCAGCCCTGCCCCCACCGCCACCCGGGGTGCGGGCGGGCCCCACCTTGAGGGAGAACTGGTAGATGGGGTTGATCTTGTTGAGGTCGTTGAGGATGAAGTACAGCAGGGAGGCCCTCTCCGCCGCGGGCCGGTAGTTCTCTCGTGCTTCGTTGATCTTGACTTCGGTGACTTTCGCCTCTTGCACCTTGAAGCAAACGCAAGGGGCGTGGGTGAAACCAGCAGGCGGACGGCACCCCTCGGAGCTGTCCCGGGGGCTCTCGGCAGACAGCCGGGGTGCTGCGGTCACCCGTGCCCCTCCTCGGGCCGCGCGCCGTGGCGGGAGCGGCGAGGTCACCTTCTCCTCGATCTCGCTGGCCGTGTGCTTGGTGGTCTCCAGGTTCTCCACCAGGGCAGTGTCTCCCAGGAAGTTCCCCGAGGCGGCCGACAGCCGGGCCAGCAGAGAGTCCTCCAGCTCCTTGAGGACGATCTTGAATTCATTCTGAGACTTGGTGAGGTTTGCCTGTGGCGGAGGGGCAGGGACGGGAGGGGAAGCCAGGCGTGGGCACGGCCCTGCCACCGCCCCGTGCTGGGGCCTCCCCACTGCTTGGCCCAGGCCCGGCCCACGGGAGGGCTGGAAGCGAGCAGGGCAGTGGCCCTGCCCTGGCCTCTAAAGCTGCCTGTCGCTGGCCACTGCGTGGCGAGGGGCAGCATGGGGCCCGGGACCCCCGAGCCCACTGTGAGGACGTGCCCGCAGGGGCCGGCGCTCTAGGGCCCGTGGGCACTGCTGTGGCTCCTGGTCTCGCTGCGAAGCTGTCCTCTGACTTAGAATTACATTTTGGGGGCGACTGGGGAGCAGGTACAGTTCAGTGCGAGAAGCCGGGGAGCCTTCAGAGAAGCCGAGCGCCAAGAAACCCCACGGCGACCCTCCCCGCTTCCATCCCCGCCCCGGCCCGCCCCACGCCACCCGTGACCGACGTCGGACCTCGGTACCTTCAGCTGCTCTAGATCTGGGCGCTCTTTAGCCACCACGGCGGCCAAGAGCTGGTCCTCGAGGCCGTCCCTGGTGACCAGGAAGTTGATCAGGGAGCACTGGGCCTGCATCTCGGGCTTGTAGTGGGGGTTGAAGTACTTGGTGTGCATGATCAGACGGAATTTGGGGTGGTACTCCACCTCCTTGTCGCCGATCTTGATGTACCTGGCCGTCAGTGGGGCAGGGGGTGAGGGGGGCTCCCCGGCAACAGTGACAGCAACACAAACACAGACCACCTTCCACGGCAGCCTGGTGGCCGTCCCCACCCAAGCCGCCGCCTCGAACCCTCCCCTGGTCACTGGGAAGGGACTGTGACTTCCCTTGTCCAGCGCCCCTCCCTGGCCTGGGACCGGCCCTTCTACAAGGTGTGCCTGCTCTGTCTCTGGCCGGTTTGTCCTGGTCGTCACTGTGGTGTTTCCTGCACATTCCGGAAGCTCCCAGGGCCAGAGGGAGCCAGGTCGGTTGACCCCTGCTCTGCTGTCCCCTCTTTCTGGTCAAGCACACTTTGGGGGCCTCTAACTTCACCCCTTGGGCATCGCCACCCCTGCCAGGCCCTTCTCAGAGTGTAGCTCTCCGGGAGTTTACTTGCTACCTCTCTTCTGGGCTTCTGCTTGCACCCCTGCATTTCGAGGTGGCTCATATCAACTCTGACCTCGCACTGATAACATCGACTTAATTTTTTATATTAGAAAGGTAACTCCAAGCTCAACGCAGCAAACCACGATCTATCCGCGTAAAGGACTGTCACTCAGCCATGGACAGGACTGAGTGCCGGCCCCGAGGGGGACCCCAGGACATTACGCCGAGGGAAAGGAGCCAGTCACAGAGAGGCTCACATCGTGAGTCCCTCGATGACATGTGTCCATCACGTCCATGGAGGCGAGTGCGGGTCGGTGGTCGGCAGGGGCGGGAGGGAGGTGACCACTCAAAGGCACGGGGTTTCCGTCCAGTCCCTTTTGGAACTGGACAGAGGTGGTGGCTGACAACACTGTGAACGCTCTAAATGCCACTGAACTATCACTAAAAATAGCTACTTTTATGTTGTTTGAATTTCACCTGAATTAAAAAGAAGCATCGGTTTGAAGTTTGCAAAATGCACAGAAATAAAAACGTGACCCTCGAGGCCCACCGTCTGGACGTCATCCCCGATAAAACGATGCAGCTACTCGCAGTGGGGAGGTGGCCTCATAGCTGCGCCTCCTCTCGGGGAGCTGGGGGTCCCCTCGCACCCGGCAGCACCGCATCGAAGCCCCTGCTGCCTGCTGGGAGGCAGAGGCCGTGCCCTGCACGCTCCTGCACACGCGGGCCGGCCCCGGCCTCTGAGAGGGCTCACGTGGCTTAGACCACGGAGGTGACGTGGCCACTCACTTCCCCTTCTTGATCGTGTTCCTGCCCAGCAGGGGGTCCAGCACAGGGTCCACCGTCTCGCCAATGTTCTCGATGAGCAAGATGTCCCCTTCTGAAATGGCCCGCTCGATGATGTCCAGGTAGCTGCGGGCACGGTGCAGGAGACAGCGAATGACGGAGGGCCTAGTGATGGCGGGTTCCTGCGTCCCCTGGGGGCAGCCCTCGGGGGCAGAGGTGACCCAGGGGCCAGAGGCTCGTGCCCCTCTGAGACCCATCCCCTCCCGCTCCCGAGCGGGGCTCGAGGCATCTGTGTAAATCACCCCTCTGGGGTCACAGGGGTGGGGGTGAAAACGGAGCCACCATGGCCACGGAGGCCACCGTGTTCACGCCTGCGTCCCATCCGTGTTCACGCCTGCGTCCCATCTGTGTTCACGCCTGCGTCCCATCCGTGTTCACGCCTGTGTCCCATCCGTGTTCACGCAGGCATCCCATCCGGCCTTCCCCGCACACGGGGCACACACAGGGTGGCCTTTGCTACGGGCCACTGTTCCCCATGTATGACGAGGAAATAAGCCCCACGAGGGACGAGGGATGGGAAAGTGACCGGCCCACAGCCTCTTGGCCGGCAGAAGGCCAGGCTGGACTCAACCCAGGCCGGGGCCTCGGTCGGCGCTCCCTCCCTGCGGGCAGTGGGGGTGCAGGGGCAGCCCTCAGACTCATTCTTTACTCTTCTTGGCACTGTCCCCAGGGCCAGATATTAAAAAGAAAACCCACTCGAGGCCAGTATTTATACTGAAAGATCCGTCCACTGTCGAGCAGGGACGAACCGCTGATGGTGTATTTCCTGGCACAGCCAGCAGCTGACCGGACGGCCCGCCCCCGCTCCCTGCCCGCAGGGTGGCGGCCACCGAGCACCTCTTCTGTCCCAGGCGGATGGCCTTCAGTTCGCTCCCGTATTTGTTTTTGATCCACTTGATTCCTTGCAGCTGGGCGTCCACGATGAGTGGCCAGCGCTCCGTGTTGCACAGGATGGTGGCATTCTCGGTGGACATGCGGTCGCTGGGGAGCCCCTGGTTGTTCCAAGTGGCCACGTCTGCGTCGTCGGTCAGCAGGCTCAAGGGGTCCAGACCCTCCGTGATGGGGATGGGGACCTGCCCCGAGGGAATGTCTTCTCTCAGAAGGGACAGTGTGGCCCGACAGCTTCACGGGAAAGCGACCCTCCCAGCGGCCGGTGGCTCTGCGGCAGGTGGTGGCGAGCCAGGCCCGGTGCGACAAGACGGCTGTCCGTCCACACCGCCCTGACGGAGCCGCCTGGGGCCGGCCGGAAAAGGTGTTGGCGTCGGCGACCCCGGCCGCAGTCCCCGCCCTGCATGGCCGAAGCCTCGGCCCGGGAGTCTGCCCCAGGGGACTTCTGCTGGCTTCCCGAGCAATGGCCGCTCACCTTCAGCTTGTTTACGTACGGGATCCAGAACCTCTCCATGAGCTCGTTGCGGTACTTCTTGGTGAAGTAGCCCACGTAGGAGACGAAGGCGGAGATCAGCAGCACGTCCCCGCACAGCGTGACGCCCTGGCTCCTGAAGTTCTCCACCGACTCGGCCCAGCGGACGTTTTCCGACGCTAGACCCCCTACCAGCCTGCAACGGGCGCGGGGTCACGAGCTCACTGGACGGAGGGGACCGGGGCGCCCCCGCTTCTAATGGCCACCGCCCGGAGAGCGCCCAGACGTGCTGGCCGGAACCGAGACGTGCCGTAAACGCGCGTGGGATCCCGGGCTCGGAGCGGGAACGAGCACGTGACACGTCTCACTGATCGTCCACACGGATCGTGGGCTGAAGTATCAGATTTGGGGCCTCGTATGTTATTGAAATTGATTTCATCTGCTTCTTTGTACAGTTTTAGGGTGGCAACTGGGCAACATTAGGTGACAGTGTGGCTCACAGGACAGTGTACTCTGGAGCCGACGTCATCACATGCTGCAAACGTGAGGTGGCCCTGGAAGCCTGCACCCAGCGCCACAGTACAGGTGACGGTGACACCATGGTACAGGCCACAGTGACGCCACAGTACGGGTCACAGTGACACCACAGTACGGGTGACGGTGATACCACGGTACAGGCCACAGTGACTCCACAGTATGAGTGACAGTGACTCCACAGTACGGGTGACGGTGACGCCACGGTACGGGTGACAGTGGGTTCCAACAGAACTCTGCCCGGGATGAGCCGCCGTGGACCTAGCGCCTGGGCAGGTCGGGGTTACTTGGGATTCTGCACTGCGAGAAGTCACGCTCCCTGAAGGCCACTGAGCACTCAGGGTCCACCTGGAAGTGCCACCGTTCCAGGAGGTGGGGTCGCGGGCCAGCGAATAGCCGCTCTGTTTAGCCTCGTGCCTTCGTGCTCGGCAAGTGAAGGCTGGGACGTCGTGGCCTCCGCTGGCTCATCCCTCCCCCCAGAGGCCCGCTGTGGGCCCGTCCATTCCGGGGGTCCGGAAGGCTGAGCGGCGGGGCGAGCTACCTGTTGGCCAGCGAGATCACCCTGTTGGTGGCGTCGGCCTCCTGCTGGCACTTGATTTTCTCGGCTGTCGCTTTTTCAAATGCCGACGTGAGGTTGCTCAGGTTGGCATTGAGCTCCTGGAAGGAGGAGCAGAAGGTAGGTCCAGCCTGGGGCGCAGCGTGGCCTCGCGGAGCGGCTGTGTCCTCCGTCCGCCTGCGTGTGCGCCCCCCCCGCCCCCCGCCCCCGCCCCGTGCCACTGAGCGGGCCACGGCAGCCACAGGCGTGCTGCTGGCGCTTACGGCGATCTTGTTTTTGATCCGGGACAGCTTCTCCTGCGCCTCTGCCAGCTCGGCGTTAGCCTCCTCCAGGGCCTGCCTCTTGGGGGCCACGTCGCAGTACACCTCGTAGAAGCGGACGATGTTGATGCACCAGGAGCACAGGCCCGCGGCAGCCGCGGACTTGGAGCGGACGAACTCAGGGTCGAAGGTCGGGTTCCCTTGGTAGGGCCTGGAGAGGGAACGGGGCGCTGGTGGGGGCCCTGCAGGACGCCCCGACGAGGTGAGGGCCTCTGACCGTGAGCTGAGCATTGTGTGTGCCCCAAAACACCGATCACAAGGGGTGGGGGCAGCACACGGAAAATTTTAGTTTTTTGTTATCTTAATAATTACAGAAAGGAGAAACAGAATTCTGGCCCCTGGAGTGCTGGTCTACGCGCACATCCTGGACGAAGGGAGAGGCAGCGCTTTATCCTGTTCCCGGAGCTTTACACGGCCAGCCTCGTGGTCACTCTCCAAGGACTCACGGGCGAGAAAACTTGGGTTCAGAGAGGGGTCAGCCACTTGCCCGAAGTAACACCGCCAGGAGGTGGCAGCTTCCCAGACGCGGGGTCGTGTGGCCGGCTCCCGCCGTATGGGAGGCAGCACCTGACCACGCTTGCAGGAAACAGGCCAGAGATGCTGAGCATCCCTCCCAAGGTGACTCAGCTCCGAAGGGGCCGCACCGTGTTTCACAGGGAGCCAGGCAGCCCCAGAGGCCACCCCACAGCACGCTGGGCCGCTCCTGCCTCCTCAGCCAGGTGCCCAGGGCGCCAGTGAGGCCACGGCCCTGAGGGTGAGGCTGAAAAGACTGGACAGTGCAGGAGTTACCTTGTCGGGGGACCGGGAAGCCTGCCCGTGGGTATGGCGTAGATGCTCTGGGAAGTAGTGTCGTCTAAATGACGACAACACCCTTATGCACAGCAGACGGAACGGATAACCCGCAATATGACTGAAACATGGTTGGAAGCAAGGCTGGGGGACGGCCGTCACCGTCGCCGTCACCGTCACCGTCACCCTCTGGTTTATGTCAGCCTCGCGTCGGCAAACGGGCAAAGGGGTGATGAGGAAAAGATCATCGTGGCATTTTCTCACGATGGCAAAACGGAGACGGCCCGACGCCACGTGCACAATGGCCGAGTCACGGCCCAGCTGTGGCCGTCGTATCAAACCGTACGACCGTTAAGCCTGCAGCTGACAGGGGTGTTTCACCAACACTGCGGGGAGGCCCCCAACAACGTCGAGGAGGAAGGAGCAGCAGAAGAAATGCCTGCGTCCCCTACGGCACCATTTCAGCTTCGGGAGAGCAGGACCTGGGAAGAACGGCTGGGAGGACGGCCCGGCGTCCGGGGCGGGGCCCGTGAGCACCTTCCTGTCTTTCCTCTCGTGCTTTGAACCACCCTGTATTTATCACACGTTCTGCGGTCGCCCACTCTCTTCCTCAGCAGATGGGAGCTGGAGACGCTGGGGTCTCCCCTGGCGTCCCTGGGGTCACGGGCGGGGGGGTGACTCATTTCTCAGTCAGGGTCAGGTGGACCCTGAAGCTGGGTTGCCAGCGGATGTCCAGGCAGGAGCCACATGAGACGCAGACGGCGGGTCTGGAGGGCTCACAAGTGGGGTGCCTCACCAGCGTAGCGCATCGGAATTTACGGGAAGACGTGGGAGTCCCCCAGCCCTTCCCCAGCCCCCCAACCTGGAGGGAGCTCTGCCCCCAGGTTGAGTGTGTGTGTCCTGACGAGGGGTTTGCAGGTGCAGCCGGATGCGCCCAGGCCGCCAGCCGCCAGCCGCGGGTTCCACCCCGCCCCACCGCGGCGAGCACGGGCTTCCCCAGGGAGCGCCCGGCCTGGGCCAGGGGCGGCGGGGGAAGGTTCCGGGGCTGCGCGGCGCCTGGGCTTGGCGGAGGCCCCCGTGGCGCGGCCGAGCCCCTACTCACTTGAACGCCTTCAGGCAGGCCTCGGGGATGTGCTCCTTGTCGAACCTCTTCAAGGAGTCCAGGAAGGTGTCCACCTTGCCCATCATGATTTTTGCGGCTTTCCAGCTCTTGTCCTTGGGGATCTTGCCCCCGGGTGCGGTCAGGATCATGACAGCGGCTGTGACATTGACCACGGCGTCCGGGGGGGACCCGAAGGACTTCAGCTCTGTCAGGTTGTTCTGCAAACGACAGGCGCGGGGCGGGGACCTGACAGTCACCAGCACCGGAACCGGGGGCCGCGGCGTTCCCTCCCCACGCGGGCCGGGTCCCCGTCCCTTTCCCCCGCTTCCCCACCTTGTTCAGCGTGTCGAGAGCTTCCTGCGCCGCCAGCAGGGCCGGCTCCGCCTTGGCCAGGTCCGTCTCACAAGCCTTTTGCTTCTCAGCGACATTCTGGAAGGAAGCCGGCCGGGGAACATCAGCACAGGCGGCGGGGCTGGCTCCCCGTCTCGCCCCGTCACGCTGACTTCCCCTCCCGCCCCCCTCGACCCTCAGGTCCCCAGGAGCCCAGGGGACTCAGGTATGGGAACCGCTCTTTCCGCTGGCTCCAGCCCTGCAGGAGGGGACCTGGGGCCACGCAGACAGCCCTGGCCGTGAGGCCTGACCGATTCCTGGAGCGTCTCAGAGTGCAGTTCAGTCTCCCCTTGAGAGAGTGTGAGCATCTGCAGTCATGCACGCGTGCCTCCGTTCACGCACCCATGCACGCGTGCCTCCGTTCACGCACCCGTGCACGCGTGCCTCCGTTCACGCACCCGTGCACGCGTGCCTCCGTTCACGCACCCGTGCACGCGTGCCTCCGTTCACGCACCCGTGCACGCGTGCCTCCGTTCACGCACCCATGCACGCATCCATTCACTCTTCTGAGCCTTTGGGTGCCGAGCAGAGACCAGCAACAGGCTGGTGTCTCTCAGAGAGGACCAGCATCTGCGTGGTAACGGGAATGAAGCAGCTGTGGGGTCGGCGGTTTGCTGGGCACCCAGGAGGGGGACAGTCTGGAAAGGCCTCCACCAAGTCCTGTCGCAGCCGGGGCAGAGGAGCTCGTGGATCATCCCGTTCCACACAGGGCTGTAGGGACGACGTGTGGAGCAAGGCATGGAAGGTGCACCCACTCCTTCTTCCCTGGGGCACCCAGGGGCTGGCGAGGGGCAGGCACCCGGACATCCGGCCACAGGTCACAGAGTTCAGGGTGCCCAGGGTGCAGGTCCTGGCTGGGAGCCTGACGATGTAACTTGTTATTTTTGAGTCCTCGGCGCGTGGCCGACCGCACCAAGCCTTAGTTTCCTCGTCTGCCGAAGAGGACCGTGGTTGTACAGTGACGATGAGAAGCTCCTGGCCACCCCGTCTGACCCAAGTGCCCTCCGCTCTCCAGCTCTGGCCCCTCCTCCTGTCTGCCTTGGAAGGGGCCCGTTACACTGTCTTGCATCTCCAGAGGTAGCGGACAATTTCTGGGACACTCTCAATTTAAACACTCATGCAGCCATGACCGATGGCTTAAATGCATGCAGGGAGTGGTGATGAGAAATCAAGCCAACGGTGACAGGGACCTCCTGCTGGGAGCTGCCCTGGCTGTGACCCCGGACCTTCTGAGGGCTGTGGGGCAGCGAGTCTGCGGGCCAGGCTCCGGCGCTGTCTTCCCAGCCTTAACGTGCCGGCCTTGTCGACGTGCAGACCCGATTCGCACGGCGGGGCCCAGGCCTGAGAACCTGTACTTCTGCCAGCTCCCGGGGTGCTGCCCCCGTGGCTGGGTCCCTCGCTCTGGAGCATTTCCCTAGGGGACAGCCTTCTTCCCATCTGGGGGCCCCATGTTGGTTTGGGAACGCGCGTCCTCTGCCTGGACCACCCGGGGGGCCCAACCCGAAGCCCCCGTCTACCCACCTTGTTGATGACCTCCACCTTGATCTCTTCCTCGTCGGCAATGGCCTTCTCCTTGCTGACCTTCTCGGTTTCCACGCCCACCACCTGGATCAGCTTGTCTGCGTTCTCATTCTTCTGCTTGAGCTCAGCCTCCTGAATCGCCAGCTTGGCTTTTAAATCGTCTACCTGTGGGAGGAGACACCAGGAGACAGGCAAGCTTGGGCCGGGCCACCGCACGCTGCCCTCCACTGGGACAGGCCGGTGGCCACGGCAGCCACAGGGCCGAGCAGAGCAGCAGGCCCTACGGCTCATTTCGAAGCATCTTTCAACTTCTCCGTGCGAAGTATTCACGGAGCACCCACCCGCTGTGCACCCGCTGTGCCTCCAGTGTTAGACACGTTCCCGTTACTCAAGGTTGGCAGTCAAGGTGGCCCAACGGGCTGAGGGGTTCTCAGCAGGCTGGGGCGCCGCGAGAGAATGCCTGGCCCCAGGGACAAAGCGTAGCCTCAGGAGCACGTGCGAGGCCCCAGGCCCGGCCGGCGGGAGGGCGTGCGGGCAGCGCTAAGTGATGGGCGATGCTCTCCCCAGTCTCTGCAGCTCCCGCCACAAGCAGGTGGCTCTGCTGCTACAACCGTCTGCACTGGGAGCACGTGCCGAGTCCCGGGACCGGGGCCGGGGCCGGAAGGGACCTTGGAAAAAAGCAGTGGCCTGCTGGGTGGGCCGGCCCTGGGCCTCTGAGCAGCCTCCCCCCGGCTCCGCAGAGCTCCGCGCCCCTCCTGCCGCACAGGGGTGGCCTCGGCCCGCCCTGCGCTGTCCAGCGCTGCCTGTGGTTCAGTGGGGCTTCCGCTAGAGCTGGGGTTCGGGCGCCGGCCCCTCGGGGGCAGAAAGGCTGGGCCGCCCCGTTTGTGCGCCCCTCTGCCGATCACACCCCGGCAGGGCAGGTGGCGGCTGTTCACCGGGCTCCCTCAGATACCGACAGGGGCCGTAAGGGTGAAGAAGCCGGGACTACACGTCGAGGACATTTAAAGCCTGCAGAAAACCCAAAACTTAGGACGTCCCGAAACTAACTGAGTGTGGCCGAAGCCTTTCCTTCCGGGCACCACGGCCAAGGGCGTTCCGGGGTGGACGCATTTTCACGGGTGCCCCCCTCCTCCCCGCTCCCGCCAGACACGGGGCCGACGTGAGCGCTCAGCATGGCGTTGGCATCCGGAAAGGGCTTCGAATCCGCCTGTTACGTCGTAAGCCATGCTCGCTCGCTGAGTTTGAGAGCGGGAGTTTCTGCGGGGCGGGAGCCCTGTCCGTCTTCCTTCCTGGCGTGCAGGCGGGGGCGGCGGGGGCCCAGGAAGGTTCCGGAACCCGCCTCCGAGGCCCTGCCCTCCCTACCTGAGAAGCTGTGCTCTGCAGCTTCATCAGGCCGTTCTCCAGCCTCTCGATTTTGGCGACCAGCTCCGTTCTCTTCTTGGCCAGCAGGTTCTGGTAGAGTTTGATCTGCTCCAGGAAAGTTTTGGGCGTGGTGTAGTTGTAGCGCCTCTCGGTGGCCAAGTACACCTTGGACATCTCGTTGACCGTTGTGTGCACGTAGGCCATGAAGTGGCTGATGGAGGCCTTCACTTCTGGCTGCAAAGGCGGGACCGGCTGTTCACTCCCTGCTCCCATCCTGGGGGACCCTGGCCTCCCTCTTGGAGGGGCCCGGGGAAGAGGAGGCTGCCGGCCACTGGGAATCGCAAGGTGGGGCTTCCCTCACTCGCCGGCGACCCTGGATGAGACGCGGCCCCTCCCCCGACCTGGGCGGTTCGATGGGCAGATGAGGCGTCGCGAGCCGGGGCTGTCGCGGACGCTGGTGACGCTGTGCCACCCAGGGCTCTGGTCAGTGCCGGGACACATCAGAGCTGATCACTGTTCTCACCTCTGCGTGTCACACACACTCACACGCATCAGAGCTGATCACTGTTCTCACCTCTGCGTGTCACACACACTCACACACATCAGAGCTGATCACTGTTCTCACCTCTGCGTGTCACACACACTCACACACATCAGAGCTGATCACTGTTCTCACCTCTGCGTGTCACACACACTCACACACCTGCATCCCTGGCAAAGCACAGGGCCCGACGGTGTTCAAATGACCCGGGCCGCTCAGCCGGCATTTACCGTGCATTTTCTGTGCTGGGTCCTAGGGTTTCGGTGGCTCCTTTTCCCAGCCTGCTCTGTGCCCCTTCCATGCCAGGGTCACGTCTTCCACCACCTGCGCCCACCCCACCTGCCCGAAGACAGGCACTGGGAGCTTTGCCCCAGGAATTGTCTAAGTGACTTTAATTTTAATTCAGGTTAATTTGGAAACGTGTTCGTCCATCGGGTGGGGGTGGGGGCGGCATTTCCTGCTCCCAGGAAGCCTGTCTCAGGGGTCAAAGACCCACATCTACATTTCACTCGGGGCACAGATGGAACGCCGGTCGTAACTGCGGCCAACCCTGAAAGTGAGCACCCCAGAGACGACAAGCAGGGGATTCTGTCTTTAAAAACTGGGGGAAAGTTAACTTCAGGTTTATTTTATCCTCCCAAATAACAACGTCTGTTCGAAATAAATGAATCGTGGTGACGAAGCGGGACTTATCCCGGCCTTGGCTGGCACACGGGTCACTGCTAGGCCAGCAGGGTGCGCGGACGGTGAGCGTGGCCCCCGTCTCTCAGTAGAAGCAAGACCCTTTAGAAGCAAAGCAGAGGGGGCTTACATCCCCAGTGGTCTCGCCGTCTAAGAGGGGCAGGTCCAGGTGGGCGGGGCCGTGCCGGGGCCCGCGGCCAGAGGAAGAAGGACGCCCGTGGGCCCTCGTGTCCGTGATGCGGGCTCTCCGGTCAGCCCTGCCAGGGGCCGTGGGCACACGGGCGTCCACCTTCCTGAGCCGGCCTCGTGGGGCCGGGAGCCCCGCGCTGGTTGAGTGACTCTGTCCCCCACACAGTAACATGGGGCCGAGAAGCCGCCACAGCAGCCCGCGTCTGTTTGCAATTTCATCCCCTGGGAATTTTTTAACATCAGTATTGGTTTTTAAAACGTCGCATCCAAACGTCACCGGTCTCGATTACTGAGGTTTTGGGTGCTCCTTACATTGTGCACCAAAGGCGAGTACCTTGCTCACCTCACCCAAATCCTGGCCCCGGAGGCAGAGGGTGGGGATCCTCCCGGCCCCGTGAGCGTCAGCACAGGGGTGACGGAGGGTGACGGAGGGTGACGGAGGGTGACGGAGGGTGACGGAGTGTGACACACCTGGATCCCCTCGGTCTCCTCCAGGAAGCGGGCACTGACGGACACCAGGGCGTCTTCCGGCCACTCGTGGAACCAGTCGATGGCCGTGCAGTTGACCACGGCTGGGAACTTCCTCGCCCGCACACGCAGGACGGAGCCCACGGGGGAGAAGCACAGGATCACCTGGATGCAGGGCACAGAGGGGCTGCTCAGAAGGCCGGTGGCGCCGAGGCCGATCACGCCGCTGGGCAGGACGCTCACTTAGCCAGAAAAGCTCCACGTGGTCTCGGGTCCCAAAGTCTGGGGAACACGTGCCGGCTTCAGGGTCGGAGGCCTAGGCTAGCACTGAGGTGGGTGTAGGGTCGGCCCCACCCTCCCAGAGTGGCCTTGGAAAGGGGGACCGAGTAGGGGATGGGCGTCCACCGCAGACGGAGGAGGAGGCCGAGGACGAGGAGGGTCACTATCCCATGAGCAGGTCTGGTCTCCGGGGGCACGGAGCCTCCTCCAAGCCCCCGAGGATGGTGGCTAATTTCCAGACAGACTGGACTCCCTGGGACCCAGCCACAGAAGGGGCTACAGACACGGCCCCAGGCATCCCTCCTGGGCCGGGGACCTCTCTCTCCTGGTGGCCTCGGCCACATTACAAGTGGCCTCTCCTTGTAAGGTTCCTCCTTTCCCAGGCATGGTGCTGGCTCACTGGAGGTGGCCGCCCCACCGAGGAAGAGGCCAGGGGCGGGGAGCACCTGTGGGGGACCCTTGCCCCCCAACGACTTAGCCGATTGGACTGGGTCACCAGACAGGGGTGACAAAGAAACTCCCTTCGTAGACTGCATGGAGCAAGGACTGAGAGCCAGCAGGTGCTGTGGGGTTGGACCGTCCCCCGCAAGGGCAGTGGCCACCTGGCCACTAACCGGGTAGTTAGTTCAGTCCCCTTCCCCTGAGAGGGAATGCTGAAGCTACTCACGCATTCAAACTTGCTGTGCGTGTGCGTGCGTGTGCGTGCGCGTGCGTGTGTGTAAAACGCTTACTTTGGCCATCAGACCTCTAGCAGCCCACGCCCATCAGGCTGCCCCAGCACCCTCTCCTAATAGATTTCCTTACCCCGGGAGGGAACCCCCCACCCCCACCGCCCTGGGAGGCCCAGGGGCCCTGCGGGGACGGAACGGGCACCTTGAGCTGCCTGCGCACTTTCTCGATGAAGAATTTCCAGCAGGTTTCCCGCGTGTCGTTCATGCCGATAGACTTCACCTGCGGCCGCATGGACGAGATGATGTTCTCCACCTCGTCGTCCGCGAACAGCCCCGGGATCTCCCCCGAGGCCAGCAGGTCATTGATCAGCACCAGGAACTGCTCCTCGGCCACCTGGGAGTCCGTCATCAGGAACACCGAAGGGACGTTCTTCACCGCCGACTTGATGTACTGAGCGCTCAGGTCCGCCTGTGCCCGGGGGGACATGCGGAGAGTCTGCGGCTGGAGGGTGCTCGGTCAGGAGCCTCCCCGTGACCACGCGCGGGGGACACGGGGAGGTCAGCGTCCCCGGCAGCGTGCAGGGTCTGTGGAGGGCAGCACCGCCCACCGGCAGGTGCATGGGTCAGCACCGTGCGGTCTGTCCACACAGTCATTCAGCCCCCAGACGCAAGGACATCCTGACCCACGGATGAGCCTGAGGACGATACGCCAGCCGCGAAGGGACAAATGCTGTACGATCCCACTCACACGAGGTCCCTAGACACTCGAATTCGTAGAGACAGGAAGTAGAAGGGTGGGTGGCAGGGGCTGGGGGAGGGGGAGTTGTGTGTAATGGGCACAAAGTGTCTGGGAGCTCCCTGGAGATGGCAGTGGTGACGGCTGCACAGCGCCGTGAGTGTGCCTAACGCCACCGAGCGCTGTGGTTAGGACGGGAAACTGTGTGCTACGTGGGTGTTGGCACACACGCACAAAGGGAAAAAGCCCTGAAACGGAGACCCCAGGACAGGCCCCGAATACGTGCACCGCAGGCTCGGACCAGGAGACGGACACGGGAGGCCCTCCCTACGCGCATGGCAGCGCCGCCGTCCCGAGGGGGTTTAGAGGTGACGTGACCGATACGCGCGTGGTGTCTGGACGCGCGGACACGGAGAGCAGTGCGTATCTTGCTCTTTTTGAAAAATGCTCCAACTTATGCGTGAAAACACACACTGGAAACGTCTGTCAGTGTCATCCGAGTATTGGTGGGACTTTTCGAGGTTTCGGTGATTTGCTCATCTGTGACATCCAATTTTCCTCTGAGACCTCTGGGCCTCCGTCATTCTTTAAAAGGCTTTAAAAATGTCCGTCGTAGGTGTCCCAAGTGGCTCGGCCTTGCCCTCTGGAAGTGAGACCGTGTCCCCGGCGTCTCTCTGTTCAGAGAAAAACGTCGCCAAGGTCCCTTAG
The DNA here is from genome assembly GCF_902729225.1 of Pteropus medius. Taxonomy (NCBI): domain Eukaryota; kingdom Metazoa; phylum Chordata; class Mammalia; order Chiroptera; family Pteropodidae; genus Pteropus; species Pteropus medius. The sequence goes on along the minus strand of NW_024355990.1, from coordinate 2,820,854 downwards.
CTGGAGTCGACGGGCGTGTAACTGGGGTCGAAAGCAAGCCTCGAATTTCCTATTTTTTGACAAGTTAAAAAAAATTTTTGAAGGGAAGCCCCGAGCTTGGAGAGCAGAGGCACAGGTGGGGTTCCAGCTGTGGACCTGACTGTCCACGCGGGCCCAGTGGTCATCCCGGGCAGCAGGACCACGGCTGGGAATGACTCGCGGGAAGCCGTGAAGTTCATCCACGTAGAGAGTTCGGATCTGGTCAGACCGGGCTTGGGCGAGGGATCCTGGCCGGAGGGAGGGAAGCCTGCCACGCCGGGTGCCGGCCGGAGCGGCCGATTCCGGAAAGACCGGTGGCCCTCAGGGGCCTGGGCGCTGTCTCGCAAAGTCGCCCTTCCTTCAGTCCGGGCTGCCCTTCCCCAGGGGACGCCGGCATCTGCTGCACCTTCTTAGGCCGCAGACGCCTGTCCCCAGAGTGCCACCTCCACCGCTCCCCGTCCTTGCCGACGCCCCGAGTCGTTTCGCGTGGGCCGTCCCCTCCTGGGTGTCCCTGACTCCTCAGACGCGCTCACGGGGTCCGTTTCCTCGGCTTCCCCCACGCTTGTGACCGGGCCGCCTGGTCCTCCACCCTCATTTCTCGTCTGGTCGGAGGTGCCACCGTGCTCGTCACCGCCACCGTGCTCGTCACCGCCCCCGCTGCGGACATCGTCTTCAGCTCCGGAAGCTGAGCTGCTGTGGGTCCCTTCTCTACTTGCCATCGCCATTGGGCCTGCAGCGCACGGTTCTCTCGGGACAGCGTTGACGGAGGGGCACCTGCTCCCTGCTCTGGCACT
>NW_024355990.1:2812356-2820031 GCF_902729225.1 Pteropus medius | reverse complement strand
AATTTCATCCCCTGGGAATTTTTTAACATCAGTATTGGTTTTTAAAACGTCGCATCCAAACGTCACCGGTCTCGATTACTGAGGTTTTGGGTGCTCCTTACATTGTGCACCAAAGGCGAGTACCTTGCTCACCTCACCTAAATCCCGGCCCCGGAGGCAGAGGGTGGGGATCCTCCCAGCCCCGTGAGCGTCAGCACAGGGGTGACGGAGGGTGACGGAGGGTGACGGAGGGTGACGGAGGGTGACGGAGGGTGACGGGGGGTGACGGAGGGTGCCGGAGGGTGACAGGGGGTGACGGAGGGTGCTGGGCCCCAGTGACACACCTGGATCCCCTCGGTCTCCTCCAGGAAGCGGGCACTGACGGACACCAGGGCGTCTTCCGGCCACTCGTGGAACCAGTCGATGGCCGTGCAGTTGACCACGGCTGGGAACTTCCTCGCCCGCACACGCAGGACGGAGCCCACGGGGGAGAAGCACAGGATCACCTGGATGCAGGGCACAGAGGGGCTGCTCAGAAGGCCGGTGGCGCCGAGGCCGATCACGCCGCTGGGCAGGACGCTCACTTAGCCAGAAAAGCTCCACGTGGTCTCGGGTCCCAAAGTCTGGGGAACACGTGCCGGCTTCAGGGTCGGAGGCCTAGGCTAGCACTGAGGTGGGTGTAGGGTCGGCCCCACCCTCCCAGAGTGGCCTTGGAAAGGGGGACCGAGTAGGGGATGGGCGTCCACGGCAGACGGAGGAGGAGGCCGAGGACGAGGAGGGTCACTATCCCATGAGCAGGTCTGGTCTCCGGGGGCACGGAGCCTCCTCCAAGCCCCCGAGGATGGTGGCTAATTCCCAGACAGACTGGACTCCCTGGGACCCAGCCACAGAAGGGGCTACAGACACGGCCCCAGGCATCCCTCCTGGGCGGGGACCTCTCTCTCCTGGTGGCCTCGGCCACATTACAAGTGGCCTCTCCTTGTAAGGTTCCTCCTTTCCCAGGCATGGTGCTGGCTCACTGGAGGTGGCTGCCCCACCGAGGAAGAGGCCAGGGGCGGGGAGCACCTGTGGGGGACCCTTGCCCCCCAACGACTTAGCCGATTGGACTGGGTCACCAGACAGGGGTGACAAAGAAACTCCCTTCGTAGACTGCATGGAGCAAGGACTGAGAGCCAGCAGGTGCTGTGGGGTTGGACCGTGCCCTGCAAGGGCAGTGGCCACCTGGCCACTAACCGGGTAGTTAGTTCAGTCCCCTTCCCCTGAGAGGGAATGCTGAAGCTACTCACGCATTCAAACTTGCTGTGCGTGTGCGTGCGTGTGCGTGCGCGTGCGTGTGTGTAAAACGCTTACTTTGGCCATCAGACCTCTAGCAGCCCACGCCCATCAGGCTGCCCCAGCACCCTCTCCTAATAGATTTCCTTACCCCGGGAGGGAACCCCCCACCCCCACCGCCCTGGGAGGCCCAGGGGCCCTGCGGGGACGGAACGGGCACCTTGAGCTGCCTGCGCACTTTCTCGATGAAGAATTTCCAGCAGGTTTCCCGCGTGTCGTTCATGCCGATAGACTTCACCTGCGGCCGCATGGACGAGATGATGTTCTCCACCTCGTCGTCCGCGAACAGCCCCGGGATCTCCCCCGAGGCCAGCAGGTCATTGATCAGCACCAGGAACTGCTCCTCGGCCACCTGGGAGTCCGTCATCAGGAACACCGAAGGGACGTTCTTCACCGCCGACTTGATGTACTGAGCGCTCAGGTCCGCCTGTGCCCGGGGGGACATGCGGAGAGTCTGCGGCTGGAGGGTGCTCGGTCAGGAGCCTCCCCGTGACCATGCGCGGGGGACACGGGGAGGTCAGCATCCCCGGCAGCGTGCAGGGTCTGTGGAGGGCAGCACCGCCCACCGGCAGGTGCATGGGTCAGCACCGTGCGGTCTGTCCACACGGTCATTCAGCCCCCAGACGCAAGGACATCCTGACCCACGGATGAGCCTGAGGACGATACGCCAGCCGCGAAGGGACAAATGCTGTACGATCCCACTCACACGAGGTCCCTAGACACTCGAATTCGTAGAGACAGGAAGTAGAAGGGTGGGTGCCAGGGGCTGGGGGAGGGGGAGTTATGTGTAATGGGCACAAAGTGTCTGGGAGCTCCCTGGAGATGGCGGTGGTGACGGCTGCACAGCGCCGTGAGTGTGCCTAACGCCACCGAGCGCTGTGGTTAGGACGGGAAACTGTGTGCTACGTGGGGTTGGCACACACGCACAAAGGGAAAAAGCCCTGAAACGGAGACCCCAGGACAGGCCCCGAATACATGCACCGCAGGCTCGGACCAGGAGACGGACACGGGAGGCCCTCCCTACGCGCATGGCAGCGCCGCCGTCCCGAGGGGGTTTAGAGGTGACGTGACCGATACGCGCGTGGTGTCTGGACGCGCGGACACGGAGAGCAGTGCGTATCTTGCTCTTTTTGAAAAATGCTCCAACTTATGCGTGAAAACACACACTCGAAACGTCTGTCAGTGTCATCCGAGTATTGGTGGGACTTTTCGAGGTTTCGGTGATTTGCTCATCTGTGATCTCTAATTTTCCTCTGAGACCTCTGGGCCTCTGTCATTCTTTAAAAGGCTTTAAAAATGTCCGTCGTAGGTGTCCCAAGTGGCTCGGCTTTGCCCTCTGGAAGTGAGACCGTGTCCCCGGCGTCTCTCTGTTCAGAGAAAAACGTCACCAAGGTCCCTTAGCTGGAGTCGACGGGCATGTAACTGGGGTCGAAAGCAAGCCTCGAATTTCCTATTTTTTGACAAGCTAAAAAAAATTTTCGAAGGGAAGCCCCGAGCTTGGAGAGCAGAGGCACAGGTGACTGTCCACGTGGGCCCAGTGGTCATCCCGGGCAGCAGGACCGTGGCTGGGAATGACTCGCGGGAAGCCGTGAAGTTCATCCACGTAGAGAGTTCGGATCTGGTCAGACCGGGCTCGGGCGAGGGATCCTGGCCGGAGGGAGCGAAGCCTGCCACGCCGGGTGCCGGCCGGAGCGGCCGATTCCGGAAAGATCGGTGGCCCTCAGAGGCCTGGGCGCTGTCTCGCCAAGTCGCCCTTCCTTCAGTCCGGGCTGCCCTTCCCCAGGGGACGCCGGCATCTGCTGCACCTTCTTAGGCCGCAGACGCCTGTCCCCAGAGTGCCACCTCCACCGCTCCCCGTCCTTGCCGACGCCCCGTGTCGTTTCGCGTGGGCCGTCCCCTCCTGGGTGTCCCTGACTCCTCAGACGTGCTCACGGGGTCCGTTTCCTCGGCTTCCCTCACGCTTGTGACCTGGCCGCCTGGTCCTCCACCCTCGTTTCTCGTCTGGTCGGAGGTGCCACCGTGCTCGTCACCGCCCCCGCTGCGGACATCGTCTTCAGCTCCGGAAGCTGAGCTGCTGTGGGTCCCTTCTCCACTTGCCATCGCCATCGGGCCAAGGACGTCACTGGTGGCCTGCAGCGCACGGTTCTCTAGGGACAGCGTTGACGGAGGGACACCTGCTCCCTGCTCTGGCACTTCCCCTCATCATTGCGGGGAGGGAGGGAGGGAGGGACATGGAGCCACATTCGGGAGAGAGTCTCAGAAAGGGGGTGGAAGGGGCGTGACCACAGGTATGAGATGGACAGTGAGCTTTCCCAGCCCATGTCACAGAGCACAGATCGCAGGGTCGAGCCTCCGCCCGCCTCCTCTCGGTCTGACGGCTGCCCTTGGCCCGCGAGTCCAGCGTCCGCTGGAAGTCAGGGGGCTGCCTGAGCTGCTTAGTCCAGGGCCCGGCCCCCCACTCAGCTTACAGGGTTTCTTCCTGGGTTTCTTTCTCTCTTTTTATTCCTGTGCACATTTTCCCCAGGCCCGAGAGTCCAGCCACTGCCCGGCCTGGGGACTGTGTGGGGTGGGTGTGGGGAGCTGGGCCCAGGCGTGGTGGGCTCTGGGCTCGGCCCCTCCCCGCTCCACACGCCCCATCGGCGCAGCCCCCGTCCGCCCACTGCTGGGTTCTCGCTCGCGTCCCTCCCTGCCCGCTTCCCGCTGTGCGGCTGATTCCGGCCTTCGTGGGGGTCACTGGGGCTTCTGCGGCACCTCCCGACTCTGCTGTCTCCGAACCAGCCTCTGCTCTGTCCAGGCCTTGCCTCTCCTCTGCTCGCACATCTTGATGGCATCTCATTTTCCTGGGACCATGCTGTCCCTCAGGGCTGGATCCCGACCCCTTTCCTGCTGCATCTCTAGCCTCCCGTGAGCGCCCACAGCTCATGGCACAGGCTTTATACCCTATTACGTCGTCGAGGACGCGTATGTCACAGTATGACACGTGCACTGTGAACCTCTTCCTCTGACACTATTGTTAGAGCAATAACAACACATCTGATAAACCACGTCAGTTCAGGAGCCTGCTTCCCCCGATAAGGGTGTGAGGCCCCGTAGCCCAGTCTGTCTCTGTCCTGACCTCTGAATCCGCACGAGCCGCTCAGTAGGTGATAATGAAGGACTAGGGGGCAGCGGGCTCACCGTGGGCGCAGGGGTCACGACCGCAGAGCTGCTGCAGCTCACGCCTATGACGAAAACGATACGATGAGGACCCGGCACCCACGACCGGCCCTCAGGCGAGGTGTCAGGAACGAAAACCCCATGAGGACAGAGAAGAGTGTGACATAATCGTGAAAACGAACCGATACGATTAGGCTCACAGACTAGAAGCTTCGACGGAGAAAACGCAGCGACACGGTTGGCTAGTCTCTCGACGGGGGAGTGGAATCCACTGGGACAGTGACAATCAGGAGCCGGAGGCTTATTCTGTTGCCGTTCCTGGCAGAGCCCGCCTGGCAGTGCCAGAGCAGGGCTGACAATGAGCCCTGTCACCCTTCACAGGGTCTCTGCCCACAGGCTGCCCCGTCCCTCCCGCCGAGACCCGGGGCACCGGGCTCCAGACGCGTCCCGCCAAAGCCGGCTGGCGAGGACTGCCAGGGCCACGTGTGGTGGGGAGGGTCCCCCTGGCTCTGGCATCGTCCTGGCCCCCAGCAGCAGCCCCAGCATCGGGGTAGACGGGACATGGCCGCAGGCACCGCGATGCTTCGTTCTGGACGTAGTGTCTTTGACTAGCACACGGCTGCCGAGAGAGTGACTTTTCCGGAAAGGAGATCAATAGAAAGCCTCGGTCCTGCGTCTTGGGACGGGAGACCAGTTTACGCTAATGTTTATTTCATCAGTTCAGACAGCGGCCGTCCAGAATCTTGAGCACGCAGTGACGCTTCGTAGTGGTTCTGAATTATTTAATCCGCAGAAGTGGGAGCACGGCTGAACGGCTCGGTGACCGGGGCAACGAGCAAATCCTTTGCCGCTATTACCTGCGGTGACGTCACAGACTCCAACCTCCCAAGCGGCCGAGACCCACACTCCCTTCCGCTTTCGTCGCCTGGGCGTGGGCGCTGACCACGTCTCCTGGCCTTTCCTGTCTGAGATGCAGACCCTGCCGTGCTGGTGGCAGGTGTGGTGTCTGCGCTGGCTGCCTTCGCTTTGGGAGCAGGGCTGGTGAGAGGTTTCCCTGCTCTCCCCTGCCCGCCGCCCCGACCCCCGACGGCGGCTCGTTGAGCAGCGGCGTCTCACCTTGAGGTCGAGGACCGCGTAGCCCTTCTTGAGGGTGATCTGGAACACCTCCAGAGAACTGATGTAGGCGGCCAGGCGCGAGAGGCTCTGCTTGCCGCTGCCGCCCACGCCCACCAGCAGGGCGTTCCCACGGGGGGCCTCCAGGATTCGGTTGATCCTGCAGATGTGTGCCACGGCGTCCTCAAACAGCACCTGCACCAGCCGGGCGCACGTCAGCTTCCCCGCCGCGTGTGGACTCGCCTCCCGCGCCCTGCGGTCCCCTGCGGTCCCCGGCAGCCCCCGGTGGTATCCGCCACGGGCCATGTGGCCCGGAGCACGTCGAGGTGACAAGAGAGGGGGCCCGCGTGCAGGCCCTCACCCACGCTGTCGGGGCGAGCACCGCCTACCAAGTTCATGACTGCGTTGACCTCGTTGTAACTGTCCAGGACGTCCACTAGGAGCTTGTTCAGGTGAGCCACGTCGGTGACCGGGAGGTATTTGGCCTCGCCGACCCCTTGAGCGAAGTGGCAAAAGATGTTCGGTCTGGCGAATAAGAGCTCATCGCCAAGGTCCTGTTGATAGGAGACAAGACACTTCTAGCATTATCTGCGGCCCCAGCACCTTGCCACGTGCTCCGGGCCAGGCCAGGTCCCCAGGGGCCCAAGCCGCTGCTGTCAGGGGCCCTGCGGCCCTGGGCAAATCTGCCTGGTGGGATGGTCCAATCCCTACCACGTGAGGAATAAGCTGACAGTCCAAAAAACCCGAATCCACTTAGAAAACGTGAGACAGCAGAGGGCACTGACCTTTGTCCATTGGCCATTATCCCTTAAGATACTGGCTGAGTCTCACGCTCTCCTTTTTTCATTGGCTCCAGTCACATAAATGTAAGGTCTTTTCCTTGTGTCTAATATGCATTTTATGTCTATTTCTGTACTTTCTATCCTGTCTTTTATTGGGCGGGGCCTTTCTCCACCCCAAGTGGATAGAGGGGGGATCAGCACACGGGGACCCACTGAGGGGTCAATTCCTTCTTGCTCGGACCCACACCCGTGTGGGACTCCACGTGGCCCTTCCCTCCCCCACATGGGGGGCTCCTCCAGGAGGGCTGGGGTCGCTTGTGGCCTGATTAGGGCACTGCCGGGCTCAGCAGAGGGACCCGGTGGCCTGACGTACGTCGAAGAATTTCTTGGTGGACGCCATGGTGACCCTGCGCAACGTTTCCTGGTCCTTCTCATCGACCATTTTGTCGCCATACACCCTCTCGGCTTCGTGCAGCCAGAGGCGGACGAGGTCCAGTGGGGTTCTCAGGATCTCGGCTGTGGAGAACAAGAGCCCCTGCCCCAGGCGCAGGGAGGTCATACGCGGCAAGACCAGGGCTGTGTGTAGGTCAGGCGAGAAAGCCGCCGCTTCCCCGGGGAGCGGGCCACGCCGCTGCGGCTCGGGGCCAAGGAAGCCGCCGACTGCCAAGCCCACACAGACCCTGGCAGCTGGAGGCTGGAGAGGTGTGGGGGGAATTGTCCTCACAAGACAAGGGCAGGGGCTTCATCCTCTAGTGGGATGGAGGGTGGACAAGGGACAGAGGAGGCTGATCCTAGGGGAACCAGACCATTGAAGGCTGCCGAGCAGTAGGCTCCTGCTTGGGCTCTGCAGCCAACATGTCCAGTCCTGGCTCAGCCATTTAGTAGCCAAGTGACCTGGCAAGTTCAGCAGGTGCTTGCTGAGGGTCTACTATTTTCCAGGCACTTTTCTGGGCTCTGGGGACACAGTGGTAACAAGGCAGACCCTGCCTTCACGGAGTTTGCATTCTAGTAGATGCAAGCAGGCGAACAAAACAATCACTGTGATGTGTTATGAATGACATAGACGGGGGCAGCGAAATGAGCCTGGGGAGGAGGAGGGGCCTCTTGAGGGCATGACAGGTGAGCTGACTCTTGGAGTGAGAGAAGGCAGGTATGACTTAACCTCCCTGAACCTTAGACATCCTTAGATGTACGACATGCTGTTTGGAGGAGAAAATTGGGGTGTAAGTGGCCAAACCTAGTGCCCAACTCAGATTAAACAGTCAGTAAATAAGAAGAGATATCATCACTATCAGCACCACCATCACCACCAT
>NW_024355990.1:2672346-2811297 GCF_902729225.1 Pteropus medius | reverse complement strand
ATCATCATCACCGTCATTGTCATTGTCACCATCACCATCACCATCACCGTCACCATCATCATCATCACCGTCATCAGCACACAGGTCACTTTGTTTTCTCTCCTGAGAGCAGCAGAAGAGGAGAGTGCTTATGGGTCAAGGAACTGGCCACAAGGTGGCATGACATAGAGCTAAAAGAGCAGTACCTGGAAAATATTGGACAGGTCCCTGAGGTTGAAGATGTAATGAAACTTAATGGCCGTGGGAAGAAACGTGGCTGTGACTTTCTGGTGCAGGGCTGTTACAAGAAAGAGACACACCGATTCTTATGCACCCTTAATGGCCTCGGGAAGTGCAAAGCTTAAGAGAGAGTTTCTGAAGCAAACGGGCTATGAACTGGTGACAATTTAAGTGAGCAAACTGCTGTCCTCGTGATGGGTAAACCATTCCTACACACTCAATTTCTTATCCGCTCCTCCCCCTGCAGCAACTGGACTTCGCATCTCCTGTCGAAACATACCATCGTTTAAAAAATATTGATTGGAAAGTATAAATAAAATATTTACCAGGGGAGAAGAGGAAGAAGCCGTCGGCTCCGCAGAGCAGTAGATTTTACGGACATGAGGGGCAGAAGGCTGGCCGGCTTACCCAGGGCCGAGGCCACCAGCTGGTTGCTCATCTTCTGAACCACCATGGGGGCGGAGCGATAGGCCAGGTGCTGGGACAGGATGGTGCTGTAGATGGTCGTGAGGGCCTCCTGGCCCGGGAAACTCACGGCAAACACGCAGAAGTGGCGCTGTGCGGAGCAACCGCGAAGCCCCGTCAGGCCCCTCCTGGGGACCTGTCTGTGGCCAGGCCGCCTTCCTGGGTGCAGACTCTGTCCCCACCCCCTGATGTCTGTGAGCACAGCCAGGACGGCCACTTTTTGTCCTCGTGCCTTGTATGAGGTACAATCCCATGAAATAGTGACTCTATCTGAAACAGCCAAATGTACTTCAAGCTCTCAAGAAAAATTCTGTGGGAGGCGAAAGGGTGTCTCTGAGCCCAGGTCTGGGTCTGTGGCCCAGGCGGCCACCCGTCTCAATCGTCCGCGGGTGAGCTTCTGCCTGCTCAGGGCTGCGGACACTCTGGGACAGCCTGGCTGTCCCAGGCATTGTGTGGGACATGCTGATACTGAACAAATATTTGTTGTCCACCTGACATCCAGACTTGACTGGTGTCTGTATTTTCATTTGCTGGATCTGGCAGCCCTTTGGGGTCCCCTGCAACTTCCTGCCACGTCTGAAAGATTAGGGAGCTCTCCCGAGTGTCAGCCTGCAGCCCTGACGTCCCAAATCCAGGCTTTCATTCTCATTTGCCCAAACGGCCCCCAACCCTTGGCAGCCGCAGAAGGGTGTCTGATGACAGGTTACCTGAAGTCGGGGGTCTATGGTGAAGGACCCCGAGGTGGGGTTCATGCAGGCCACATACTGGCAGTTGTGGACCTCCTTCAGCGTCAGCTTCTGCCGGTCATACCTGCATGGGGAGACCAGCATTGGCGTCCCGCCCCCCCCACCCCCAACCCCTCGGCCCAGCAATGCCTCAAACGTGGCTAGACAAAAACCCAGCGCAATAAATATCTATTATACGTGAAACAGCCAATTTCACTTCACGCTCTCAAGAAAAATTCTGAAGCCGGCGGCGGCTCAGTAGCTGGGGGCGCAGAGCGGGGTCTATGCTCCAGCTGTCCACTTAGCGGCCTCAGGACTCCGGGCGAGTCCATCAGCCTCTGCTGCCTCAGGAGTCCCACGGGCACAGGGGGCCGTCACGAGACCGAGACGCACGGAGAAGGCGCGAGTCCGGCACCGGCTTGCCACCGCCCGCGGTGGCCCTGTGACCAGGGATGACGGTGGTGAGCGAACGGGCCCAACAGCCTCCTCGAGGCCGACGCACTGGGGCACGCTCCCGAGGGCTCAGACGCGGTCGAAGGGGGCGTGGGGCTCGCACGCCCTCGCGCGTGCCCGCGGCTTTGGGGCTCTCCCCCATCGTGCGCGTTTCTGGTGGGGGTTCCCGCCGTTCCTTCCATTTACGGAAACGCCTCACGTGCGCCCACCGTCGGCGTGAGCCCCGTGAGCGTCCCGTGCCACGCCGTCGCCTCCGCATTCCGGCCATCCCTCGCGGGGCGGGGTCTCCCACCAACAGTGCTCCCTGACTGATGTGGATCGAAGCCATCGCGTTGTGGCCTTCTGGCTTACGCTTTTGGAATCTGTGTTCGAGAAGCCCTTCCCGCCCGCGCCTCCCCCGGGCCGGGGGCGTGCCCCCCGCGTCCTGCTGTCAACTCGGCAGTTTCCCGTCTGCAGGCCACGTGGCAGGCGGGGTCCCGGGCCGACGTCTCCTCCACGTGCTGAAATAGCCAGTAAACACCCACCTGCCCTGCCAGCCGTGGGGCCACCTTCGTCTGATGTTCCCGAGGGTTTCTTCAGTGCCTCCCCGTGAGGACCTGGGACCCGGCGAACCCATTTCGAGGGCGTGGGGCCAGGGGCCTGTGACTGAGGGCTCACGGTGGATCGTCCTGCAGCCCTCACGGCTCCTCTCCTGCTCCTGCTGGCCTGGGCCCTGGCCGTGCCTCCCACAGCCCTCCCGGGTCCTCAGGCCCTGCTCAGAGCAGACCCCCGAGCGCCTCCCCTAATCCCCGCGCCAACTACGGCCTGCGGCACACCATGGCCGTCCTCGCTGGGCTCCCACGGCCGTGACGTGAGCTCGGGGAGTAGGCGCCGTGCGGTGGGGAAGAAGGTGGGCAATGGAGTCAGACAAATGTGGGCGTGACCTCCAGTGGGCGTGCCCTCCAGCTCCGACACTTGTTAGGGCTGTGACGGCGAGCGGCCACTTAACCCCTGCGTGCCTCTAGTTCTCGGCGGTGAGGGGCAGGCCCTGCTCACCCACCGACTGGCTTCTGACGGGGTTTCTAGGGTTCTTCTGGCCTCGGAACCCCCAGATTTGACCTGTGCTACTTGCCAGGTCATCACCGTGTTTTAAGCACGTTGAACGTCAGATCTTTCCAACCCGCAGGTTTGGAACGTCTGATCTTGCCACCCTTGGCCCCCTGTTACCGGACAAAGTCTGCGCTCTGTCTGGTGGCTGTGGGTTCTGGGTCTGGCTGCGGCCGCCCCGACACCCTCTCGGCTGGCTCACTCACACCAGTCACCCCAGCCCCTCTGGCTCCACAGGCCACACGCCCTTTGCCACGGGGTCTCTGCACATGGCATCTGCTGCCCCCAGATGCTCTCTCTCCAAGGTCCAGCCCGTGGCCAGTCCCGACTCAGCCTCCAGCTTCGCGCTGTGGTGCCGCTCCCCCAGCAATGTCTGTGAGCTGGCCCCTGGGTGCCCCGTGGTCATAGGGGCAGCAGGAGTTCCCTCAGCGATCTCCCCTCCCCCCGTAACTGCTCCTGCCTCCTTGGAACTGCTCATGTCCCCAGGTCCCAGCCCAGGGCAGGCTCGTGGAATGCCGGAGGGGAGATGACGTGGTCCAGCCCGTCCAGCTGAGGCCCCGTCCTGCCCCCCGCCGCCCACGCGCAGGCTCACCAGTGCTTGTGGTCCATGTGCTGCCGGATGAGGGTGTGGGGGGCCACCGTCCCGTACTTGTCCACCTCAGGCATGTTCATGTCGTCGATGAAGTAGATCAGCTTCTTGGTGCCTGGCGGCCCGTAGTTCCTCCCCGATTTCTTCTCCAGCGGCTTCTCGAGGACCCCTGGAGGAGGGAGAAGGGAGCGGGTTGGCCGCCAGCAGCGCACGGGTGGGTGTGGAAATGGAGGGGCACGTCCCCGGGTCTGTGGGGACGGGGGTTGCGGGGGGAGCAGCCATGTGGCTGGTGTGTCCGGGCCGGGCTGCGAGGGCCCGCCCTGGTCCTCGACCTCACCCTGCAGCCCCGTGCCCGGCGCCCCATGCACCGCGGCCCACCCTGCAGCATGGCCGAGGTCGTGTAGAAGTTGAAGGGTACGGCCTGCACCAGGTAGTCGTCGGTGTTCAGGCTCTCCAGCTTGTCCCCCATCAGCACCGACTTGCCGGTCCCCGCGTTCCCCACCAGCATCACAGGCCATGACTTCGCCATGAGCAGGTCCATGAAGTAGCGGATGCGGATGGTTTCTGTGGTGTGCACCAGCGAGGCCTGCGTGGGGCGGACGGGCGGGGCGGGCAGAGCCGTGACTCTCGGAGGGACGGACGCGACTCCAGCGTCCCCCTCCGGCCAACCGCGTGCACACCCGAATTGCTCGTGAGCCCCGTTTTACTTAGGGGGCCCTACAGCCGAACACCGGCTCTGTTTGCACGCCCGGTCCACGGCGGGGCCTGGGACGCCGGGTGCTGCTCCGAAGTCGCCGTGGGTCGTCCCCGCTCCTGGGCGGTTACCTGCAGTGGGATGTCGGGGTCCAGCTCAAAGGAGGGCACCTTGTCCGTCCAGGGCAGGAATTTCTTGGTGTCAGGGTCCAGGTAGTAGTCAAAGATGGTCCCCTGCGAGGGGAACTTAATCGTCTTGAATTCATTGATCCACCATTTGCTGAACTCGACGCGATAGTCCACGAGCTGTGGGAAAGCCCGAGCCGAGACGTGAGAAGGGCGGCTGAGCGAGGGGGGCCCGGAGGGCGGGGCGGGCGGCCGGGCCCACCTGGTCCTGGAACATGGCCCCGCCGAAGGCCCAGAAGCAGGCGAACACGAAGTAGAGCTCGTACAGCTCCTTGGGGGAGTCGGCCGGCGTGTTCTTCTCCGTGAGGAGGCACTCGAGCAGGTACAGGACCATGTGGATGATGGTGATCTCGGGCACGGGCGTGATCTTCTTGAAGCCGAAGCGCAGCTTGTCCAGGCACATGGGCAGGTACTTGTCGAACAAGATCATCAGGTTCGCCTTCTCGGACTGCACCTTGCGCCGCTCCAGCCAGCTGCTCACCACCCTGCGGAGACGAGCGGGTGGTGACTGAGGACGGGGCCGCCGTGCGGGCCGCCGGCGTCTCTCCGCCCGGTGACCGCCTGCCGGCTGCTCCCCGTGGTCCTGCTGTGCCTGCCTGGTGATGCAGACCATCAGAGTCTGCTGAAGGCGCGGGGTGCTGGGGCGTACGCTTTCCTGATATTCCAGCTGCGGAGGCGCTATAACCCCAGAACAGCTGGGAGCCACCCTTGCTACCCCAAAGGGAAGCTAACGTGAGGGCGGGAGAGCTGGGGAGGGGAGGGGAGACAGGGGAGGAGCTGGGACAGCATCTGGACTCCTGGATCCAGCCATGCCTGAAGCATGCATTGGTGGATCGAGCCAACAGATTTTTTTGTCCTTGCTTCCACTGGCTTGAGCTGCATTTGTCACGTTCAGTGGAAGAATGCAAACCAATACAACAGGCAACCCCGAGGAGCCATGCGGCACCGTCTGGCACCCCCCAGCCCCGGAGCGGGCCGCAGAGAGGTGGCCCCCATGACGGTGAGTGTGTGGACACCAGAGCCAGCTGCCCGGGCTCGAACCAGTTTCACTGGGGCCAGCAGTGGCCTTAGACAAGCTCTCTGCATGTCTGGGTCCCCGGCTCCTCATCCGTACACGGGACCGATGGCAGCCACGCCCATTTCAGAGGCCGTCCGGGCTGATACTTGTAACGCTCACAGAAGGCAGCCTGGTCCACAGAGCCCGCAAAAAACCTAAGTAGCGTCCAGCTCCCACTTGGCTCGGGGAGCGTGTCATTTCCAGGATGCTCAAAGCATACGCAGGGAGCTCAGGCCACCAAACACAGCCCGCCTGCCACCCGCAGCCCGACACGCACGCCTTCCTCTGCGTCCACTCGGTTCTGAGCGATCTGTTCCTCACTGACCTCTGTCGGGACAGAGAGCTGAGGGCTAGAAAGCTTAGCTCCCTGGCACCCCCAACACTCCAGGGTGACAGAGCGAACCTTTACACAATCGACATCTGTGAGCGACACGGTGCCCCAGTGCCTGGCACAGTTAAGAACTGGATCCTGGGTACAGCCAGTCTTCGGAACGAAGACCCATTTGCGAGTCTGTACCTGGACTGTTTTGAAGGCGTGTATGTCGAGCTTACGTTTGCCTCGGTCAGAGTCACGCAGTGCATGCCATCACACGTGCCGGCTTGGACCTGAAATGCGCACCCGGAGACACACGCGGGACGCGTGGCTTTCCCGCCCCAGGTCTTGGCGGGCCCCTGCCCTGCCCTGCCCTGAGAGGCCACTGGCCTGTCAAGCCCCGGAGCCCTGCTGCTTGTCCCCCTCCGGGACGCAAGGGCTGCTCCGTCTCTCTGGGCCCCTGGGCCTCTTCTCCAGCACAGAGCCCCAGGAAGTGCAGGGGCTGAAGGTCCCCGCCTCTGCTCACCTGCTGACCTCCGGCTCTCTCACCACCCTACTGGGTGTCCCCTGAGCACCCCACGATCTCACCTCCTTCCTGTCGTCCCCGGCCCCCGCCCCATGTCTTAGCAGCTTCTGCCCTAAGTTCGTTTCCACTCTCTTGCCTTAGCTGCCGCCCACCCTGAAAACCGAGTGGGCGGCACGGTGGCCCCTCAAAAGATGTGTCCCGTGAATGCGACCAGATTTGGAAAAGGGGCCTTTGCAGATGGAATCAAGTTATGGACCTCGAGATGACATCATCCTGCGTTACGGTAGCCCTAAGCCAATGACTGGTCCCAATGACAAGAGGGAAGTTGGGACACAGAGACACGCACAGAGCGGGGACCACGTGACAGAGGCAGAGATCAGAGTGAGGCATCCACATCCCAGGGGGCACCAAGGACAGCCTGGGGCCACCAGAACTGGGGAGAGAGACCTGGGACTGATCCTCCCTCGGACCTGCAGAAGGGACCAGACCTCCTGCGGCCTGGGCCTTGGCCTTCTGGCCTCCCGGACTGTGAGGGAATAAACCTCCACTGTTTGCAGCCACCCAGTTTGTGGGCCTCCGTTACGGTGGCCACAGGACGCCGACCCAAGTGTGATGACCAGAGCTGCCGGGGAAGACGGCACGGTGGTGTCGGGTCACAGGGGTGGCCCAGGCCCTGGTGGCAGGCCAGCTCCGGTCTCGTCCCTGCAGGGGCCACTGTGCTCAGGTGCCTCTCAAACCCTGGCCTGGCCGTGTCGCCTCCATCCCGGCAGACGGTCCCACTTCCCGTTGCAGTGGCGAAGGGGGGATCCGAGCGTGACCCGGCACCCACCCCCTCGCCCCGCCGACAGCCCCGCCTGTGCCAGCACCGCCCACGAGGGAGTGCACCCGCGCACGTGCCACTCGGAAACGCCACCGGCCTCGGCTCTCCCGGCCACAGCTGGGGGCAGGAGGACCGAAGGCGACTCACGGGTTCCATCCGAGGTCCGCGGGGTTGATGTAGAGGATGCCGGCTCTGGAGACGGTGGCCGGGGTGGCCGTCCTCAGGTGGCTGATCTCGAACACCAGCCTCATGGTGCGGTTCAGGGGGATGCGCTCGTTGCTGGCCAGCGTGAGCACCTGGCGACGGGGAGGGGAACGGGCCACCGTCCCGATGGCGTGTCACACAGACACGTCTCAGAAGTCCGGGGAGGCCGGGGGTCCCGCAGGTACGCCCCCCACCCACCAGCCCCCCCGCCCCGGCGTTTCCGAGTCATCCTCAACGCCAGCCCCCGACACGGAATGACTCGAGAGGCTCGCAGATACGGGTGGCGGGGCGCACTTCGCTGTGATATTGAATTTGCTTTTTCAGACCGGGACCCCGCTCCTTCCCTGGGAATCCGGGAGTCCCTTCTTCACCCGGCGGGGGATTATTTTCTCAAGCTGCTTCTAGATGAATCCTGACACCGTTTCTTCCCCCCAAGGTAGGAGCCGTCCTTCCTACGCTATGCTTTCCATGGCTGCGCCCCGCCCCCATTGCCGCCCCCAAACGTCCGAGGCGGGCCCACGCGGGGCTGCATGGCGAGGGGCGCGTCTTGTGACCTTGTGACGGGGACTTTCGGCCCCTCCCCCGCCCCGCTCCGAGTCCCAGTCTGTGGCAGCTTCTGTCTGTCGTGTGTGGTGGTGGTGAGGGGGGCGTTTCCCGTGACACCCCCATTGCTGCGGTTCTGGGGGTGAGCTCTGGAATGCAGGAGCCCCTCCAACCTTGTTGTCATCCATGACGGTGTTGAGAGACTCGATCCACATGGGGTCTATATCCCCGTCCAGGACGATCCACTTGGGGCCGTCGTGAGTGATGTTGGCCAGGTCCCGCATGATGGTGGAGAACAGGCCTGTGAGAGGCCGGGGCTGGGTGAGCGGGGTGGGGTGGGGGGGTGTCTCAGTGGCCCCCCACACAGGGCCTGCAGCAAGCCAGGTGCTCTCTGAGGCCACAGGGGCTGAGACAGTTGTTCATGGGAGTGGCCTGTCCCCTGCTTCGGAAGACATGGGGGCTGGGGAGGCCTCGCGGGGGGCTGGGGGAACGCTGGGCTCCCGGCCTGGGAGGGGGTGCATGGAAGCTCTGACGGGGAGTAGGCAGGTCTCCCTAACAAGCAGCGTGCCCCTCCCTCCACCTGGACCGCACTGGGGCCCCTACCGGAGCCCCAGCCTCTCTAGCCCGTTCTCCAGTGGCACTTGAGTTCTTTCCATAAAGCGAAAATCTCGTCAGGACCCTTCCCCGGTGCCCATGGCTCGGGGCTGCTCCAACCTGCCTTTCTGGGGTGGGGGCCCCTGCTCCCGTCGGCCTGCTCAGGGCAGGTCTGCCGATGCCCAAGGGTCCCCCGTGCTTGTGCTTCCCGGCTGGTCCCTGCCCAGTAGAGCTCTCCTGTGCTCTCTGGGCTTTTGTCATTCACCGTGCGTGCCCTCCCCGCCACCGCCAGACCTGCTGGGGGTCTCCCCTGGGCCGGCCGGGGATGGGGCGACGTGCCGACACCTGCTCCTTGCACGGAGCCTGGAGCCCGTGAGCGGCCTGGGACGCCCGCTGGGGACCCCGCGCGCCCACGCAGCCCGCCCCGCCCGCTGGGGACCCCGCGCGCCCACGCAGCCCGCCCCGCCCGCTGGGGACCCCGTGCGCCCACGCAGCCCGCCCCGGAGCCACGGTCTGCGGTACCGTCTTTCCATTCCCTGGTCGCTGGGTTGATGATGCCGAACAGCTCGTCGCAGGTGACGGCCTTGGGGTCCAGGTCCACTGCGACCGGCTTCCTCTTCAGGTTCTGGTAGGTCTTGTTCAGAGACTTGAGGACCTGGGCAGAGTCGGGGTCACTCAGGACCGACCCGGGAGGTGTCGACTCGGAACCCAGAACCCCTGCCTGGACCCGTTCTGCTCTGGTGACATACTGGTGAGTCTGTGTCCCCCGAACAAGGACCCGGGGGACGGCAAACGCACTGAAATTGTTCCTTTCCGCAGACAGCAGAGAGCTGCTGGCCTCGGGCCCAGGCCGGGATCAGGAGAGATTCACTTAGTTTCCCCGGAGTGAAAGCGATGCGCGCCCACGGGGAAGACAGGCCGTAACTGGTCCACCCAGAGCGGAGTTCTGAGGACACCCGAGGCTATTTCGCGTGTGTAGATGAGCATGTTCCTTTTTGGTAAGTGGGGTGCAGACAGTTCCTGCCTTCTCGAAAACAGTTTGCTGTGAGCGTCCCCCACGCTGTCAGCCTTTGGAACTCATCTTCAGTAAGGGCGTGACGACCCATCCTGTGGGCATCTAGCTGAACACCTGGCTGCTTTAGAGCAGCGGTCCCCAGCCTCTGTGGCACCAGGGCCTGGTGCTCCTATGGGAGTCACTGCCCGATGATCTGAGGCGGAGCTGAGGCGGTGATGAGCGGCTGCAGACACAGATGAAGCTTCGCTCACCTACCTGCCACTCACCTCCTGCTGTGCGGCCCGGCTCCTAACAGGCCACACACTGGGTACCGGTCCACGGCCCAGGGGTTGGGGACGACTGCGTGTGAGTTTCCCGGAGTTTGCTGAGGTACTAGCGACGCGGGCCCCCAGCCCCTGCTCTCGCCATGCCCCAGGCGGGGGCAGCACACTGGAGGGTGGGGCGGGGCTGTCCCCAGGAGGCAGGCGAGCCGGGAGGAGGCCCCATCGGTGGGACCAGGGCCTTGTGGCTGCTTCTCGCCTCACCCCACCCCCCCACTGTTCCCCGCATCATGGTTCCCTTCTCGGCTCGTGACACGTTTCCTGTTGGGGGGGCCTCCTGGGATGCACTGGGCTGAGGTCCCCCAGGCCCGGGGAGGTGACGGAGGGCAACCCGCCAGCTGCCCTCCAGCGCTGTGCTGGAGGCATGCAGGGCGCTGGGGCGAGCGAGGCGGGGAGGCGGTCGCGGCGGGCACGTGCCTGGGACTTGCCGCTGCCCGCGTTCCCGATGACGAACACCGAGTGGCGCACGTGCAGCAGCTCCTCCAACTGCACCACCTTCAGCACGAAGCTGTCCTCCGCCTGCAGCCTGAGCTCCAGGATGCTCTGCTTGATGATCTGGGGGAGGGGCGCACACAGGTTGGGGCGCTGGGCCTGGGCGCAAGGACCAGGCGGTGCTTCTGGGCGGGGGAGCCCGCTGTCCAGTGGGAGATGCTGCCGGGGAGCAGTGGCCCTCCTCCAGGGTGGACGTGGTTCCAGCTTCTGCCACGGATGCCGCCGAGACCTCCATGGGTTTGCCCGAAGCCCCTCAGTTTTTCTCGAGACGCCCCAGCATTGAGAGAGGGCTTGCCAGGACCGGAGAGGCAGCTGGCGGCCTCGGGGGGTTCCTCGTGGCAGAGGGAGATGGCCGCATGTGTGTGTGACCGTCACGGGCCGGCAGATGGGGCCACCCACCCCGGCGCTGTGCCTGCCACTCGGGTACCAGCCTGACATACGGCAGGTGTGCTGGGCCCCCGGGCTGGATCCAGGCCCAGCCGTTCCTACCTTTTCAAAGTTCAGGTCCCGTTTCCGAGGCACATCCAAGGCCGGGAAGAGGTCCCCAATCAGCCCCATGAACACGGGCAGGTCGTCGGTCACGATCTTGGGGATGTTGAAGTCCCTCAGGGCCCTCATGAGCACCTGGTCCTCTGCCCGGCTGGGGTCGCCTCTCTTCAGGGAGCCGGCCACCACCAGCACAGACTTGATGGCCCGCAGGCCCCAGTCATAATGATCCTGCGGGCGGAGGGCGCGGGCGCCCGGTGTGAGCGTGCCTTCCCACGCTGGCCAGCTGGCTGGCTGGAGCTGCCGGCCCCCGAGCAGGGCCGGGACCGAGGCTGGCAGCCTTGCCGGCACGTGTGCAGCCTTCCCCGGGCTGGCGGGGAGGTGGCCTGGGCCGCCTGCGTTTCAGCCCCCACACGCCCCGGCCTCGGGGTCCCGGGAGGGCACCAGCACACACCTGCTTGGAGAGCAGCTCTTTGCACAAGGTGTAGAGCGTGATGAACTTCCTGGCCAGAAGGCGGGCGTCCAGAAAGCCCTCGGCCACCAGCATGATCTCGCAGATCAGTTCAAAGTCAGGCACGACCATGGCGCACGGCCTGGAAGGCCGGCGGGGGGTCCACCTTGGCTTCTCTCCCTCCTCGCCCACGCCCTACCTGCCTGTCCCTGCCCAGGTGCTCTCCTCGTCTGTGCACCTCACCTGCCCCGAGGACCAGGGCTCTCGATCCTAGGGCCGGAGCCGGGATCCAAGCCCCCTCTTCCCCCCACCCCTGCCCCTGCCTCCCATCTCTCTCCGGCCTCCACAAGGTGCCTCCGGGCCCCACATTTGCTCCCCTGGACCCTGCCTCCCACTGCCTTGCACCAGTGGGCAGGCTGTGCCTCCAGCGGGGACCAGAAAGGCAGGACAGGAAGAAGTGTCTGCGCTTCGGGGGGGCCCCGGCCTGCTGGTCCCGTCTACGTGGGGAGCCTTCGCTGCACCAGGTGTCCTGCCCTGGCCCTGCCGGCTCTGCCCCTGCCCAGCGTCCTCGCCCTCCAGGCCACGCACCTGAACAGGGCCTTTAGGTTCTCGGGCAGCTCCGTGCGCCCCGCGTACCCGGGGTTCATGGTGATAAAGATGCCGACGGTCGGAATGAGGCTTATCATCTCCCCCAGGAAGTTGAACGTCTTCTTCTTGGCCCGAATGGCGTCCTGGACACACTTCACCTGGGCAGCCGGTGTGGGGACGCGTTAGTGTGGCAGCCGCCAGCTTCGCCGCGTCACAGCGTGTGGCTATGGCGTGTAGCGGACGCGCCTGGCCTTTTACATTTTTTAAATTGAGATACAGTTACGGGTTCACGCGTGGCTGTGAGAATGCCAAGGAGACCCCGTGGGCCCCCCACCCCCGGTGACCCCCAGGGGACCACCTCATGCAGCCAGGACGTGTCCGTCACTGCGAGGGCCCCTCCTGCCCCTCCCTCCCGCCCCCGGCCTCTCCGAGACCCACGCATCCCGGGTCTGTAACGCTGTCACGTCATCAGCTCTAAGCGAATCGTAAAACAGGTCGCCTGAGATGGGCTTTCGTCACCGGCCACGTGCCCTGGAGGTCCCCCCAGGCTACTGCTGCGTCACCGCGTGAAGTGCTACCGCCTGGCCTTGATACACGCCCTGTTCCCGCTCCGGCAGTGACCCCTGGCAGGACTGATTACGGCCAGCCCCATGCCATACGGTCTTTAAGGAAGTGGGACTCGGCCACATCTCAATTTCAGGGATCATTAGGGCCTGCTGCGGCGGCTGCAAACTTCCAAGCCACCACGGGAGGGCGCCCCACGTTCACGGTTAAAACCTCTCACAGGCCTGCCTTCCAGGACTCTGGGGACCATCCTGCAACCAGCTCACACTCCTGCAGGGCTCCCGGCTGGGGCCGGGACCCCTAGAATTCCCCGCTGCCCCCGCCCCGTGCGAAGCCTCGCCGGCACATCACTGCTGCTCCCATCCGGTCAGCAAACACTCAGCATCTGAAACAGGCTCTATGCAAGGATTCCGGGGGCCGTTCCCTGCTTGTGGGGGCCAGGAACTCTGCTGGCGCAGTAGGGGTGGGGTCCCCAAGGCCGTGGCCAGCACGGCCTGCAGGTCCGGGGTGAGAGAAGTGGAGGGGCCGGCTGCCTGCTTTCGCCCCGATCTGCCAGCTGATCCGGGTCCTCAAACCCGTCCTACAGCTGGAGAGTTTAGATCACCGCCGAGCACACGCTCGGGGCACCGGGTCAGTCAGTCTAACCCGGGCTGCACCCCCGGGGTGTGGGTCTGAGCAGCCTGGGCTGGTTGCGCCGCATCCACGCCCCCTGCTCCTCCCATGGCCCGTGTGACCGCAGGGGCTGTCCAGCCCCGGCCACCACCTCGCCTCACGTGTGGTCCAGAGGCTCCGGCTGCGGGGAGCCCGTGTGTCCTGCCTGTCACTGTCCTTGCTTGCAGGGGCTTTTGGAACATCAAAGTTGATTTGGACCTCGGGAGAGCCCAGCGGTTCTCAGGGTGGCAGGGGGCTCCTCCAAACATGCGGGGCGGGGCCCACAGGGCCGGGCTGACACGGGCACAGCGCTGCCCCCACCGCGGCCGGCTCCCTGCGTCCCGACCTCCCCAGCGCGTGTCCTGCGCACCGGGCCTGGGTGTTCCCCAAACAGCAGGGCACACCTCCCTCTTCTTCCCGTCCCCTCCCAACGCCCTTGTCTGACAACTCCCTGCGCAGCCTTCGGTGCCCAGCGCCGTGGACAGCTACACGAGGCCCTCTGTCCACGTCACGCCTCGTCACCCGCTATGGCTGATCCTCACGCTTTCCCTTCCCTCAGCCCCCCAGAGCGCGGGGCCCTCGAGGACAGGGCTGGGTCTCGCTCATCTCTGTGCCCCTCAGTCGGGCTGAACGGACTACCGGGGCAGACGGCCCACGCCCGCAAAGCAGTGAGACCCCGCACTGCCCCAGAGCCCCGGGGGCCGAACCTGCACGGCGATCACGGACAAGACTTCCACCGAGATCCGGTTGAACTCGTCGAAGCAGCCCCAAGCTCCCGTCTGGGCCAGGCCCTTGTAGATGTTTCCGCAGGACTGGAAGGGGTGGGCGAGAGGGGACGGGACAGATGGGGAGAGGAAGAGGCCACGAGCTGGCCGGACGAGCGCCACCAGGAGCCCCGCCCGCCCCTCCAGCTGCCCTCACGGTCCTGTCACAGCTGGGGACCTGGGGAGGCTGGCGGGCAGGACGGCCCGCTCCCCAGAAGGGGTTAGAACCGCACTGGGCTGGGTGCCAGGAAGAGCCCATCTCCCTGGGGGACTTGCACCCAGACCCCCCTGGGCTGGGGGCTTTGCCCAGCTCCCCGAACTGGATGCTCGGATGACAGCGTTTGTTTAAAATGCAGTTCTTGTGTTTCTCCTAGCACACAAAGACGGGGCTTTCCTGGAAGGTGGGGGTGGGGAGCACCCCCTTGGCAGCTGAGTCACAGGAGGACTCCCCCACATTTGCGCACAGATCCCTGGGGAATACTTAACTCTTAGGGGAGCAGCCTCAGGTCTCCCTTTACTGAGACCCAGGAGCTGGTGCAGGCCGGAGCCTGAACAGCCAGGAGCGGAGCTGGCCCCTCCCCAACCTCAGCAGGGGTCCCCTGACTGTGGGCTCAGACACCGGACACGAATGGGGAGGGCAGGCCCCCTGCAGGCCAGGCTCCTGACCCTGGCGCCCACCCCCGGCCCTCCCGCCAGAGGCTCTTAGGCTTGGACCCGGAGAGTGTCCCCTCTCCTGGGGACTTGGAGGACTGACAATGTCCTGCACGTCTCCGGCCACCGCTGGGACCCCCTGCTCCCCTCTCAAGGCCGCCTGGACATCTCACTCAGCAGCCCCCCGACACACGGCAGAGGCACTCGCTCTGTCTGGAGTCCCCGGTGCTGGGAAAAGTTTGGAAGCCTGGTAGGGTGGGGCCACCTCCATGGGCAGGGCAGGCCTCTGGGGCTGCAGCTGTCCACTCGGGGAGCCTCTCCCAGACATGCCTGCCTGCTCAGGAGAGCCCGGCCTTCCAGGAGGGCCAAGGCCGCCAGCAGGGGCTCAGCGGTTGGCCTGTCCGTGGGCTGGGCCCTGGGGGCCGCTGGGCCGTGGGGGCTGCAGCCTCCTGGGGCGGGGGCTCTGTTTGCTCCTCCCCTCGGCCGCCGCGGGCCTGGGTGTGTACCTTGTAGTCCATCTGCTCCGAGCAGTTGAAGACGTACACCATGGTGCCCAGGGCCCGGCCCAGGTCCTTGGTCGTCTCTGTCTTGCCGGTCCCCGCGGGGCCAGCGGGGGCTCCGCCCATGATCAAGTGGAGGGACTGGGTCAAGGTTATGTAGCACCTGCAACGGGCGTCCGATTAAGTCCAGCGTCCTTCCAACACCACTCCAACCACACCCTCTGTGCCCGCAGGCAGGGGCGGCCCGGAGGTGACTGAGGAGTGCCAGCGGGGTGACAGGGGGCTCTGGGGAGGCGGGCGCCGCCGACCCATTGCTAACAGTGGTTAACGCCCCCTCACGTCCACCGAGGGTCATTCCAAGCGGCATGGGTCTGAGTGCTTTTCATTGTTGAATAGTTCGTGAGGGTCGTGAGACGTTATCCTTGGCCACACAGCTAGGGGCCGAGTGATGGAATAACACGGTCCCCAGGGCTGGGTGCCTGGCAGGCAGGTGGCAGGACCGACCCTGCACATGGGTCCCCTCTGACCCAAACGCCCAGTTCTGTCAGCCTCAGCGGGACACTTGGGGCGATGATTCCGAGAGTCGCGGGGAAGAGTCCGTGGGGAGCATGTGATGCCCTCTCCTGAGTCATTCGGGGACAGGCCTGGCAAGCCCTGGACAGAGGCGGCCGGTGCGTCCTCACCTGTCGGTGAGCGGGGTGATGACCAGCCGCGGCGTGTTGCCCAGGTACTCGTAGGAATACTGGATCTGGGCGTCGCAGATGTTGGCAAAGCAATGCTTCCTCTCTTCGTCCCAGCGGTGCCGGAGCTGGGACTGCCAGGTAAAGGCCTGCGAGCTCTCCACCTGCACAGGACCGGAGCCTCAGAGGCCGCTTGTCACCAGGCCCATCCCTGACCGCCAGGGGTGCTCCCGGCCCTCCGGTCCTCCTCCACTGCAGGGGTGAGGGGAGGGTGCTGCCAGGGAGTCCTCCCACCCCCTGGGAAGAGGCACCGCCGGGGGCTGGCGTCCCCGCACCAGGTTCCCGGCACCCCCTGCAAAATCTCGTGCCTTGGCCATGATCATTTTGGCCACCACGTCGCGTGCGTGTACGTCGATGGTGCAGATGGTCATAACCTTCATCCTGTCGCCGGCGCTGAGGTTCCCGATGAGCAGGGTGATCAGGGCGTTCAGCTGGCCGATCTACAGGAGTAAAGGCCCTTCGCTGGGACGCCTTGCGGTGCCTAAGACTCATGGGGAGGGCGGTCCCCGGACCACGTGGGTCCCTGGGAGCTCATCGCATCCTTGCTCACGATCATCAAACACAGAAGGAAGTTCTCGGCAGCCCCCAGCTGGGGGTCGGGTAAGCCGTGGGCCGGCCTCCTCCCACGGTACCGCTGAACCACAAAGTGATGCAGCAGCAGAAAATCGAGTGCCACGGGAGGACGGAGTGTTAAGTAAAAAGGGGATTTTAAAGCCATCGGGCAGCTTGTACATTTTTATATATGAGTCCGTTAGGTGCACACAAAAAAAATTAGAATGCTATTCTGTCACATGTACTCAGTGTATGTAATATTTTATGTGACATGCATTATATCATGTAGTCAGTATCCATTACGTACGTCAAATATTATTGGAATGATAATCACATGAGAATATGTCGACGGTGTTATATCTGGTAACGGGATAGGCAGCTTCTTCTTCCACTTAAACATAATTTTTAGTTCCTACATTTCTAACCAGGAATCTTTTTTTTAAAAAAAGGCTCGCGGTAGCACTTGATGATTTCCAGATAAGAAGTGAAAGGTCCGTATTCGTGAGGTGGACCCTCCCAATTGGGACTGCAGGGGTTGCCAGGGTCTGAGGCTTCGGGCCGGCGGAAACGGTGGCCCCCGGCGTGACCCGGGGTGTTTCGGGTGGCCCCTGGGCCACACACCTGCTTCTTGTTGTAGTCCTTGATCGCGTTCTCGTAGCCTTCCTCCAGCCGTGCGAACGCCAGGCCCACCTCCGTGGTCCACCAGATCTGCGTGCACGTGAGCGCCACCTGGAAGCAGCCGGGCCGCCCACCCGCCCAGTGAGTGGCCTCTGCGGGGACCCGGGGCCACCAGCCCCTCCCCGACACGGCCGACCTGGGCTGGGTAGTCGAAGATCCACTGCTCCCTCGGCTTCTCCTCGTAGGTCACCACGGCCTCGGGAATCTCGTGCCGGAGCGTGGCGCACATCCGGTCCAGCACGCGGTTCAGCCACACCTCCACCTGCGGACGCAGCACGCCGGCCACGGGCCGGGAGTGCATCTAATCCCCGGGCCTCGCCTCGTTGTAGAAGCCCCACTGCTCGTGGCCGCCGTCACCCCGGGGGCGGAATGTCAAGGTTTCTTAGAGTGGTAACAGCCACCCCCCTTGAAAAGTGGGGTGGGGGAGCCCAGTGGCACCGGGTGAGGCTCTCACACGCACACTTTTTCTGGGCAGAGAAGGGAGGAGGTCCAGAGAAAAGTCTAGGAGGAAAGACGGGCTACACCTGAGGCCCTGGAGCACGACTGGTGTTCAGGGACACCGGATCGGTCCCCGTGTCCCCGGCGGGTTCTGACTAACGGAGACCCCACCAGCTGCTCAAGTGAGTCGTCCGGGGGTCGGAGCCCACATGGGGACAAACCTGCCAATAAGTCTCGTCTGTATTTTAAAACGCAAACCCTCAACTAACGGCCACCAGGGGAAAATCCAAACGGGATGGTCGTGTGGCTTTTTCTTCTAAACTACAACTTCAGGCTCTTGCTGTGGTCCACGCTCACGTCCGAGGAGCCCGGTGTGGGAAGCAAATGGGAGCACACTGTGACCGGTGGACCGAAGTGGACAGAGGTGGACCGAGGTGGACCGAGGCCCAGGCCCGCCGACTCCGCCAGGTGGGCCAGAGCGGCCGGAGCAGCCAGGCCATGTGGCCGAATCTCCGGCTTTCTTGCGTGAGGTTTTTTTTCCCTCCAAGTTAAATTTTACTTGGGCTAATGTCAAAATCGGTCCGGTCGCTTGATCCATACTTGGGCAACGGGATGGGGGGGCGGGGACGTTTGCTGCCAGCGGGAGTCGGCCTGCCCGGTGGCTGACATGGTTGCTGAAAAGGGGCCCTCAGTGACCCATCAGGGCGACGAGGCCGATGACCAAACAGTACGAGGCGTCCGGTCAAGGGCGTGTGGCCGGCTCGCACACTCACCTGCCCCGAGAGGTCGCACTCGCGGTCAAAGTCCATGTACTCGTCCTCCTTGCTGTACATGCCCAGGCCGAATTTGAGCGGTTTCTCGTTGGCATCGAGTCTGAACTTGAGTTTGCAGAGGCTGTCGAAGAGTTTGGACAGGTGGCGGCTCACCTGAGCAGGGAGAGAACCCCGGAGTGAGGCGGCCCGGGGGCTCGAGGGGTACACACAGCCCACGTTGCTTGGCGGCGGCTCTAAGCATCTTTCCCTTTGGGGGGGGTTCGCGCCCCCTTCTCTGACCAACGTTCAGCTCAAGTTAAACCAACAAAGAGAACGGGGAAAACCGCCCTCGGGCTGGACACATAGGCCGGCCCAGGGCCTGGCTGCAGAGACAGAGTCTGTTCCCAAGTCCGTCTTCCCCTTGAGGACGCCTGTCCCCAGCCATCGGCCTGTTTCCCTGGGTCGCATGCTCAGACTCTAATTTCCGGGTCACCCTGGTGTATCCCACAGCTTCGTGACTGAAGGGGGACACGGTCACCCCACTTCCCGTCGTCGGTGGAGCCCAGAGTCCCACGGGCTTCCTGGCACAGCCGGGGCCCCGTGCGGTTGCCGGTGTGGACGACCTCCTAGACACGATGAGGGGACATCCGGGGACCCCCCTCCCCTCACCCCAGGCCTGGGGGCCAGCGCGAGCCTGCTGGACGGCGGGGCCGCCTACCTCCACGGGGTCATTTCCGTTGGAGAGAATGTCCAGGAGGTCGGCCGAGGAGACGAAGTAGAAGCGTGGGAAGGCCAGTCTCTTCGTCTCCAAGTACTCGGCCAAGGCCTTTTCGCACACGGCCAGGCTAGGGAGGGCGGCGAGGCTGCTGAGGCCACCTCGGCAGCGGGTCTCTGCCAGCCCACCCTGTCCTTGCTGGGCCGACGGCCTGGGACACCCCGCTGCCATCCCCAGCCCCCCATTTGATTTCTCTGCCACCCCGAAGGGCTCACTGGCTGCCGGCCCCCGACCGTGGCGTCTCCGGCTGGACGGGGTATGGTTTGATCTCTGCAGGCCTTGCACAGGCCCCCAGGGGGAGCGATGCGTGAACCCGTGCCTCGGCCGGCAGGGGCGCACGTCCCCGGTGTGGGCGGGCGTGGGGACCCACCTCTTCTTCAGGTCCTCCAGCTTGCTGTAGAGACCGGGCTTGTTGGTGGCTTCCACCACGTTGGGCGTCTTCACGGCATCTGCCATCAAGGCCTGGGAAGAGAAGGGGACGCCGAGGGGTCAGGGGCCCTGTCTCCGCCAGCATCGCCCGGTCGGGACGGCCGGCAGGGGACGGCGGTCGCGGCCACCTTGAACTCCAGGTCGATGTGGTCAAAGCGCTGGCTGTCCTCCGGCAGCTGGGCGCGGATGTCCTCGGAGCCGACGAAGATGCTCTCCAGGTGGCTCCACGTTCGCTGGACCTCGAACCAGATGGAGATGACCGCGTCCGCCGTGGACAGCTTCTGCTGCCAGCTCGTCACTTCCTTCAGGAAGTGGGACAGGTACTTGGACGTCATCAGGTTCTGCAGCTGCACCTGGTTGTCCTCCAGCGTCTCCACCAGCACCTCGTCTGACTTGAGCAGCATGGTGCCCGTCCGCGGGTGCGGCTCGTGCTCAAACTCCATGGTGGACCAGGTGCTGTCCAGGGCCTTCAGCACCTTGCGGGAGGACAAAATCACGTCAGCGAGCCCCTGGCACGAGGCGCTGAGAGGACCCCGCGTCACCTAGAACAGGAACGAGCCCCACGTCGAGAAAGTTCCAGCAGCAGCAGTGACGACAGCCGTCGGCAGACGATGGACAGACCACGCGCGGTCCAGCACACAGCGGGGTCTTACTCAGCCACAGGGAGGAACGAGGCCCCGACACGCGCTACCACAGGGACGAGCCTCAGGGATGCCACGAGACCCGGGTCGCCCGCGGGCGGGGTACCTTCTCCATCCCGGACTCCTTCACTGCCTTGTCCACAATGTTGCGGACCTCGTCCTCGTATTTGTGGAGGTTCAGCTGCAACAAGTCCGCCAGGGTGGTGTCCTCTGACATCTCGAATTTCACCTGCAGAGAAAAATGGGCGTGTTCACATTTGGCCACCTGTGCGCCGGCGGAGGATGCCCTCGTCCCTCACGGAGAGGTGGAGGGAGCGGGTGGAAGGTCGAGGCCCCCGTTCGCTGGGACCGCTCCTCCCGGCCTTACTTCCCCTCCAGTCATGACCGCGGACGGGCAGAACTCAGCTGCAGTGGACCGAGTGTTCCCACCACATTCGTGTCCCCCAAGGCTCAGAACACATGCTTATCTGGAAATGGGGTCTGTGTGGACGTCAAAGATCGCACGACGAGATCATCCCGATTAGCGGAGTGGGACCCAGCATCACAGGGGCTGAGCACCTGCCTCGCCTCCCTGAGGGCAGAGGCCCTGCCCCCTCTCTCCTCGCACCCCTGGCACCCGGGTGGCGTCTCTGCCCAGGTGCTATTGGATATGGTTTTGTTCAGTGTTTGCTGACAGTGTTCCTGCTTGTCTTCCATGGGTGTCAAGGCCAGAACCCCCCACGAGGCCACATCCCTGGGAAAATCCAGGCACTCGGAGTCTGTGCTTCTGGGGTGCATGGGGACCCGGGGAGCTGTTCATCTCCCCGATTTTCTGAGCCCTGTGGACATCTAGCCTACGACCAGAGCTGGCTACACATTTTGTGGGACTCAGTGCAGGATAAAAACAGTGGAGCTTTTTGTTGAAAATTTAGAATTTCAAGATGGCGACAGTGGAGCGTTCGACCCAGCTCAGGGTGGCCGCGAGCGCCGAGCACTGTCACTGCCCAGGTCGCATGTGCACGGAGCCGGCTTTGCCCACACTGGGCTCTAGCAGCACCGGGCCCTCAGCACCGGATCGAGCAGCCCGGGCCGCCCCGCCCCCCGGGGTGGGGGCAGCACCGTCCATGGCCAGGGCCAGCATTACCTGGGTGGCCTGCATGAGCTGTTGCCAGTGGCGGCTGCGGATGGCGGGGTTCTGCAGCTCGCTCACGGCACGCAGGGACGTGATCATGTTCTTCACCGTGTTGTCCAGCCCCACGAAGGCATCCCAGGCTTTCATCTCCTTGTCCAAAGACCTCACGTCTTTGGCAAACTTCTTGCAGTCGATGTCCATCTGCTCCACGTTGATATCTTTCCACTTGGTGGTCTTCCAGTCGTCGATGCTGGTGTTCACCTGCAGGGGGAGCACTCACTGTCTGCTCTCGCAGGGGAGACTCAGGAGCACGCCTGGGCCACCTGCTGCCACTGCCTCGGGGAGCAGATGCCAATGAGGGCTACTTAGAACGAACAACAGAGTTTGGTAAAGGGGGTGGATGTCGAGAGAACACAATCCCATTGTAAAGATACAGCTCAAAAGTTGGCGGTTCAAGTACACGCTGGCAAAACCCCGAGGTGGGCCTTGTCACTGCTCCCTAGGACCCAGCTCCCCCCTACTTCTTGGTGCAGCCACGGAACTTGGCCAATGAAAGGTGAGTGACGCCTGACGCCCCCGGGGGCTTCGGGGGGGCAGGGGAGCGTTTGATTGCCAGCGCCGGACTCAGGGTTCTCTGCGCCCTGGCGGCCGTGGCGATGCGCTACCTAACGTGTTCTGACACGCAGCCTGGAAGGTCAACCTGCGGAGGGGTTGCTCAAAGCTGGGGTGCGGGCTTCACGTGAAGGAGAAATGCCCTTTTGTTGCTAACTCTACAGAGGCCTTCAGGATGTTTGTTGCTGCGGAGTGACCTCGCTTATACTGACTGACGGGAAGTGTGAGAGCTGCCATGCACGACGGCGTGCGGCGGGACCAGAAGGCCCCTGGACGGAACGCGACCAGGGGAGGACACAGAGCACCAGGCAGCCGGTGGCCTCTGGGTGCGGGCTGAAGACGGCTACGAGGCGGGCAACGCTCGTCCACGAGAAGGTCAGGGGCTGTCGACGGAGGTGCTCGGGGCGGAAAGGCCTGGGCCTGACATGCAAACATGTCAGATAAAGACCAAACGCGGGGTGTTCACCAGGGATGGGCCTGGACAAGAGCGAGGCGCGAACCCTTCACCGCCGGAGGAAACTCGGTCCCTTCTGCTAGGTGTAAGCGGCTTCCGAATCCTGTTATCGTAACAGTGTCCTGGCTGGTCGGTTTTGGAGAATTTTTCTTGAAATCGCCTGATGGTAAATGCTTCTTAGTATCTCCTGGGAAAGGTGCGACCTTTATTCTGCCATCTAGGCTCACTGCTGTTTACGGAGGGAAAGCGCGGTACCCAGTTCCGACTCCCCCACTGTGCTCTGTAACGTCCACACACACGAGGCCCTGAAATCCAGCAAGGCGTCAAAAAGTGCACATCAAGGGGCTTCCGTCTGCATCGCCCCCCTGCCCCTCCGTTTAGGGGCACCTGTAAGAGAGCCTGGACACCAAAGATTTCCCTTCCCCCCTGTAAGAAATCCGCAGACTCAGTGTGGCCAGGATGGAGGCATTTACGACGTTTTACTGTGACGTAGTCACAAATAAGGTAAACGGGGAGACAGAGCACAGGGGAACCCTGCATGTCGCCAAGCAAGCGCCTGTCCCCCGACTGGCTCACGGAGAAGATTCGAGTGCACTTAAAGTCATGCTAGTTTCCTTTTGCGGGGAGGGGGATTCGACAGAGATTCTGACGTTCACTCAAGAGAATAAGAGAGAAAAAGAGCTAAAGTAACTTTGAAAATCACGAGCAACAAGGAGCGGGGCTGGCGGAAGCCGACACTGCACGTGGCCGCCCGCTCCCTCACGACGACACCGATGAGCACACTGGGTTCCCGCTTGGGGCGCCCTCGGGGCCCTAAGCCTCGCGTCTCCCTGAATATCACCCCTCCACCGCCTACTCAGCTCCTCACTCCCCCGGGGGGCCGTCTTAGCATCTGACCAAACCACAAAGTCTGTCTGCGTTTTTAAAAAAGCTCCCGGTTCTTCTAGCTCTGCCTGTCACTCCCAGGTCCTCCCTCTTACGAATAAAAACAATCCTGGCTACGCCACAGTTCATAAGACAATAAAAAAATCATTCCTATATTAAGGAAAGACTTGAGAAGTTACATTTCTAAAGGGGCAGAGGAGGGGGCAAAGGGGCCTAACGGAAGGAGGGTGTCTGTGCTCCACTCAAAGCAATAAGATGTTGATACCAGTAAATGGACAAATCACATGTGACTCTTGTAACACGCAAAGCATCCACTAAGAAGATGAGACGAGGCAATATACTCGAAATCAGTATAGATAAATCTATGTAGATCTGAAAATGTTCAAATAGAAGAGAAACACAGGACTAAGAAGCAGAGGAAGCAAAGGGAAAAGTAACAAAAGGGGAAACTTAAGCCCTGACACGTCGATACGTATCTTAAATGCACAGTCTAAATACATCAATTCGAAGACAGAGATGGGCAGAGCGGGTGAAGAAGCGTGACGCAGTCCCCTGCCGTCTGCGAGGAACCCATTTCACATACGGTGGCCTCGGGAGGCCGAAAGTCAAAGAACGGGAAAAGGTATGCCATGGCAAATGCCAATCAAAAAATATTAACCAAAAAGCCGAAGTAGCTATACCGATATTAGATGGAGTCACCTTTAATACGAAGAAAATGACTAGAGACGAAGAGGAACGTGACATAATGAAAAGGGACGACCCGCAGGACGACATCGTAATCCTAACTATGAGAGCAGCGAGCAGCAGGGCCTCAAAAGACCCGAAGCAAAGGCTGAGAGAGCTTGCGGGAAAAACAGACACATCCATGTCACACGGGGGAGGCTTCACACGCCACCCTCAGCAGTTCATAAAGTTGCCAGACAGAAAATCTGAAGGAACGAGCAACACAGCCAACCGACAGGGCCCAACTGACATATATGGAACGTTCCACCCAGCAAAAGCGGGATATGTGTTTTCCCCAAGCACACATGGACCAATCGCCAAGATAAACCATGTCCTGAGCCATAAAATACAACTCGACAAGTTTAAAATAGCTCAAGTAATACAGTATGTTCTCGACCACAGTGGAATCAAACCAGAACCCAATAACAGAAAGGCAACGGGAAAATCCCCCAACATTCAGGTTTAAGAAGACCCTTCTAAATAATCCAAGGTTCAAAGAAGAAACCTCAAAAGAAATTAAAAAAAAAAAAAATACATAGAACTGAATGAAATATCAGAATATGTGGGACGCAGCTAAGGCCAAGCAGTAAATTTCATAATACTAAATGCTTATATTGGAAAATTGGAAAAGTCTGAAATGCATAAAAAATCGAATCGAGAAACTGGAAAAAGCAAAGTAAACCCGAAGCAAGTAGAAGGAAGGAAATAATAAAGATAAGGTCAGAGATCAGCGGAAATAAAAGCGGTCAAACGATAGAGAAAAATTATTAAAATAAAAAGCTGGTTCTTTGAAAAATCGATGCAATCGATCATTTGTAAAGTCCTGGTACCACGGACGAAGACGGCAAGAGGCAACCCACGAGTCATCGAGACCAGGAAGGAACGAGGAGACGCCACCGCGGCCTGCGGCCCTTAGAAGTATAATAAGGAAAAACTGTGACGATTTTACCCTTGTAAACAAAACGGTGTAGAAAAAAAAGAAAGAAAGAAAGAAAGAAAAGGCCACAAATTAATAAATTCACTACCAAACTTCTCACGACAACGGACATAGACAACCATCAAAGAAAATGAATTTGGAATTAAAAATCTCCCAAAAGAAAAATCTCCAGGCCCAGATGTTTTCACTGAAAACCTTACCAAACATTTAAAGAAGAATTAATACCGATTTCACACAATCTCTTCAAGAAAATAAAAGAGAGAACATTTGTCATTTCATTCATGAGTCTAGTATTGCCCTGATACCAAAACCAGACAAGGTATCACGAGAAAACTGCGGACCCAAATCTCTCATGAACGCAGATGCAAAAATTCTTGACAAACTATTAGCAAACTGAATCTAGCAATACATGAAAAGAATTACATGCCATGAAACGGGGTTTATTCTGATAGTCAAAAATCATTCAATGTAAATTACCCATGTTAGCAGAGTAAAGAAGAAAAATCATATAATCACACCAGTCGGCACAGAAAAAAACATTTGACAAAATCCAACTCCCATTCATGATAAAAACTCTCAAAAATAGGAATGGAGAAGTACTTCCTCAACTTGAAACTTTATAGCTGATATCCTACTTAATGGTGAGACATTTTCCCTAAGACTCAGAACAATACAAGGATATCTGCTCTCACCACCCTTATCCAACACAGTACTGAAGTTCTGGCCACAGTAATAAGGCAAGAAAAATAAATAAAGGACCTACAGATTGGAAAGGAAGAAGATAACATCATTATATACGTAGAAAATCTTTACAAAATCTACCAAAACAAAACAAAACAAAACAAAATCCTAGAACTAATAAGCGAGTTCAGCAAGGTTACAAGATACAAAATCGACACACACACACAAAACCCCCACATACTGGTACATACCAAAATATCCACGTGGAAACCAAATCAAAAACACAATGCCGTTACAATCACGTCAGAAAAAAAAAAAGAGAGAAAAAGGGGAATTCTTAGGTATAAATCTAACAAGCCATGGCTAAGATCTGTATGCTGAAACTTTGGGCGCTAACTGAAGGAAATCAAGTAAGTGGGGAGACGTGCTGCGTTATAAGACTCGGCACAGCGACAATGTCAGTTCTCCCCAAAATGATCGATGGGTTTACTGCAATTCCTGCAGAAACCCCAACAAGGTGTTCCGTGGGTACAACAAGCCTATTTTAAAATTTACATGGAAAAGTACAAAGTCCTGGGACGGCAGAGCCTCCGGAGGAAGAGCCGAGCGGGAGGGACCACTCACTCCACGGGGCTTCGCAGGTGGCCGCGGCTGCGCGGTGCTGTGGGCGGACAGGCATGGGGATCAGGGGGACAACACGGAGAACTCACACGCAGCTCCACGCAAACGGATTTTGGACGATGACGTGAGAGGAATTTGATGGAGGAAGGACAGCTTTCTCAACGAATGGCGCTGGACCAATCGGATGTCTCTGGGCAAAACAATGAACCTCGTCCTCGACCTCGACCTCACTGCTTAAGCCAAAAATTGACCCCCCAACGGGTAACAGATTAGAACGTAAAACTGCAAAACTTTTAGGAAAAACACAGGAGAAATCTTCGGCACAAAAGGCATGACACATAAAAAGAAAAACCAGCAAACTGGACGTCATTGAAACTAAAAACTTTTGCTTGGACTTCAAAAGACCATGTTGAGATGCGGGACAGTCAAGCTACAGACTGGGAGGAGCTGCTTGCAAATCACGGATCTGACGAGGACCAGCTTCTAGGGTACGTGAAGAAACCTCAGAAGTCAAGAGTTTGTTTTGTTTTTTGTTTTTTCTAAATTCACTTAGAAAACGGACCACAGACGTGAACGGTGTACGGAAGAGGATGCACAGGTATCAAACGAGCTCATGAAGAGATGCTCACCGCCACCCGTCAGCAGGAAGTGCTCCTGAAAACCAGAGGGTCTTTTTTTTTTTTTTTAAATAGATTGGCTAGCATTCCTGCTTTTTAAAAAGCTTTTCAGGAGAGGTGAGGTGTGAGACAGTGTGAGACAGCAGCCCCCTGAGCGCAGAGCAGAGGGAAAAGAGACGCTTTCGCAGCGACCCATCCTGGGGTCACTTGGGTGCTGCCATCAAAGACCAGGAAACCAGCTGTTGCATCCTCACGACCAGGGGCTACGGGGAACCCCCGCCAGGGCACTGGCCCGCCCCCGCCCCGCCCGGGCGCCTTGTCGCTCACCAGGACGATCATGTCCCAGAGCTCCTTCAGCAGGAGCACCTCTTTGTGGCAGGCTTTGAGCTGCTTGTAGTCCGGGACCGTGACCTCGAACAGGCTCCCGGACTTGCACAGTGCCTCCATGCTGCTCTCCATGGCTGTGATGCTCTTTTGTTGCTGGGGGCGGGAGAGTGAGGAGGGCGGTGAAGGGCTGCCCGCCCCGCCCTTCAGGGCCAGCAGCTGGGACCACAGCCTCCCCTCCCCCGCACAGACACCCCCTCCCCGCTTCCCACGCCTGACGGGGAGGGGGGCAGCGTCTTCTGCACGTGGGCCTGGGGACCGAATTTCCACTCTGCTCTTGAGATTTCTGGTTTCTCGGAGTCCCCCTCCCCCATTTATCTTATTAAAAATGTTACGAGCAATGTCCGAGAGCTTTGAAAATAAGGACAACGTAGCTAAGCAAAGCGGGGGGGAAGAGTGTCACCCCCAACCGCACGACCAGGCGTGGGCTGCCACGGACGCTTTCGTGTCGAGTGTGTGTGCGTTTCGTGGACACAGGGTGGGCACCTGGGTGTATGTGCACAGCCTCTAAATGGGGCCCCCCCCGGAGCTCTGTGAAGGGGCCAGCCTGGGCCCCCCACCACTGGCGAGCACCCTGGGGGCCGAAGGAGAGACTGGGCATGGCCACACTGTGGCTTAGGGCACGGGACATTAGAAAATGGCCATGCGGAGAGGGTGGGGTCTTGGCCTTCAGGAGGAGAGGACGTGCTGGGGCTCCCTGTGCTCACGCCTGGGCACCGTGGTGGGGGGCAGGCACTGCGGGTGCTGCGCTCCGTGCAGAGGCAGTGGCGGTGCCTGCCGTGCTCCCGGGCTCCCCGCCAGGCCCCGAGCGTGTCCCCGGGGCCCGAGCTCGAGTAGGACTTGCCCGTCGGGCGCCGCCGTGGACTGCACGCTGGGAAGTAGGGGGCGAGGGGCAGGGGCGGTGGGTGCTGCTGGGCCTGGGGATGGGAGACTGCCGAGTGGGACGGGGCTGGGGACTGAGGGCGAGGAAGCGGGGAGTGGGAGCAGGAGTTTAATAGGGTGTCGGATGGAATTGTGCACTGTGGGAATGGGGGCTCCTCTGAGGAAACTGCTTAAGAATGACAGCCTGAGCAAAGACGAGGAAGCGACAGGGTCCCCAGAGTCAGCACCCGCCTCACCCCTGAGCACGAGTACCTTGTTCAGGGACCTGTAGGGGTCAGGGTCGTTGAAGGAGAACGGGGCTTCCTGCCTGAACTTCTCCCTGAACTCGTGCTGCTTGAGCTGCGGGTGAGCCAGGCGGAGGCGGACGCGTCACACGCCTGTCCCCCGGCCCGGCCCCGCCCCACCCCACCCCGCCCCCGGTCGCTGCACCTCGAACTGCTGGCACTTCCGCCTCAGGATGTTGACCTCGTTGGCCTGGAGGGGCGCCACGTTCTGTTTCACCTGGATGGCCAGCTTCTTGGTGTTCGTCCACTGCTCCGGCAGCTCCTGCGGCAGGTAAAGGCCAAGGCCATTCCTTTTGTGGTTCTTTTCAAAACTTTCCCCTCTGAAATAATTACAGACCCACAGGGAGCTGCAGCAATAGCACTGACTGTCCTGTGTGCCCCTCCGGGGGTGACACTGAGACGGCCATGGTCCAATGGCCACACAGGCGACCGGCTTCGGCGCGCTTGTTAGCCAGACGGCCTGAATCCATTTGTGCACCTGTGTGCGCATGTCTGTGTGGGGCACATGTGTGCACTGTGCTGCGTGTGTGTCTGCGTGCATGCACACGTGCATCTGTGTGGGGCACACGTGAGCACGTGTGTGTGCACGTGTGTGCACGTGTGTGCACGTGTGAGTGTGCGAGTTCATCCCTCGTGCCGAGTCCTGCAGCCACGGCCACGACCCCCTCACAGCGCTGCCCGTCATCCTGAAGGTGCTGCCCGTGTTCTCTGCGCCGGCCCGCGCCACCCTGTCCCTCGGCAGGCGCCCGCTCTCCATTCCCCGAATTTCGCCCCTTCGAGAACGACTTTAACAATCAGATGAATTTTTGTATTTTCCAAGTCCTCCGCACTTGGGAATATGTTGTACTCACAATCATAAAGTATTTTAAAGGAAAAAAATCCCAGCGCACGGATTCCGCGCCCACAGGTGGGCGTGGTTTCGCGTCCTTCCGCGGTTAACTAACGGATTCTCTCGGCAGTGGCGCCTCACGTGACGTCACGTGGCCCCTGCATGGGCCTGAGCCCTGGGGACTGACCGCACACACTTCAGACCCCCGTCCTCAGCCGGGCCCTGTGAGCCCTCGTTTGGGGTCAAAACACAACCAGCAGCTGGCGTCGCCCCAGCCTTCCCGCTCCTCCCCGCTTCGACCCCGAATCTGGTCAGCCCTCTGCTGTGCGGTCTTGGGCACTGGCTGGAGTCAGCGCCTACCGGCGGGGGGAGGGACCCTGTGTGACTGGACACAGAGCCAGGAGGACAGGGGAGAGAAGGAGAGGCAGCAGGATCCAGGAGGGGACTGACGCTCCAGGCAGCGGCTTCGGGGCCCCCACCCCCAACCCCCACCTCCGGCCAGCGCTTTGGTTCTGGCAGCTGACAGTTTCCAGGTTAAGTGCAAACTGCAGGCCAAAGGTGGCTTCAAGCCCTGTTCCCTCTGCGGCCTTGATGCGGGCGCCTGTTTGTCCCTCGAGGACACAGGAGCTGGCTGGGAATTCCCAGAGCAGCGGCCCCACTGCCCTTTGGGAGTGGAGGGTGGCCCCTCTCTCGTCCACTGCCGTGGCCCCAAATCGCCCCAGCGCCAACCCCGATCTCTGTCCACCATCCCTCACGCCCTAGGTCCACCGGGGCCCAGGAGAAGGGACGTGAGGCATTTTCGATCCAAGGAGGAACTCCCGGTCCCGCCTGGAGGCCACCTCCCTGTCCCGGCTGTCCCCTTGCATGGGGATGCCGTGCCTAGAAGGGGAGGTCTAGCCTGCAGGCCATGCCTGAGGCCTTGTCCCTAGTCGCCCCCCCTCCCTCCCCCAGGACAGAGCATGGCGCCCGGCGCCCAGCCCGTCCACCTGCAGCTTCGTGTGCGTCTCCTCCGGCATCTCCTCCCCGTAGGTCTTGAGCAGCTCGATGGTTTGCTTCAGGGGCTCAAACATGGTGTCGGTCGCCGCCTGCCTCTCCTTGACCTTCATCAGATGCCCCATCACCTCCACGAGGCCGTCGTAATCGCCCTCCTTGAGGGGCTTCTTTAAGCCCGTCCTGGCGACGTTCATGAAGGTTTCCAGGTCGCTGAGGCTAATGGACGAGAGGACAGCCTATGAATGGCTGCGGCCATCAGAGGCGGCGGGCTGTGGGGAGGGCTCTGCCGAGGGAGGGAGAGCTCGTGACACCCCAGGACGCCTGCTGCGTCCCCGCCTGCATGTCACCCCACGCCTCGTCGGTTCCCTTCACACTGATCGGCAAGTCCCAGGGTAAGGCCACATCCCAGAGGCCTTCGGGGTCTCCCGGGTGGCCCTCAGCCCAATTACACTCTGTCACAGCCCTGACTGCCACCCGTAAGCCGTGGTCACTGGTCCATTCGTCACGTGTCAGGCCTCCCTGCCAGGCTCTAGGCCCCTAAGGTTTCCTCGGCGTCCGGCATCCAGACACCATTAGCTCCTGGTAAGCTCCTTTGTGCCAGGCAACCCCTTCCTGCTGGGGCCGCCGGCCTCCGAGCCTGCCCTTCGCCCCCACGCCTGTCCTGGGGGAGATGCCCGGCCGACACCACGCGGGTCCACGGGAGGCCATCCGCGGGCGGCCCCCGGGTGTGACCCACCTGCTGACGACGTGGCTGCTCAGGTGGCGCTTGAACATGAAGCTCCAGCGCTTGATGGTGCTGAGCAGGGCCTGCTTGAAGGGGCGGCAGTCACACTGCAGCCAGCCGCTGAACACCTTGGTGTTCTCACACCTGGACACCTCCTCGTACAGCCTCTCGTAGGAGTCGATCTGCAGAGCGCAGCCTCCGCTCAGCCGCCATGGGGACGGGCGGCATGGGGCAGAGGCCCGCACGGCGCCTGGGGAACATGCGTCCTGCCTCCCGCCCCCTGGGGCTCCCTGCGCCCGGCTCAGGACAGTCCATCTGCAGGAACGTCATCGGGCAAGGCCCGCGGGGCTTCTGAAGACCAGGACAGAGGGAGAGGTGGGCACTCGGCCCCCTTCGGGCTGCTCGACATCCTCAGGGCTCAGATGCCCCACCCACCGTCCACACCGCGTGCAGCAAGACAGGGCCGCCCGTGCCCAGCCCCGTGGATGGTCACTTCTGCTTACTGGGCAGCCGTCCCTCGCCCGTGCGTCAGGGAGACGGTGGGGGCTCATGCGTTAACTACATTTTCTTCTTTTCTATATTCTTGATGCCGTGGCATTTGGTGACTCACTGACTCTGGAGGGGAGCCCCCCCCCCACCGCTCTCTGCCACCCCCCTCCCCCAGGGCTGGCTAATTCCTAGAGGCAACAGAGGATTCCCCAAGGGAACCCACAATATTAAACTGAAAATCCACCGACCTAGGCTCCCACACAGCCCCCTCTCTACCAGCTCCACAAGCTCCCCAGACTTTAATACCCCCGTGAACTTCCTCGCCGGATCATTTCCCGCCTGGGGCACCCTCACGGAGTCAGGATTCAAGCAGGGCTGGGCCACTAGGCCCTCCTCACTGCATGGCCGAGCCCTCTCCCCTCTCCCCACCTCCCCATTCCCACCCTCCCCAGAGAGCCTGGAAGGAGCAGCACCCATGCTCCCCACCCCACCCCGCTTGCGGCCCTCCACAGCCCCAAGGCCTCCTTGCCCGGGGTCCCCTCCTGTCAGGCTCTCTGGGAACTGGAGGTCTCAAACTCATTCACAGTGTGCTCTCCCTCACTTTACACTGCACCAGGTGACCAGTGGGCTGGAAACACCTATGCAGAGGAGTGAAACACTCAGCAGGGTCCTAGCGCATCCCCACTGCAGCCCGGGGGCCGGAGCGGGGTCTGGGGCCAGGTCCTGGCGCATCCCCACTGCAGCCCGGGGTCTGGGGCAGGGTCTGGGGCAGGGTCTGGGGCCAAGGAGCCGGGCGGGGCCGCACCTGCTGCTGGAACTGTGCCAGGGTGGGCGGCGCCTTGGGGATGGCCTCCTCCGCGTGCATCTCCAGGTCCTCCGGCGTGAGGGCGCGCCCGTAGGTCAGGAAGGTCCTCATGGACTCCTGGAGGTCGTCCGTCCACAGGTAGGAGTACCTCTCGAACGAGTCCTGGTACTCCTCTGCCTCCTTCATGGCGCTGACCACCAGGCTGGACATCTCCTCCCGCATCTCTATGAGGTCCGTCAGGTCCTCCAGGTCCGACTGGAGGGGGCGGGGCAGAAGCAACAGGTGGGCGTCTCGCCCCAGAGGGCGGCTTTCGGGGGTGGAGGCGTCTCTGACCTCTCGAGTGTGGGAGCAGGGACGTTCGTGGGTTGGCCACGCTGTCCTTTGAGAAGACATGCTGAAGGGGACTTTTGTCTGGGACCCAGGACGACTTGGGCACGGGTTCGCTCACCGTTTCGTGTGCCAGGCCAGGGTGTAGCATTGGGGATGGGGACAGGGCTCACACAGAGGGTGCGGGCCGGGGTGGGGTCACGCGTTCCGCAGAGTCACAGAAACGAGAAGTCAGGACTCTGGCCCCTGCCTTAAGGCGTAATGGGGAGCAGGCTGGGAAGTGCTCCCTGAGAGCTGGTGGGCAGGTGGCAAAGAGCAGGAGATGCCTCAAAGCACAAGCAAAGGCCCTCGGACTCGGATGAGGAGCGGAAAGCGGCCGGCCACGCCTACAGCAGGGAGCGCGGGAGGCCCTACAGCTGGGTCTTTCCAGCTTCAAGTGACAAAACCCCAGCCGAACTGGTGCGCGCAAAAGACTGTTAACTTTTGGCTCATGTAACTGGAGAATCTCAAGGTGGGGTGTGTGTGTGTGTATTTTCTATATCTTAAGATGCTTTGAAATCTTAAAAAATCTTGCTCGTTGAGGAAAAACTGCCCCTCCCAGGGCTAGCCAAGTCTAAGAGATCGAAGGCCCAGAGGGCCACCAGCCCATCCTGGGCCGCCAGGTACC
This sequence comes from Pteropus medius, assembly GCF_902729225.1. Classification (NCBI taxonomy): domain Eukaryota; kingdom Metazoa; phylum Chordata; class Mammalia; order Chiroptera; family Pteropodidae; genus Pteropus; species Pteropus medius. Next base: position 2,778,312 of record NW_024355990.1, on the reverse strand, counting down.
AGACAGCTGGAGACAAGCCTTGTGGCCCTGAGCCCAGGCATTATGCAAACTGGCTGTCCCAACGCTGTCCCCCATCTTGCCCTGCCTTTCCCGCAGAAAGCCCAGCAGAGACCCTGGCCCGGGCGCCCGTCGCTCCCTCTGCTGCCCCCTGACTAACCCACCGCTTCCGGTGGCCGTGCATGGCCACTTCTCCAAGAAGTGTACCAGCACTGGCTTCTGCGTGTCGCTGTTGACTCCGCAAATTACAACCTCGTGGGTACAAACGAGACTGGGGGGCCCGCACACGGGGAGCCCACACACGGACCCCGCTTTGCCGTGCCCTCCCGCGTGCAGCCCCATCAGCAGCTGAAGCCGCCGGGGCCCAGGATGGCTGCCGGGGCCGAGTGGGACACGCGTCCTGCTGGAGCCCACAGCACAGGACGGGCCTGGCCCTCGTCGGCCTGAGCGGGGTCCCACGTTCGTGCCAGAGCTGCTCGCTAGTGGCAAACTCGGTCCCGAACTCCGGAACAGCACGCTGCGTGCGCTTAATCCAGACGCGTGGCCTTCCTGCGTCTCAGAAATCCGCCAGCTGTTTCCTCTGCCCGGAAACCCCGCCTCGCCTTCGGGGCTCAGCTCCCAGTCAGCTCCTCTGTCCTCGGCCTCGCTAGGTACTTCCTCTTGTGACCTCACCTCATCACACACACACGTGCACACACGCGCATGCACATGTCTCCCTTACAGTGCACGCCATGTTGCTGTAAATTCGTTATTATAAATAACAAGTAATAGTTATCGAAAACCTCAAACAACGCAGAAATGTATAAAATAAAAAGCCCTCGTCCTCCATCCCCGCCCCGCCCCGTATCCCGGAAGCGCATGCTCCTGACGGTTTGGAGCGAACCCACAGAAAGGCAGATTCTCGCGTGTTTAAATGAATGAATGAAATATTCTTAACATTGCTCCACGGCTCGGCGAACCCTCGCTAGCAGGTCACGAGCACCTCCATCCCGGCTCATTTCTGTGGCTCAGCCACCCGCCCTTGCGTGGACGGGCCGGAGTCTCCTGGACGGCTCCGGTTGGACCCACCTCTAGGTCTCTGCCCAAATCTGTTTTACCGTCATACTAGCGATGCTCCGACAAACACCCCTCCTCGGGGCTCCCTTTGTGGGGGGAAGGGGGAGGGATTGCCTGCGTCTGCTGCAGCCCCAGGCTCTGACCCGCCCGCCTCTTACTTAGTGGGCAGGCGTTTGACACACTTAGAGTAGCCGGATGCGGGAGCAGTGGGAGGCCCGCGTGCCCAGACGCCTGAGCGTGGACAGGGCCCGTGTTTACAGAGTGGTGGGGTGCCCCGGAGAGCGGGAGAGAATGCTCCAGGGGTCTTGCTGGGGGAGGGCAGGCGTCCGGGGAATGAGACCCAGGCCGACCGAGGAGACGGCCCTTCGGGAGGGAGGACAGGGTCTCGGGCCCGGGAAGGAAATGCGGGTCTGCGTCCCGGGGACCCGGGTGGACTCTGGGCACCTCTGGGCCTCTGATCCCGTTCAGAACCGCCGTCGCTCGAAACGTAAATCTTAGCTCCTTCTACTCGGGCGTTGCTGAGCGAGGAGGGCGATTCCGAACCGGGGAAGCGGAAGGGGCGGGACGGAGTGGGGACTGACCTTGTAGTTCAGCCGGCCCTTGGCCAGCCGGGGGATGAGCTTGGCCGCATTGTAGATGTCGTTGATCAGGCCGTCGACCAGCGCCAGGAAGCTGCGGTCGGAGCCCACCTCCAGGGACGGGTTGAAGACCAGCCCGGCCTCGTCCAGCTCCATGCGGATCTCGAACAGCGGCGCAACGCTCTCCTGCAAGGGCCATCGGGGGAGTCAGCGCCTCGCCCCGGGCAGGGCTTCCCGCCTCCCGCTGGCCCGGCCGGGACGGCTCTGGGGAGCACGCTTCCCGGGGGCCCCTGCGGCAGGTGACATGAAACCGAACGTGCCACCGCGGCCCAGGACAGGGGCGGCCGGAAGTGGACCCCACAGGCCGACTCCGGGGCGTGAAGCCCGTGTCTGCCACTTACTGGCCGTGTGGCCCTGAGCAAGACACTGACCTCCCAGTTTCCCCAAGAGAAAAGTCACTTTATAGAACAGAGACGGTAACTGTCCTTTAGGTCCTCGTGAGCACTAAATGAGTCGATGGCACATAAAGAGGGTGGAGCGGTGGCTGGCTCACTTCTAAGTGCTGGCAGCCACGCCACTGTGTGTGGCAGGGTCACAGCCACGCAGTGTGGCCTCTGCTATGCTCCAGAAAGGACGAGCCCTCGTGTCCATTGGAGGCTCCCGTTTAAAGAGCACGTGTGCACAGTGACCCTGTACGACCTGGATCCCCCCGTGAGCCTGCAAGGTTGAGGGTGCCGGCCTCATTAGGAGGGAGGTCAGCCCAATACACCGGTGACTCACAGCATGGGCCGAGGCCACCGGATCTGCTCTGCGGCCACCAGTCTTCTCCCAGACGGTCCCACGGGGGGCCCTTGGGGTGGCTGACCCCAGAGTCTACCAGTTCTACCTATGGCCCAGGGAGGGGGTTCGCTACTGTCCAAGTGAGCCGCTAAGTAGAACGAAAGCTCAACCATCGTGAACTCAGACGACCAGACTTCTCTAAAGCCTCTCTCTCGGGGTCACGAGGCCACTTGCAAATATGAGGACACCCCGGGATGTTCCGAGGAGGACACTTTGTTATCAGGGCATCATCGTGGTTCCGAGTGTGCTTTGTAACTACGAATTACGACTTAGAATCAGCTGACTTCATTGCTGACAGTTTGCACCGTCGTGGGTTGCTTGGCCAGCCTTGTGGTTGGTGGTGGTGGTGACTTTTATCAACACACTTCTGGGGCTGATTGTCTGGTGACAAGTGGCCTTTGAGGCATAGGTACTGGGCTCAAACACAAATCATCCTCCCCCCGTGGCTCGCACAAGGGCGTCTCACGGCTCGTCCTTTTCCGTGGGTGGGCCAGGTGGCCCGGGGGTCTTTGACCTTGTCCTGCCGGCAGTTCCCCAATAGTTCAGGGACCTTTGCAATGAAAAAGACAAGGGCAGGGAAGGCTCCTCCCATGAAAATGGCAGAACGAAATGAACTAGCGCGTCCCCTCTGCTGACCTGGTTTTCGCAGCCGCGTGGCCCAGCACAGGGTCGAGTAGGTTAGCGGCTGACGTTGCATGGCCCCACGCTCCCGCTCACCATGAGTGGGGGGCAGTGGACCCACGCCCCCTCCCCCGGCAGCATGGTAGGCCGGCTCGCGCAGATCGGTTTAGGTCTTCGATGGCCCATTTTTGGTGTGGCAGATTTAAGGTGACCAGATGTCCTGAGGATCAATTTTTAAAACTAGGCTGAGTTGGTCACCCTGACAGATTTTAAGAATTCTGTGTATTTGTAACGTGATAGCCCATTCTTTCGCCAGAAAACTGCAAACTATAGATTCTGACATAAACCTTATCTCATATTTACGATATCACATTTATAATACATATATGTATATACATACGAGACGCATCTTATAACTTACATCCATAACCATGTTATTCATGAGGTAATTCAGAGAGTTTTGAATGAAATAGTCAAATTCGTCTAGCACCATGTTGTCAATGTAGTTGACGTAATCTTTCCAGGACTGGCTCGTTGTATCTGCTCTGAACAGCTCTGCGTTTTCCTGCAAACGGAACCACACGGCTGACTGTCACTTCGCTGGTTCGTTCGTCCCCTCTTTAATCAGTTCACGCCATGACTCTCCGGGCTGCCCTTGACCTGGCCGCATACGGTCTGCTTTTTAATTCTCGAATGCGCCAGACTCTTCCCTGCCTTGGTCTCCGTGCAGGCTGCCCCCTCCCTGCCATTCTTGCCAGCTCTGGCTTCTCCTAGTCCTTCTGGTTTCAGCTCAGATGTCACCGCCCGACACAGGCCCTCCTGGGCCACCCCCATGCATCTCAGCTTCGGTTCCTCCCTCTGCCCCGCCCCCCGGCCTGAATTCCCTCTAGCAATGTGTTGTGCGTTATGACACAGGTGACAACTCTGAATTATTTTGTCTTTGGTCTGCACCTCCCCTTAGTGCCAAGGGGACAGCCAATGATCGACTGTCCTTCTCACCACTGTACCTCAAGCACTCAGCAGTGTGCCCAGGACAGAGCGAGAGCTGGTGGGTGTGTGTGTGTGTGTGTGGGGTGGATGGATGGTTGGATGGATGGATGGATGGATGGATGGATGGGTGAGTGAATCTGTAAGACGCTGAGTGCTATAGGCAAACAAAAAGTTGAATAGGACCCTATCTGTCCCCTCAGGCCATTATATTCTAATAAGGGAGAGAAAACGCAGGCTCAAATAACTTCAGGGTAAGATAGCAAGAAATGGTTCAAATGACTATCTAGAGGACTCTGGCAAATGCACGTGACGGCAGGGCCTCGTCCGGGTGGCTTGCTGGCGCACGCATCACCCAGGCTCCGGTCCCCCGCCCCAGCCCTCCTTGCCAGCCCTCCTGCTGCATCCTGTGCTGTCAACCTCTTTTTAACCTTGAACCAGGCGCATCTCTCCTGTGCCAGGAGCCCCTGGGCGGGTCCTTACCGCGACCATGGCCTGGATCTTCACGCCGGCGTCCTTGACCACGGTGTAGCGCTTGTTGAGAGTCACCAGCCTCCCGTCCAAGTCCAAGAGGGCGTCTTTCTTGTTGTCCTTTCTTTCAAACATCGGGTTGGACGACCAATCCTGAAGGGAAGCGGGAGGCGAGGAAAGCGTTTGGAGGCCGAGGACGGCTGGCCAGCGCCCCGGGTCACGCGCGGAGCTCTGCACTCCACGTGGGGTTCGGCCTCTCCCGCAGCGCCTGACTCCGGCGTGAGCGTGACGGCTCAGCTCGCCCGCCTCCCTGTCTGGCCAGTACATTTCCTATTTGCAGACTCCTTTTTGGAATCATTTGTTTCCAGTCTGATGCGCCGATGAGAATTGTGTTTTTCCTATGACCTGGTTTTCTCATTGAGCCGGGGAGCCAGCCGACCCCGGCCGTCTCGTCTTGGTCGGCATCCCACCCCGGTGGAGGGCATGAGCCTGGGAGAGCCAGTCCCCTTCCAGACTCTGCTTCTGCACCTAATCGCTGAGCAGGCCGGCCCTCCATCCGGCCCCCTACATTCCGGCCACGTCGCGTCGCAGCTGCAGCCCCTGAAGGGCTGCGAGGCGGAAATGGCCGGGGCGGAGCGCAGCGCGGGGGCGGCTCGATCCTCGCCAGTCACTGGCCCTGTGACTGTCCCCCCGGCCGCCGGGCGTGGAGGGGCCCCTGCCGTGTGGACAGAAGGCTGTGTCCCTCCCAGACTCAGACGCTGAAGCCCCAACCTCCAACGTGATGGCGTTTGGAGATGGGGCCTTGGGGGCGATTAGGTTTAGATGAGGGTGGGTCCCTCACAATGAGATCAGTGTCCTTGTAAGAAAAAGAGAGACGAGAACTAATTTCCTCTCCCGCTGCCTTTCTCTCTCCCCCGCATCTTAGGACATGGTGAGAAGGTGACCATCTGCAAGCCTGAAGGAGAGCCCTCGCCATAAACCACACCTGCTGGCGCCTTCATCTTGGACTTCCGGTCTCCAGACCATCTTCGCTGTTGTCAGGCAGAGGGAGGGCTGGTTCGGCATAGCCCTGAACCCACGAACCTCAGAGACGGGGAAGCCACACCCCGTCCAGCCGGCCCCGGACACGAATCGCAGGTGACAAGAGTCGCAGAAAGGGACACATGCGAGAGAATGAACGGACCGGACAGGGCGCCACTTTCCCATCGAAAGCCCTTAATCAAGTCTAGGGAGCATTAACAGAAGGAGACACATGCCGGTGACACGCGCTGGTGACACCCTCTGGCGACATTTCTCAGCCCTGAAGATAATCAAGAACTTCGTGGATCTCTAGGCAGAACAGGAGCAAAGAAAGGGAAGTCATAGGGTCCTCGGCCTCCTCGGCACCGAAGCTACGGGGCAGGGACTTCCGTGGGCCAGACTGTGTCCCCCCAAAGGTGTATGCTGACACGCGCACCCCCAGCACCTCAGGACGCGACCGTATTTGGAGAGAGGCTGTTTAAAGAGATTAAGTGAAAACAGGGTCGTTAAGGTGGGTCCCCATCCAGTGTGACTGGTGTCCCTGTGAGGCGCACACAGAGGGACGACCCCGGAGGGCACGGGGAGGACATGGCGTCTGTGGCGCTTTGTCATGGAGGCCGGAGCTCACGAACCCAGGGACGTTTCTAGACGGCTGAAAGTCAAGAACCACATAAAACAATTCTTCACCTGGACTGGATAGCGGTAGATATGGTCAACAGGAAGGTGTTTCCAGAAGCGAGGACCCAGAACGCCTGCCATCGAGGCATCCTTTTCTGAGGAACTTCCTTGAGGAAACAGTCCATCCAAGTGAAAATCCAATCGGGGGAAAAATCGCGCTGAGCGATTACCTTTGTCTGTAACGCTCAGTAGATCCCCGTGGGTGGCGAGGACATGAGCCAGTCCTGACGGAGATGAGCCCCAGGGGCCGGCGGAGGGGCGCGCACATGAACAAACTAACGACAAAGCCCTGGAATGTTTCAGCTCAGGGGCCCGGCGGGCGGAGAGGGCCCTGGCGGACACCAGCGTGATCCGCAGCCCCCTCCGGCAGCGGAGCGGTGGGGCGCTGGGACCGGTTCACGGTGCGATGTTGATAGACAAGTGTGGCTTAAAGGTGACTTCTTAAAATAAAACAGAATTCCGCAGCAGACATCGCAAAGGAATGGGGGAGGGGGGTTTAAAAAACTTCCTTTCGGGAAAATTGCCGCAGATGTTTTTGCACACTAGGGCACTGGCGACAGACCCTGGGGGAGGCCGGGGGAGGGGTCCCCCGGTTTCCAGACCGGGCTTGAGCGAGGGGCCGCGCCGCTCCCACACGGAGCCGCGGGCTTGTTCCGGGCACAGCTGAGCCTCAGTGCACCCTTCCAGCCCTTGTTCCTGGCACCGGCCTGGCACGGGGGACCTTGCACACCCTCTTGCTGAACATGGGAGGGACAGGGGACCCAGCACTGTCCGCGGCCCGGTCTCCCCAGACCCACCTTCATGGCCTGAGAAATGTTCTCTATGTTCTGCTTGGTCTTCTGCATCCTGTTCTGCAAGTTATGCAGAATTTCTCGCATCTCCTTAATGTAGTCGAAGACACCTAGGACGGAAGGAGGGAGTCTCACGGTGGCGGAGTGGGCAGGATGGGCACTCGGGCTGGCTTAGCCCTCGTTCCAGGAGATGATGCCTGGAAAATCTGTCTAGTCCCCCGGAAGGTGGAGCGGAAGTCCCCGGAGCCCCCCGAAAGGCACCGCCGAGGGCTAACGTGTGGGGAGTCTGGGAGCAGGATTTCCCGACCCCAAACAGGCTGGTCACTGATTCTGGCCACACTGCAGACCGCTGACGTCAGGGCCGGCCCGGGCAGCCCTGTCCCCCACACCACCACCAGCCCGAGCAGAGCGGGAGACTTCAGCTTCGGCACGAAGCCCCCGGGGGCGCAGCAGCGGGAAAGAGACAGATTCTCGGGCGAGAGCCAGAGCGGGGAAGCGTGTGGCTTCTTTGCCCAGAAAAGTCCCAGCAGACCCTGGGTCAATAGGTGGACAGTCCCACCATCCTGCTGAGGCCACAGAGGCCGGAGAGAGGGCAGCAGGTGCGTCGGGAGGTCTTGACACGGGGGGCAAGGCAGGACCCCACCCAGAGTGGGTCCGGGGGTGAAGGGAGTCAGGAGGGGCTTCTGCCTGGTTCACTGGTGAGCGGTGGGCGGCGGGCCGGAGGGGACGCATGGGTACACTTCTCCCTATTCCCTGACCCCTGCCCTGAGCTGGCCGCCACGGGCACTGGCTCTGCCACCGCCGTGCCCGTCCACACGCAAAACCGCCACAAGCTGCGGCCTCCAGCAAGGCCCGCGTGGAACCTTTGAGATCCGGGTACTTCCCAAAGGGTCCTCGCCAGACTCCGTTTGTAAGCGACACAAAGGGACTGTCCGGTGACGGGGCGAGCGGGTGGAACCACACGCGACCCCATAGCAGGCAAAGCAGACCCCCCAGCTGGAAGGCAGAGGCGGCCCCTAGGTGTGACTCGGGACAGACGCCGGCCGGGCCGGGCCCCTCCCGCCCCAGTGTGACCCGAGGGGACGCAGACGCGGCCGTGGCACCTTCGCTGTTCCAGAAGAGCGTCGTCTCTGCGGCCTGTAGCTTGACGTCGATGGCTGACAGCTCTGACTCTATGAGCGGGAACTCCACGTCCGTCACCGTGGTGGTGATCTGCGGAACAAGTGACGGCTTCAGGGCCTTCGTCCCGGACCCGGCCAGGCTTAACGTTGTCGCGTGGTAAGGATTTTTGTTACTCGGTCCCCACCAGGCCCATCGCGTCAGTGTTACTCGACTGGGAATTGCAGGCAAATCAAATTTGGGGAGGTCTCCACTTTCAAAATTATTTCCATCGCCAAGGATTTACGTATATATTTACCTCTTAATTACCCAAGCAATGAGGTAGAAAGAGAAGAAACTCTGGTAATTCAAAAAAACGGGGTGTGTAATCCAAAGCTTTTAAATTCGGCTTAGCAACAGACGCGGTGTGTTTGACAGACCTACGTGCTGGCGTCAGCTCGCGCCTCACCCCGCCTCTGGCTCTGCCAGCCCGTCACGAGGCAGGGGGCCTCCCCGGGGACCCCAAGGCCTCGCTCTTAACCTTTTGGTTTTCTGGCCTCTTAGCATCTGAGATGGGTGTCGCGTTCCTAGGTTGGTCAAATACATGGCATTTTCTGGCCACCATCCCCTACGACAGGCGTCTGTTGTAGGTAGGCAAGTCATGGGGAGCAGAGACGCCCTTTGGATTCACGACATGACTCCTGCTCACTCTTTCTGGCACAGGAGGAAGGGGTGGGGCATGGCCACGCGCCAGCCCAGCCAGCAGCAACCCAGACGGAGCTCCACAGGGGCTGGGGACGGCAGGACAGGAAGCGGAACGAGCTCCCTCTCTGTGTCCCGGGTAGAACTGGGCATTTGGTCCAGGGCCCCTACAGCAGGGGTCCCCAACCCCTGGGCCGTGGACCTATACGGGTCTGTGGCCTGTTAGGAACTGCGCCGTCCAGCAGGAGGTGAGCGGCGGGCGAGCAGTGAAGCTTCGTCTGTGTCTGCAGCCGCCCCCCAGCGCCGGCATCACCGCCTCAGCCCCACCTCCGAGCAATAGAAGTTACATTCTCACAGGAGCACTGTCCCTGGTGCCCAAAAGGTTGGGAACTGCTGCCCTATAGGACAGGCCAGGGAAGGCGTCAGAGGCTCTGGGAGACGGGCCTTCAGGTCAGGAAGCATGAGAGCATAAGCATCTCTTGGACAGAGAGAGACGGAAAATACCGGAAGAAAAATATTCCAGGTCCCTGACAGCTGTTCCAGTTGGGGACAAGGAGGCTGCGAGAAACATGAACCCACTTGAGTGAGCGGGAGTCACATGAGCTGGCGCTGAAAGGGGGAGCCACACAGACACCGATGCGTCCGGGACCGGACCCGCAAAGGCCCCATCCAGGCTCCCGCTCAGCCCGTCGGGACCTCTCTGCCGTCTGTGCCATGTCTCTGGCCCCTCCTGCTCGCTCTCCATCCCTCTGCTCCCCTGTGACTCCGGTGTCACAGAGGCTGGGACCCGACTGCGATCTCCTGGGATCCCGAGGAGAAGCACCTTGTCGGCCCGTTGGGGATCAGTGTGTGCAGTAAGCCAAACAGCTCCCCACAGATGCCCAGGGCCCGTGACGATGTCGCTTTTCATGGCCAGAGAGAACTTGCAGACGCGATCAAGCTAGTGGGCCCAGGGCCGTCACGGGGTCTCTTATAAGAGGGCCGACAAGGAGATCAAAAGAGAAGGCACTAATGGCAGGAAGCGGGGCTTGGAGTGACGTGACTGTCGATGGAGTGACACAGCCACGGGCCGGGGTGGGGGCGGCCTTCGGAAGGCGGACGAGGCGGGGGACAGATTCACCCGGAGCCTCCAGAAGGCAGCGGCCCCGCCGACACCCTGACTTTATCGGGAGGAAACAGACTTGGGACGTCTGTTTGGCCTCCAGAACTAGGAGAGAATAAAACTATCGTTTGAAGCCGCTCAGGGCGTGGTCATTCGTTACAGCAGCCACAGGACACTCTGACACTGTCCACGTCTGACCCAATCTGGGGCAGGGGTGGAGGTCACGTGGTGCACATGGCAGCCTCTTCTGGGACCTGTGGGTGGGGTTGGCCCGAAAGGGGCTGCCAGAGCTGCCCTCTGCACCCCAACTCCACGCTCTGATTACTGATTCAGCTGCCAGGGGTTCTCGTGCCAGGAGGGGGAGCTCTGAACAAACAGCCCTCTTGCCGGAAGGGCCTGTCCCCTAAGGCTGGTAAGTGACTGGTCGAGTAGGTACTCGACCTGCTTCTGATCACTCATCAGGTCCCAGATCCGAGAGACGTCAGGCGTCAAGACCGAAAAGGAATTCCTGAGCCGTGGAGCTTGGGGCGACTCTGCTCACTCCCAGGCCCCTCTCTGGTTTATCTCAGGGGGCAGCACCCTGGCGCTCGGCTTCCTCACCCTGCACCGCCTGGAAATTCATAACCCAGTCGGATTCCAGCCCCTCCCCCCACGTTGCTGGTAGTAACGGAAGTGATCTTGAGTGACCGATGTTACCCGAAGCCAAAAGCACTTAGGAGCGCAAAGCACCTACGACAGTCACGTAACGTGAGGCAAAGTCCAGCGGCGACAGGGCCTCCACCGCTGGCCGTCCGCGCCCCCACCTTCGCGCGGCCGTGTGTGTGCACAGTGGAGGGGGTGGGGGTGGGGGGGCGCAGTGCACTCGGCCATGAACACGACTCTTTACTCTTCCCCACTCGGAGACCTCACGCCCGTGCATGTTCAAAAGACAAAACTCGAAGAAGGAGGCAGAGCCGCAGCAGCTCACCTCGTTGTACCAGCCGACGACGAGCTCCAAGTTGCCCACGAACTTGCGGAAGGTCTCGTGCTTAGAGAACAGGCTCTCGGCGCTGTCAGGAATCCCCTTTTGGTGCTGGAAGTTCAAGTACTTGACCTCTCTCAGGACTGCCACCAACTAAGGCAGAGGGAGAGCACAGAGGTGATCGGGGGGTGGCCTCGATTCCCAATGCAGGGGAGGGTCCATCCCTGATGCTTTTGCAGCCTGGGGGCTTCAAAGTTTGGGGGGCAGATGTGGGGATGCCGCTGGCAGGATCAGGACGTCTTTGCCCCATTTTCTGGTCCCAGACGGAAAGCGCTGGCATTGCCAGTGCGGGGGGACATCAGCGGCTCCCCCAGGTCATCTGGAGAAAGGCCAGGGCGTCACCCGGCTCCGCCCGAGGACGTGACCTTCCCTGTCCCTCTCGTCCCTGCTCGCCGAAGGCCACTCTCACTGAGGTCGCGGTCTCCTTCGCGTTGCTAGGATGTCACAGACCTCACGTCACGTGACCTCTCGCAGCTGGCCACTCCCGCCTCCCGGCCACCGCTGTCTGTCTCTTTTGCTGTTTTCAGGATTTGCACGTTGGAAGCCACAGAGCGTGGACCCTCTCGGCCTGTCCGACGTGGCGATCTCACCCAAGGTCACGGCTTTAACGACCTGCCTACGTGGTGACTCTCACATCTATGTCCCAACCCAGACCTCTCTCCTGACCCTGGACGCCTATGTCCACCCTGCCTACTCGGCATCTCCGTCTTCATGTCTAGTTGACGTCTCAAACTCAACGTGGCCGAAACGGCACAGTCGGTGTCCCAAGCAGCTGCCTCGGCTGATACAACCCTGCGCTTACGGTCACCTGCCCTGTCCCCAGACGCTGGGGTGGACCCCTGTCGGCCTCACAGACTCCATTTCCAGCCTGTCCGCATCTCGTGGGCTCTGTGATCATGTCGTCACGGTGACCTCGCTGGCCCGGACGCCACCCTCTCATCGCCTCTCCTGGATTCCAGCAAAAGGGTCCTAACGGGTGTCCCTGCTCCTCACCTCGCCCCCACCCAACTACCTGCCACACAGCACCTAGAGGGGTCCTCGAAAAATACAAGTCAGATCAGGGCCGGCCTCTGCGATGGCCGCCACGCCACCCAGAACCGAAGCCCAGCGCCTCCGACGGCCCGCGGCCCTCAGCGCTGTCCTCTGCCACCTCCCCGCTCCCGCTCCGCCTGCCCGCCCGGCCACCGTGGCCCCCGGAACAGCCAGGCACACTGGCCGATGGCCGCAGGCTGGCTCCCGGATCCGATGCCGGTGCTGCGTCTCCACCTCACACCGCCCCTTCCTCCAGCTCCAGGAACCGCCTTCGCCTGCCCGGGGTACCCACGGTCACCCCTCTGTGACGCTGGCCGACCGGTCCCTCAGTGGTGGGAGGACAGGGTCTCTGTCTGGCTGGCTCACTGAACTACCCCGACCGCCACCGCGCCCAGGGCCCGGGAGGCCTCCGCTCCGGCCGCCTGCCGGACACACCTACCGCCTTGCTGAAGTTGACGCGGATGAGTTTCGTGACGTGGTCCCTCTGGATCAGGGGCTGCCCCAGGTTGAAGTGGCAGTCCTGGTCCACTCCGGCCACCCAGTCCTGGAAGGTCTTCTCACGGTAACCTCTCAGCAGTGCCATCATCTCATCGTATTTCTGGTAGATGAGCTTGGCCTCCGTGCTGGACATGACCCTGGGAGCAGAGCGAGGCGGCGTGGTGAGGCCCAGGCCGCACGTGCGTCTCGCTCCTGGGGCTTCTTCGGCGCCCCGACTGCGGCCGCCAGACCTCAGGATGCTGCAGCAGACGGCGGCTTCCTGCCTCTTCCAGGCCGAGCGACTGAATCCACGGACAGACTTGGGCCCTCGCCCTTCAGCAGCTCGTGCAGGAGGCCGAGCAACAACCCTGTGGGGCCCTGGCCCCAAATACCAGCCCCGGACTGAAAACCGCCAGCTGCCCGAGCCGCTGCCCACCCCGCCAAGGCGGGACCGGCCGGAGAAAGCCGAAGGCGCTCCCCGAGGCCATCACGCGGGCGGTTGTCCTCTAGTGCCCGGTGGTCGGGGCACCGCTGAGCCTCCCCAGCATCTGCCGGAAGCCCTCCTGCCCCCGCCTGCCTTCCGGTCCTCGCCACGGCAAGCTGCGCGTGAACGGCCTGCGCGCATCCCCAGCTGGGTGGGCTCCGTTAGTTCCCTCTGGCTGGCCGGCAAGCAGGGGTGGGGCACAAGCCACGTTTTTCCTGGCCACACGCGCTGACAGACACGTGGAGGCGGATGGGGATGCGCTGGTCCCCTCTGGCGTTGTGTCTGGGAAGTTAAGGCTCGGCCCGTGCGGAGCGTGGCCAGAGCCCCCCACCCCCGCGGCCGGGCGCCCGGACTCACGGGTGGTCTATGCGCTTCAAGTCCTTCATGGGCGTCTCCAGCCGCTCCTGCAGCTCTAGGCTCCACTTCAGCTGCCCGGCCACGGGGGGCATGTTTTTGTGAATTGGGGGGATGTTGCCATCTGCAGAGGCCGCGATCTGGGTATCGTACAAGATCTTGGTGTTATCCAGCTCGGCGTCGAACAGCTCCAGCATGACGGAGTACCTGGGCACCACCTCGGCAAGAATCAGAGGCCTCTCCAAGAGGCCCCCGCACATGTACAGGAGCTGGGGAGAAACGAGAAGGGCCTTCACGGGGGTCCCCTGTCCCGAGCCCCAACCCTGAGCGGACCCACACCAGCTCCGCGGCTGTCGACGCAAACAAGGCTCACAGCCGAGCTTCGGGAGGGAGAACACACGCGCCCTGTCAGGACAAAGAGCCCATGTCACGGCTGGTTACACGGAGGCCCCGTGCCTCTCGCGTGCCAATATTCCTGGCTTGCAAACCAACAGCACAAACTAGGTCCAGGTTCTGAAGAAACTTATTCTGGGCCCAGGAGAAATCAGGGTTTAGGCGAGGAAGATTTGAACAGTTAAAAAATACTATTTAGAACACTTAAAAATCGCCGTGATGCTGCATCGACGTAGCCAGCCCTTATCCGACAACTGGATAGAGAACCGTTTTGAGTGCCAAGAATTCGTTCTCCTGGGGAGAGCAGTGACCCTCCAGGACGCGCTCGGGCAAGGGCACCGCCATCGGAAAGTTTGTTTTGCTCTAAAGAAGAAAAACGGAAGCTGTGGGGAAGAGGGGACCAGGGGCGAAGGGAGCCAGACAGAGGGGGCCTCATCTCACAGATCGCGGGGTCCTCGGAGCACGAAACTCACCCACCGCTGTGTGCGAGCAGAGACCTGCGCTACCGAACACCACAGAAGGCGGCTTCAACGGCGGCAACGTGTCCTCTCTCAGTCTGGAGGCCAGAAGCCCGCAATCGAGGCGCCGGCAGCACCACCTGCCCTCTAAGGGCTGGGGGGTTGGGGAGGCAGGGGGAGGGGGTCTGTGCCAGGCCCCTCCCCTAGCAGCTCGGGGCTGCCGGACCCGTCACGCCCCGCTCCCCTCGGTGGTCAGTGCTTTTCTCCCCCTCGTGTGTCTGTGTTCGCGCCTCTCCTCCTATGAGGACCCCGAACGCTGGATTGGGGCCCACACTGCCACAGGAGGGCCTCGTCTTAACCTGCGTCCCAATCGCGTCTCAAAGATCCCAGTCCCGGAGAAGGTCACGTTCCCAGGCACCAGGGCCACAGGCACGGACTCAGAGCGTTCGGGAGGGCGCGGTTTATCCCACTGACAAAGGCGGCGTTTCGGTCCTGGGCCGACCAGGACGGGGGTGCAGTGGGGACGGGGCCCAGACGACGTGGCGGATGCTGGGAACACTGCGGGGGACTCGGCCCCCAAGGACCCGAGGAAATTACAGGGGAACCTTGGCTGTCACACTGGGGGGTTCAAGTCCAGGTTACCTAAGTCCCCACGGAGCAGGGACAGCCTAGGTCCCTTTCACGTGTCCTTTCCGTGAGAGGAAAGGCTGGCTGGGCCCGCAGACCGGTCACCCGGAGGGAGGGCCGTCGCGAACCCCCATAACCTACGCACGATAAACACTGGGACTTGTCTGAAAAGGAAAAGCTTAGAGAAGAGAATGACACCCCTGGGTGTTTCAGTTGGGACCCCAGCTTCTGGCTCAAACCGGATGGAGGCGGGGCATGACTTAAAGACAGGGTGGGCGGCCCGGCTGCAGGACAGCTTGAGGCTGGGGGGTGATGGATGGGCCCTGCCGGAGCAGCGGACCGGACTGTGGGATGCACAGCTCCAGGGAAGAGGCGGAAGCTCTGCATCCCGGGGGCCCCCTCCGTCCCACCTCCCGCCGGGCTCCCGTGGGGCCGAGCCAGCGGAGTGACCACACAGAGGACCGGCCCGCAGGCCAGCGGGGATTCGTCACTGCCCAGACTGCCCTGTCACATTTTCTCTGGGACACATGGCCGCCTGGAGGGTCGGACCTGAAGCTCAGATTTGCCCCAGTTTTTACTTTGAAAAATGTGACCATTGTTCTCAAAAATGGCCTTTTGGGAAAAAAGTAAAAGATGGTGGCAGAGAGAGATTTTCAAGTCCCAAAGAGCCGGAGGGAGCAGCCGCTGACCCTCCGATGGTCTGTCCAGCTCCTTTCTTCCCCGCAGGAAGCCAGCCGCGTACTAGGTCACCAGTGTCATGTTTCTAAAAAAAGTTGCCATGTGACAGTTGGAAGAAAAAAGTTCCTCCTGCTAATTTCATGACCCTCCTGACTTTATTCCCTCCCCCTTCCTCTTCCTCTTCCCTTCTTTTCCTATTTACTTTTTTTTTTTTTTTGGTTTCTGGCCTCTGAAAAGGAAGCTAATTTTATTCCCTTGCAGGAGATCACGTGGAAAATTGCTCTAGAACCTTCCTGGCTATGTACAAATTACCTGCAGTGAGAAACGGCTTTGAGGCAGCTTGGGAACAGACAGGGAATGGAGGGGACGTGGGGGGAGAACCCTAGGGGACCCCCTAATTGGAGCAGCGGGCTGTCGATCGTCCTTCGGTAAGAAAGGCGAGCTGACGCACGCGGACTGCAAGAGCCGCTCTCGTCCTCATTGTCATTGTTGTCTTGTTCATCGGGCAGAATCACGGAGCTAACGTTCACCAAACCACTTTTCCCCTCGGGGGATGGAAGCGGGATTTAGCCCATCGCAGGGGAGAGGTGGACCCCGTGCGGTGGGAGGTTTGAGTTCGTAGGGGGGCGGCATGAGTTTCCTCCTAGATCACCTCCTGCCCGCGGAGTGGGGACCTCGAGCTCCGGACCCCAAGGGGACAGGCGAGGGCGTCACGTCCCAGCCCAGCTCTTCCCTGCCCCACCCTGCCCATAGGGGGATGGCACAGGGGAGAGGCGCTACCTGCCTGGCACGTCATTGACTTTTGGGGACCCTGTCATAGGGGTGCATATTAAAGGACAGGCTGGAAGCCCCTGAACTTGGGCGACATTTGGGGTCCCCACCACCACTTGCCCCCCTCGCTGGAGCTGGCTCTCTGCCCAGCGAGAGCTCAGAAGCACCTGCTGTGTGGCGGGCTCGGCGCTGATGGAGCCCAAATCCAGCGCCTACCCACGGGGAGCTGACGATTTAGCTGGGAGGACAATGGACACCGAGGTCAATACCACAGAGGTCTGAGCGCTCAGGAGAGAACTAGGCAGGCCGGCTTGGGGGTGGGGGAATGAGCCCCTCTTAAAAGGTGGCCCGAGGCAGCTGGTGGGGGGAGACTGTGCTAATTTGCATGCCTTGCTATTTGCCTGAGCACCAAGTCGACCCAAATTCCCAGGCATTTCCACTTTAAGAATGTCCAAAAGGCAAAGAACAGCTGGCATTGCTCTGGAGAGGTCTTTGTGCTCAGGGGCAGCAGGCCCCCTGGCCCCCAGCTCAGCCCCTGGAACCCCAAGGGGCCCTGGCAGCAGTCAAGCACAGGGCTGGGCCGGGGTCCCAGGTGTGGGACCTGCCGGCTGGCTGAGTGACCTCGGGGGGGTTCAGAGAAATGGGGGTGACTGGGGTGACGAAGTGTTCTTGAATTGACAGTGGCTGGATGCATGACTGTGAACACACGAAAATCCATTTAAATGTGTGCTTTAAACAGGTGAATTGCATGGTATTCAGCGAATTCTATGACAAAAGCACCACGCGAGCCCCAAGTCACCGCATGGCGGTCCCTGTGGCTCTGATGGATGGGTCTAAGTGCTCGGGGCCGAGTTCTCTGGCGAGACTCCAACGCCTGAGAAGCTCAGGAAAATCCAATCGGCCCCCTAACTCTGAGCTCTGCTGTTTTGCGTGGTGTGTGTGTGCGTCTGTGTGTGCGTGCGAGCGTACGTGTGTGTGCAGATTTACTCTGTTCGTTGCGTTTTTCCGAGTTTATAATTTTAGTCTGTTAGATTTCCCGAGTTTATAATTTAAGTTAGTCTGTTCATTACGTTTTTGCGAGTCTATAATTTACGAGTCCATTCGTCAGTGTTTCCGAGTTCCTAATTAAGTCAGCCACCTTCCCTTGTGATTTCTTATGGCAGCAGAAAACCCACGTAGGCCAACGCCACGAAACGCGCCGTCGGGCGCAGGCAGTTCTCGGTCACGTGTTTTTGGCGCCTCCTGACTGCTCAGCGAGGGTCCCAGTCTGCCTGGGGCAGAAGGGGTCTCTGAAATGACAGCCCTGGGAACACGGGGGCGGGGCCGGCCACCCCGGGTGACGGGTGTGCCCACGAGGAGAGGGTGCGCTCAGCATTTCACCCCCCTGGGCTGTGAGACAGAGGGTCTGCGTGTTGGTGCTGAAGGGGACCAGGCGCCTCCGTGCCCCCAACACGCCACTGCTCGGGGATCCCCGGGTGGGGCGCACCCATCAGCGGTGGGGACGAGGGTGCCTAGCTCTAAGCGACTCGATGGGTGACGGTGGGACCTTGCTGTTTTAACCGGCTCCTCTTTGATTGTTCGCGAGGGCAGACTTGAAACACGTGTATCAGCCTTTCACGTTTCTCTATCGAATTCACATTCTCCAGGGCTTTCTGTGCTTCTCTCTGATCTATTTTTTAAAATCTTTTTTCCAAAGCATCGCTTCTTTTTCCTGACTGTAAAAGTACCACACGCTCAGGGCACACGACTTGGCCATCATAGCAAAGAGCAACGCGTATCAGCCGTCACCCCACCTCCCAGGACGGCTGCCGAGGCGGCTCCGCGGTGGCTTCCTGAGAACGTGTGAATTCGGCTCAGCAGATCGAAATGTACGTGTGTTTTATTTTTATAGCAGCTTTGCCTGTCCCTAACTTTTGCTCCTTGTACGTAGAGGGGGAACTGAATCGGGTAAGGATAAATGGACAGCTTCGCCCCACGAGCACGATGAGAATCAACGACTGTCACCTCAGGCTCACTTTCTTCTCTTACTTTAAGACGCGGCAGGAAAACCGTCAGGAGCCCCTCGGGGTGTTTGCTGCCGCCGTTCTCGGCATCGACAGGGTGCTGCCCCGCAGAGTTCCCACGAGGGGTCCCCCCCGAATCCCCGCGTACCTTTGCACAGGACTCGATGGAATTGCAGTCATCAAATGCCTGGCAGAAGATCGTGGCCAGCCTCCTATCCAGATCTTGAATTTTGGTCTCAAAATCAGCGTAGTCGTCATCGAAACTCTGGAAGTGAGTTAGCATGTCAACCTCTTCATCGGCGTGCAAAGCGGGGGTGTGCGCCCTAAGGCCCCCACGCCTGCCGGCAGGATTCAGGGTGCCGTGTCAGCCGAGCACGCTTACTGTCTGGGGGCTACAACGTGGTTTCCTCCGCCGCGTGCGTCCCCACCACGTGCCCCCCACTCCTGGGGCGTCTGTCGTTGCCCCAGCCAAGGCCCCCCGACGTGACTTACTGGATCTCCCGGGTCCAACGGGTCATATTTGCAGTCGGCAAAAACCTTCACCAGCTCGAAGACCTCTTCGTAGATGTGCATGACCAGGCTCCCCAGGATGTTCCCGCGGGCGCCCCCGAGCTCGATTTTTTCCAGCTTCAGAAACTCGATTGCGGTTTTGTAAAGGTCCTGGTGGAGGGGAGCCCCCGCACACCCCGTCAGGTCACCGTCATGGCCACACGCAAAGCCATGACGCCCGCGGGGAGGAGCCGGGGGCCACACACGACAGTCGGGGGCAGGGCTCTATTCAATTCCGTTAGTGTTCTCTAAAGTCGTTTCTGGAACACAGGGAGAGGGGACGGAAGGAAGGGTTCCACGAGTCACCCCAAGTAAGGAGGGGATCAGGTTGGGCTCTCTCTCTCGTCCTGACCCCCGCCGGCCAAAGTTCGCCTCTAGATCAACCACAGGCCATTGTTGGATGCGGAAGCGGTGGGCACAGCAGCAGCCGAAAGGGCCTGTGGGGGTGGTTTCCAGGCTCTTGCTAAGCTTCACGCTCTCTGCTTCCTGGGGAGACCACCCCACACCCGGAGCCTGTCCTTGGGGTGACCTGAGAGGGTGCCCTCCTGTACGAGCTGCCCGACGGATATGCACCTGTCAATTCTACTTCCTCTGGGTGGGAGTCACGCCCCCCCGTGGAGGCCCCACCCGCTTCCGCGCCGAGCGGCACGTCCCCTGTCAGACTCCCCGTCTGCTCTCTGTGCTCTTCGTTTTAATCCATTTGGGAGCATCGCGCGGTTACCTAATGCTTCTGCGTGTAGTTCTTACTTTCTGATCGGTATCCCAAAGGCTCCTCGAGGACCACGGCAGGGCGTGACACGGCGCCCAGAGCCAGTTAGACCGAAGCTGGCACCGAGGTGGGCACCATTTTCCCAAACTGTCCCAGAAGCATCGGTTACACCCAAACCCAGGGAAAGCAAGCGCAGGGCCACTGCCCACCCCCAAAGGCCCTCTGCCCCACACCGTTCACCCGGAGTCAGAATCTGCAGCGTGGGAACCGACAGCTGGCCGGCCGGAAGCTTGAAACACTCTGCGACGGAAATCCCGGGGCCCTACGTGGGCCCTGCCTCCCCAGAGTATGGACAAGATCCAGACGGGCCTCCCCGAAGCCACCGCTAACGGCTTCCACCACAGAATCAACGCTCAGTGGTTCCAGGACCATTTCCTCCCCGTTTTTGATGGCGTGAGTAGCATGCGCACCAAGTTAAAAAAGCACAGACAGAGACTACGAAACGAAAAGCAAAGCCTCCCTGCCCTGCCCTGCGCCGAGGACACCGTCCTGGACCGCTGTCACCCCCGCATCCAAACGCTGCTCTGCAAGGTCCCTCCTGAGCCTTCGCAGCTGCCAGCCGAGTCCCACTAACTGTCTCCCTTCGGCCTCCGGGCTTCCTGACCGTGGTCACGTAAGGCGTCATCGGCCTGCTCATACGCCAAAGGCATGACATAAGGCGAGAAGCCACCAGGATGAGTCACTTTTGTTCCTGGCTAACAGCTGGGCGCGGAGCAGAGGGGACCCGTGACGCAGGTTCCCCACGTCCCGGATTCACGGGGACAGGGATGAGGCTGGAAGACGCCGCCGCGGAGCGCGGGCAGAGGTGAACCAACTCTACCTCGATGGTCCGGACGCGGCGGAAGAAGGCGTTCATCCTGGAGAAGGCCAGGGAGGACGGGAATTCCCAGGGCACTGGCTCCTTTTCTTTCTGGAGGAGGAGGAGAGAGGAGACGGGCCGTCGGCCTCGCAGGTCTCCGCGGGCTCCGACGCCAGGGCCGGCGGCAGCCCCGCCTCGCCCTGGCTCGACCCTGCGCGTGCACCAGGCCGCACCTTAAAGAACAGCCTCATGTTCGCACAGCAGAAGTCGTAGGCCCGGTACAGCTCCTTCAGGATGTTCACGGACAGCGAGATGTTGTTGAGAACCTCCTCGATTTCGCCCTGCAAACCTTTCAGCACCTCCTCGGGGCTCAGGTAGGTCCGCGTCTGGGCAAAACAGAGGACGTTCCAAAGTTGTGACGTGCCAGCTGGGCTGGTCCAAGGGCGCTGTCTGCGGGTGGCTGGGCCGGCTGGAGGCCAGCCGCCGTGGCACACGGAGTGTCCCTCGGGTTTGCGTCCCAGCCTGTCTGCCGAGCGCTGGATGGTTTTCAAGAGGCCGAGCTGCTTCCCTCACCCGGCCCGTCATCCCCGGCCCAGGCCGCCCAGGCCGGCTGATGTGGGTCCGTGAAAAGGAAGAAGGGAAGGAGGCAGGAGGCTCGGTGTGGGACCGGACGACCCTGCAAGCCCTGGCCGAGCCTTGGCGTGCTGGGACTCCCCTCCCTCCGACACGGGGCTGCGCGGGCTGGCACCGCCCAGGTCTTGGGAAAACTCCGGGTGGCCAGCGACAGGACCAGCCCCAGCCGGGGCCTGAAGTCCCTGTGCCGACATGTTTGCCTGTGTTTGGGGGACGTGGGCAGCGGAAGGGCGGGCCCGGGCCGGGGCGGGGGGCTACCATCTCGATGATCTGGTTGCAGAACTCCTGCAGGGTGACGATGACCCTGGAGGGCGTGTTGTAGTGCTCCGAGGTGGCCCAGATGAAGCAGATGGTGTACAGCACCTTGGTGATGAAGGTCGGGAGCTGGGGAGAGATGGGCCGGCCGTGCGCTTTGTGGCCGCATCTCAGCTCTGCCCGTCCCAAGGCTTCAGGAGGTGACCCCAAAGCCGAGGGACGGGGCCTCCCTGGGCCCACACCCCTGCCCCCCCCAACGCGGGACCAGGCCCGCCAAGTGGCCTTTTCCCTGCTGCTGTACCATCGTGAAGTCGGCCTGCTCCATCTCCTCCAGCAAGATCCGCAGGGGCATGAGGTACAGAACGATGTCGTTGGCTTCCTTCAGCCCTGCAGGGGCCGGGGGCCGGGGCGGGGGCGCACGTGAGCGACACCCCGCCTCCGGCGCCCCCGGGTCTGTGTTAGGGAGGCCTGCTCCCCCCACTCACCCTCCGTGACGTTCAAATACACGTTTTGCAGGGCCGGCCAGTAGCAGCTTTTGGCCTTTTCCAGGATCTCGACGATTTTGTTCACTTTGGGCCTGTTCAGCTGGGAAGGGGAGAAGTAGATCAGTGTTCCAGGAGCGACCCAAAGACCCTGGGCGGAGGCCGGAGCCCGGGCCGGCGGGAGCGACAGCGCGGTGACCGGCTTCCCGGCTTCCCGGGTTCCCGGGAGCAGCGGTGGCACCTGGTCGTGGATGCACTTGAGGTTCATGAGCCGGGCGTCCCAGAACTCGAACTCGACCCGCGGCAGAGGCTGCAGCCCGTCGAGCAGGGCCTGGGCCGAGTCCTTGCTGAGCACGTCCCTGACCTGGTGGGCCCAGTCGATGATGATGGTCTCGATGGCGTGCAGCAGCGAGTTGTCCAGGGCTGAGGGGATCCTGCCAGGCGGGGGTCGGGGAAGACGCTGTCCCGGCCGCACGAACGGGGCCACCAGCCCCCACCCCCCAGGTGGCCCCGAACACCCGCCAGAGGCACCGCGTCTGGCCTCCTGTCCCCCAAATCTCACAGCTAGGAGAGACCCCGAGCAAACGATGAGTGTTATCAGAGGAGCCAGATCCGCAGAGAGGAGAAGAGGCCAGCTCTGGAACCAGCTGCTCGAGACGGCCCCCCACAGTTGTTTTTGGGGTCACACGGGCACATGCTGAGTGCTCAGTGGACGAGCCGTGGAGGACTGCCCAGGTGCCCACAGGACGAGCCCCGGAACGGGCACCTCTGGCGTGAGCAAATGCAACAAGTCATCACCCTGTATGGCTCCAAGAGTCTCATGCGCCAGGCGGCTGCAGACGTGGGGCGCCAATCACTGACAGCGAGGGGACACCTCAGGGTCCTGGTGCTTTCCGGGGACCCTGGGACACTCCACTTAGACTCATAGCCCCCACCTGCTGAAAGTCCCTCCCATACCCCTCGGCACTTTGGGGTACCCATGGCCTGAAGCTGGGCATCCCCTCTCTGGGCTGTGTGACAAGCATGACAGAGTGACATCCTGTGCACGCCGTGTGATGCCCGGGCCAGTCGCACGCGTGGCGGGGGAGGGGCTCCAGCGCCCCAGCCTGTCCTCACCTAACCCCTTCGAGCTCAGACTCGGCGCCGCCAGACGGCGCCGTCTTGGTCTCGGATGATTCATCAGCTTGCGAACCCGCCTCGGTGGTCAGGGCCCGGCCGCTCCTCCCCACGGCCGGCTCCCCGCAGGGCCCGCCTACCTTTCCATGGACTCCAGCGTGCCGTCCAGACTGCCCAGGTGCTCGGGGATGGGCAGCAGCGTCTTCCCTTTGATCTTGCCGCCCATCACGAACATTTCGTTCTTCAGCTTGTGGACTTGCTTCATAATGTCCTCCGAGACCACCCAGGGCCACCCGTTCAGGTTCTCACTCTGGTTTAACAGGGAGTAGAGGACCTGGAGGGAGCGAGTGTGTGGTTCTGCCCGTGCCCGCTCCGGCCCTGTGACAGCCCAGGGACACGGGGAACCCTCTGTGCCCGGGAGCCGGGGGGGCAGCGTCCCTCTTCCATGCCTGGGGGCGGGGTGGCTGAGGGGTTTCGACCAAGGACGACGGCCCAGCTCCCTTGTCCTTGTCGTGGCAAAGCCACCCCCGTGCAGGGGGGCCCGCTCCTGCCACACCAGCGCACACTCCTTGCTGACGGCGAACATTCCGTGCTGCCTGGGAGTATAGTTGTGGGCTGAGCTGAGACCCCCAAATTCATACGTCGAACCCCTAACCCGCAGCACCTCAGGGTATGACTGTTTGGAGAGAGTGTCTGTCACAGTGGGATTAAGTAAAACTGAGGTCACACGGGTGGCCCTAACCCAGTGTGACCGTTGTCCTTATGAGGAGCGTGGGACACAGACACACAGAGGGACACCATGCGAGGACGCAGGGAGGAGACGGCCGTCTGCAAGCCGAGGACAGAGGCCTCGGGAGAACGACCCTGTGACACCGTGACCTTGCGTCCAGCCTCCAGGACGCTGGCAGCCCCAGCTGAGTCATGCAGGTGCCGTGGGCTTCAGCTTTGGGGTGCCAGGCGCTGGCCTGGGCCCTGCCAAGCAGCCCCTGTGCCTTGGGCTCACACGAGGCAGCAGTGCGAGCCCCCGTTCCACAGATGAAGACAGCGATGGCCGAGCCGTGCGTACCGGGGCGGGTCCGACTGCGCACTGTGGGCCGCACCTGCCACGCCTGCGGGAGTGACGCCGGGAACGAGGCGGGACAGGGGAGCAACGGCACCCTGTCTTCCCTTTCTTTACTCGGAGCCTCAGACTTGGGGAAACCCAGCTACTGGTACTCAAACGGCCCACGCCGTCTGCGGCCGTGAGAAGGGACGGGAGCCAGCACGGGACAGCGGTGCTGTGACATCGAGAGAATGACAGCCCTCGGGGGCACAGCGGGGCCCGGAGGCCGTGCGAGCGCGCGGGTCTGTCTCAGCGCCCCGGGCAGGCGGGGCTGGGCCTCCCGCACGCCTACCCAGCTCCCAGGCCATGCCGATCCCGGTGGCCCGTGGACCACGCTCTGAGTCGTGGGGTACCAATCACTGACAGCGAGGCACGGAGCTCGCTTCTCCCGCGTTCTCGGGCCCCGGCCTGGGGCAGCCTGGACGCACCCACCTCCTCCACGACGGCTATCAGCTGGTCCACAGGCGTGGGGCTGAGGTCCCCATACAGCAGATGGTCCTTGTAGCTGTCCTTGCTGATGCTCCTCGGCTTCTTCTTGACGAAGTAGACCCCCTTGGACTTGAGGGAGGCCGGGAAGCCCAGGCAGGGCACGATCATGCCGGCCGGGGTGAGCGTCAGCACCAAGACCAAGGTGTCCGGCTTCTCCAGGAAGTCCGTGAACAAGGCCAGGTTCTCCTCCACGCTCATCATTTTGCCCCACTTGTCCGGCTTGAATTTGAGCATGGTGAACGCCACGCCCTCCAAATACTCTAGTCTCACGTCCGGCGTCACCGTCATCCTGACGTCGTCTTAGCGCCGCGGGCGGACACGGTGCAGCGCGTCTCCCTGGCGTTCGCGGCTTCCCGCCCGTCACCGCAGCCACTCGAACCCCTGTTCCAGGCAAGCAAGAGGAAAGGGCTCATCGTGCGTGTTTCCAGCCGTGGACGGTCCGCGGGAGGGGGAGGGACAGGCGGTCACCTTCCCCCCTGGCCCCCGGTGGGCTGTCACCGACGCAGCCGGGCTGCACAGCAATGCGTGTGCTTGTGTTAGCTGTGACCATGAAGCCGACAGGCTGGGGAAGGCGGAGCTGGGCCCTCGGGGAAGAGAGAACGAGATCTGCAGGCGACGGGGTAGGAAAGGCCAGGTTCGAGGGTCCCGGGAAGCAGGAACTCGAAGACATCGGACCCACAGGACGTGTGGGAGACGCAGAAAGCGGGTGGGGGCGGGCCTGGGGTGCAGGACGTGAAGTTCCGCACGCTCCTCCTGTCCTAACTTAGCCATGGCGTACCCCAACTTCCGCCCTGCTTCTCAGCTTCTCGCCCATAAAAGGATCCCACTGCAGTCCTCCCACTGGCCCCTCAGAGTCTACTCTGTCCTGCCCGCGAGAACCCACCCGGCCCTGCCTGGGTGAACTAGAGGGTCGGGGAGGGAGTCCCCTGGAAGAACACCCTGCAGTCTCGCAAAGCCATGAACGGGGTAGGGGGCGCGTGGGCACTCCCTGTGGATGCCCCGAAGTTCAGTTACCAAGATAAACACCGTGTCCCTATCGCAACAAGCAAAACTCTACAAACTCATGATGGACAAGATACCAAGACTCCAGGGAAATCGGGCTCCTCTGAGAGGGCC
The DNA here is from genome assembly GCF_902729225.1 of Pteropus medius. Lineage (NCBI taxonomy): Eukaryota > Metazoa > Chordata > Mammalia > Chiroptera > Pteropodidae > Pteropus > Pteropus medius. The sequence continues at coordinate 2,752,763 of NW_024355990.1, read as the reverse complement.
GGCATCGGGGCGGCGAGGGGCGTGAGGTCGGCAGGGCCGGTGCTGCCCTCCCTGGCGAGAGGAGTTGGGCCCAACGCTGGCTTCCCCTACAGCCCAGGACGCTGCCGCTGTGTCTAGATTTCTGGGGAAAGCCGGGGCTCTCGGCTCCTTTGGGGACTGGGAGAGACAGCCCCGCGCTGCATCACTCCTCTGGTTCCTCGGGGCTCCCTTCTGCCCCAGACCTGGCCCCTGCACGGCCTGACATCTCTGCGGTGACAGGTGACCCAGGAGCACTCACAGGATCCGGCTTCTGCTTTGCCCATAGGCGCTGCTTTCGAGATGGGCACGGTCTGCCATTCTCAGAAACACACTCGTCCCGTGAAGCGGGGGCTGAGTTTCATCCCGGCCACCGTATCACGGCAGAACGGCTGTGTGGCGGGAGATGGCAGCCAATCGCATGCCATTCTCCCCACGAGCGGACTCGGGGAAGATGTGCCGATGAGAACATGTCTCACCTGCAGACACATCTGCAGATGCCGAGGAAACCCGCCGGGCCCCCCGGCAGCAGGCGGAGCTGCATGCGGCATCTGTGGGGCGCCCACCGCCTGGAGGCCCCCTGGGGGGCCCCGTGCGTGCTGCTGAGCTGCTCCTGAGCCAGGCCTCGCTGCCACCCTTTCACAGACATGGGGACAGGGGACAGGATGCCAGGAGGCTCGCATGTGCAGCCACCTTACACTACTAGAATTTAAGGAGGCATCGTCCCGTTTACTGATTTTGTACGTTTGGGCTTTTACAAAATCGACTTTCCTTCCAAGAGTGGCATCGGGGGGTGGGGGGTGGGGGCTCCCTCCAGAGCCACGCCGTGTGTGGTTTGAGAGGTCCTGGGGTCCCCCAAGTCTCTCCCAGCCAGCCAGTCTTATCTCATAGTCCCATCTAGCCACGTTTTGGGGTGAAGGCCAGGAGATCCCAGTTAACAGACAGTGTCGTCCCACGTGACGCTTCTGGAGGAGGGCAAGCACGCCCATATGGGGGTGGGGGGCACAGGGACAGCCTCTTGGGAGGTGGCCCTAGGCCGGGCCCTCAGCACTAGACAGGAGAAGCCAGAGTTGGGGGCTTCCCGGAGAGGACAGTGTCTGACGCAGGGTGGAGGGCAGCATGGAGCGGCCGGGGTGAGGACACGGGGAGACGGGGCCGGGAGAGGGGCTGGCTGGCTGCGGGCAGCACGCACGCCACCCCGGACGCCCGACCGGCTCTGAGCGGGAGGAGAGCAGCCTCTAGCTGGGCGATGGGTGTCCGTCTGCCCGGGCCTGGCTTCCGCCTCTGCCCTCCGGAGCCCCCCAGCGACGGGCCACTTACCGGCTGACGGCAAACGGCTATCCCAGCCACGAGCGGGGCAAACCGGTGGCAGCTCTTCGCCCGACAGGAACGGAAACGGCTCCCTCCCCTCCAACAGCTGCAACTGCCACGGAACTTCGGCGAGTCCCGGGACTTCCAGAACCTTCTCCTCAGGACCTGCACGGCCGGTGCAGCACGGCAAACGAGCCTCCCTCCGACCCCCACCACGGTGGAAAGGCTCTTGGGCTAGAATATTTTAAAACTCCATCGAACGATCTTTGCCTTTGAACTGCAGCACGTGGCCCGCTTGACGCCATCACTAACGCGCTGGGATCTACTCCTGTTGCGTCACCAGTGCTTACTCTTTGTCTTGCTGCTTCTTTTCCTCTCTTGCCTTCCTCTGGATGAAATCATCTTGGATAAGTTCACCTTCCCCGTTTCTTGGGGATGAAACGCCGTCCGCTTTTCCTTCAGAGGTACGCAGGCATTATGGCCTGCACCCGGCTGCCCCAGAGTCCGTCACGGCCCTGCTCTCCCCCCAGCCAGGCAAGGGCGGGAGGGAGCTTCGGCGCCTTCCCGTGTCTCCCGTCACACGCACGGTTGTCATGCATTTTGGTTCTGGAGCATCACTGTCACTCCCGGTGCGGTTAAGGAGATATTCACTAAACCCCCCCCATCCAATCACCACTTCCTCCTCCCGTGAGCGTCCGTCTGGGGTCACGTGCCTTCTGCCTCTCGCAGTATGATTCCTTCATCTTCTGGAGGTGGCGGCTTCGGTGGCAGCAGAGGGCGGGGAAGGTTCACCTCGGTTCCTGGGGCGCTCCCGACGGGCAGCGGAGCTCAGGACACGTGACAATGCCCCTCCCCCCACCCTGCCGCCGGCCGCTTCCACTCCCTGCCAGAGCACTGGCGTTTCTAGCCAGGAAATCAGGCAGCGAAAAGAAAAAAGAGACAATTGGATTGGAAAAGAAGAGGTAAAACTATCTCTATTTGCAGATGACAATCCTAAAAAAGCCATAAAATAACTATTCGAGCCAATAAAAGACTCGGCAAGGTCGCAGGATGCCAGATGCACACACGGACACCAGCCTGACGGAATTCAGGAAACGGCTCCATTTACGACAGCACAAAAAGAATAAAATCTTCGGGGCTAATTTTTTTAAAACTAAGTGCAAGACTCGTACATGGAAAACCACAAAACATCAAGGAAAGAAATTAAAGATTTAAAGAAACAGAATGAAGTCCTGCGCTCGGGGACCCAGGAAGACTTCGTGTTTTGTTAAGACAACGATTCTCCTCAAATCGATCTCCAGATTCGAATAGGTCCCTGTCCAAATCCCAGCGGGCTGAAAACCACCTTGAAACAGGATAAAGTTGGAGCGGGCACGTGTCTCGATTTCAGAGTGTATTACGAAGCTACGTAATCGAGACTGACTGCCATACGGATCAATGGAATAGAGTCAAGCGTCCAGAAATAAATGGTACACGTACGGGCAACTGATTTCAGACGAGGGCGCCAAGATCATTCTACGGGGAGAGAATGGTCCTTCGACCAGCGGCATTGGGATAACTGAATACTCACATGCAAAGAAATGAAGTTGGACCCTCACCTTACACCAGCTACAAAAAGTAACAGAAAAAATGGATCAGAGGTCTAGAGAAAAGGACTAGAATTATAAAACTCTTAGAGTAAAACACAGGAGTAGATCTTTAGGATCTTGGATGAAGCGATGGTTTTGTATACATGGCACCAAAAGCGTAAGTGGCCAAAGAAAAAGAGATAAAGTGGGCATCACCAAAATTTAGAACTTCTAAGCTTCAAGGGACACTGTGAAGAAAGTGGAAGACCACTCAGAGAACTCATAACAATAATAAAACACAGACGACACCATTAAGAACGAGTAAAGGATATAGACAGACATTTCTCCAAGGAAGCTATACGACTGATCGATAAATACGTGAAAAGATGTTCGACACCTTAGTCATCAGGGACGTGAACACGCTCAGGGGGGTGAGCTCCTGTGTGACCCGGGAGGGGAGGCTGCCGGGGCCAGGGCGATGGCTGGAGGAACAGGGAGCTGGTGTCTAATGGGGACGAGTGTGAGTCTGGGAAGGTGCCGAGGCTGTGAGACGATGGTGTGACGTGGTTAATGCCACTGAACTGCACGCTTCACAGTGGTGGATCTTGACGTCACGTCTCTTCTACCCCACGCAAAAAGGCCCCGTGTCACTTTGAGACCCAGGCTGCCCGGCCACGTTTGTGCCCCCCCTTCACATCCCAGCCGTGCCGCACTCACTCCAGACTCTGGGTTCCAGATCATTCTCAGATTTTATCTCACCTGCCCTGGGGGTCTTCGGCGTCCACACAGACGACCTCGGCCGTCCCCCGGCCTCCCCGCCCCTCCCAGCAAGTCCATTCCTTGCTTCAGGCAGCTGCTCTGGTGCCCGCGGACGCCTCCGCTTGCCCCGACCGGCACCCGCGGTCTCCCCCTCGCTCTCCCCGCTGGATTCCCAGGGCTGCGGCACATCCACCCTGTGACGGCCGAGTCCCCGGACCTTTCTCCAGCCCTCTGGTCACACTGACCTCACCCCTTCGCTGGACCGGTACCAGGGCAACTGACCGCTGCCGGGGGCCCCAGACCCGTACACTCACCGAGGCCCACATGCTGCCTGCGACTTCTGCTGGGGTTTTTTCCAGTGGAAAATGTGTTTTTGGGGTCGCCTCACCCCGCCGTGCTCCAAGACAGCTCTGCTGTCATCTCTGACACATGCACGAGCCGCTAGGATCTTAGAGAAGAAGCCTCCCCCGCCTCGCCCGGCCCTCCATCTCCCTGCTCGCTGCCACGCTTCCCGACGCCGACGCTGCGCCTGCAGTCCGCGCGCCCTCCCCACCCCTCCTTCCACGAAAACCCTCCCCCTTCCTTCTCTCTGTCCGCGGGGGAGAAGGAAGAGTGAAGCCGAAGCCAAGGGAGGGACCTGTCCTCAGAGACTTAACCCGGAGGCTGCCTGTGCCGCTTCTGGCTCACGCCCCTTCGGCCCACACCTGCTCACCTCGCTGCAAGGGGCCTGGGCGTGGAGTCTCTGTCCGGCATCCATGTGTCCCCTCCGACTTGGAGAGCTGGTCACGAAGCGGACGAAGGGGACCCCACGGACAGCTGGCTGTGTCCACCACCCTGGCCGACGCCCGTACTCAGAACGCAAGGCGGTGCCTTGGAAGAAGCACCTCAGACCCCACGCGCACAAAACTGGCCTCTGCCCACCCCGCACCCCACGCCACCTCCCCGCACCCCCGGACTTCCCTTCGGTCCCCTGACTCGGCGAATGACCCCGTCAGCCGCACAGGCACCGGCGTCGACAGCAGTCACGTCTGCCTCGCCGGCGTCTCTGGCCCTGTCCACCTTCCTCCGAGGCCACTGCTCGCTGGTCCATGCTGCCGCCCCGGGCCCATGGGTGCCCTCGCTCGTTCTCACGCCCACGCCTGGCCCTGGCAGCCCCCGCTCCAGAGCAGCTCTAAAAAGACGGCGGTCATGTCAACGCCTGCTCGAAACCCATCAACAGCGTCCCACTGCTCCTGGGATGAGATCGGACAGACTCAGATGGCTCCGTAAGACTTGGCCCTGCCTCACTCATCCTGCTGCCCCCCAGTCCCAGCCCGGCCCCCAGACCAGGACCCAAGGCCCAGCCACGCTGGCCTGCCCCCTCCTCCTCCTCCAGGACACCCGCTGACTGGCGGATCCTGCACGCGACACACACTCACACGCCGCATCACATGCATGCATATACACGCCAGATACACTCTACACGATATATCATTGTGATATATGTATTTTTCATTCATGCGATATACATTACCGCATGCACTACATACACATACATTATCGCAAGATAATACGGTAATATTACGCGATTCACATATAGGCACATTATACACGCATATACACTCATATACACACACATACACACGCATGCACACACTCACATGCGCATATACTCGCACACTCGCGCACACACTCATGCACACACATGCACACTCGCGCGCGCGCACACCGAGCTCCTACTCCCCCTTAAGCGCTCGGCTGGCGTGTCGTCTCCTACTAAGCGCCTCCTGCAGCTGCTCACCCCCGGTGCTGCTCCACGGACTCACCAGGACAGCTGCCATTAGTCAAGCACATAACTAGGCACTGGTTACTCCCTCCCCGTCCCCAGCATCTGTCCTCTTGGATGGGCACCGCTGCCCAGCCCCTGGCCCAGCCCCTGGCCCTGCGCCTGCCCGCAGCTGGCCTTCCGTGGTGGTGCTGAGGACACAGAAGTCTGAGAAGTCCAGCTGTCAGAGCCTCATCCGACCCAGCGCTTCCGCAAACTTGACCGTGGACCCTTCTTCCCCGAAGCCCCGAAAGTCAACACCAGATCGAGGTTCTAGCTGGTCCGACTCCCACCAGAATCGTGCTCCCCGAGACTCACATGTCCCAGCACACGGGGGCCTGAATGTCTTTTGGCGAAACTGGGGATGGGGTGGGGCTGCCGCCCCGGCCCTCAAACCACAGGACTTGGGCTTCGGGGTGGGCGCCCTGCCCAGCGTGCGGCAGACTCATGAGCAACGTGAATGACACTGCCCAGCTTCCCGCAGGTCCACCTGGGGTCCCGCCTGAGCAGAGGGGACAGAGAAGGACCACGTTCTCTAGGTGGCAATACATTTGGGCACGCTGGCCGCGTTGCAGCTGGAGTCGCGGGCCCCTCGGAGACGGCCTGGGCGGCGCGTGACGCCTTCTAACGGGGACAGGCACGCGGGGCCAAGCCGCGGGGCCACCAGCCCCGGCACGTCACTCTCCACTCCCTCTGCTCTGGCAGTCACGGCCCACGCGGCTCGTCCCCCACCTATGGTCCCCGGGAGCTCTTCCTCCCGCTGAATTAGCTTGGAAGAAGAGTTGCAGGACGGATGTGACCCATCGTCAAACACGACTGAGGGACAATTTTCTCTGCTGGGGACGCTGAAAGACAGCAGGAGGCTGGGCCATCTGGGTCTCGTCACTCCCTCGGCACGTGCGTGCGCACACACACATGCACACATGCATGCACACGCACACATGCACTCGCGTGCACACACACGTGCGCACACACGCATGCACACCCCCTCCATCTACTCTGGCCCTGCCACACATCCTCCTGCTGGCTTCCTGGCACAGGGGACAGGAGGATGGGCGGCCTTTGTCCTCCTGCCCAGGCGTGTCCTAGGAGGAAAGGAGGGCCAGCCTGCCTGCCAGGCTAGCCCAGCAGGGGACTCTTTCTTCATGAAGAGAGCAGTGTGGCCAGAGATGTGTCCGGCTCACTAGTTCCCAAAGGCCATCCCAAGGGCAGGCACCATGCAGGCCTGGGGACCTTCTCTCATGGGGCTCGCACGGCAGGCCCTGGGGCGAGGCCTCCCCAGGCACAGAAATGCTTTGATCTCGAGCCACCCCGGCTGGAAACAGGGCGGGTCAGTGGGAGGGCTTCGCAGCAGCAGGTGCCTCTGCCTGCAGGGGGACCAGGCGGAGCCCGGCGCTGCCCGTGGAAGCCACAGCACTAGCGGTGCCTGACCCACTGCAGGGGGCCAGGGCCAAATGCCCCAGTGTTCAAAGTGCCCTTGGTTCCAAGCGCAGGCAGGCTGGGGGTCCCCTGGTCCAGGAGGGGTCCGTGTTCCCCAGAAGTGAGTCTTGCTGCCCTTGGGCCATGGCAGAACAATCACCGACAGAACAAACGAGAAATCTGGGCGGACCGACTCACTTTCTGGTGTACACCGGAACCTCGTCTGGGGGACCTGGACTTCGCAGCCACTTCAGCCCCACACCTTGCACCTGGGCTCGGTCACAGCTGACTGTCCCCTGAGGGGACACATCTCGAACTCCCCTTGAAGTTCTTCCGGGAGATGTCCCGAGACGCCCTCTGGCCAGTCCCTGCCCAGCGCCTAACTGTCCTCCTTGCTAGCTGCTCATCACATCGCCCGCCTCGGGGCAGGGTCCTCAAGGCCAGGCTGGGCTTGAGCAGTCCCTGGTCCCTCCGAGGACTCCCAAAACATTACAGACAGCTCAACTTCTACCAGAGACCTAGAAACAGCAAACATTTCTTTCTTAAAAGGACAAAGACTCCGGGACATCCGAGATTGCGCCAAGGCGGCGAGACATAGATCTCCCATCGAAAGGCGTCGGCCGTCCTGCCTGCCCACCTGACCCTCGCATGCCCGAGGTTAACCCAAGGTTAACTGACCTTGGGGGGGGGTCTGGGGGCTGGGCCTCAGGCTGGAGGGGCTTCTCCGCTCCATTTGCAAAGGGAAATGTACTTTGAATATAATGAGTCAGTAAAGAATTCCAATGAGGTCTGGAAATGGAATTTCCTGCCTGTGATTCGACTCACACCGTCTGTCTGTAAATCCTCCCCCAGGACATTCGCCCACGTGACAGGGCCGTCTCGGCGTCCCTCGGGCTCCTCCAGTGGGGGTGGGGGACGAAGAGCATCTGGCCGGGGTGGAAGCAGGGCCGGGCACGCACCCCAGCTGCGTGAGGAGCATCCACTGGGCCCGTGCCAGTCTCTGGCTGAGGACAGGGCCATTTATCAGCGCGGCATGTCCCCTTCTGTCTGATGCCCTCCCTGAAGGCGGCTGACAAATAAGGAACCCGCCCGGCTCCATCCACGGGACCCGGGCTTTCAGAACCGAACCAGGAAAGTCCCCAGACACATGGGGGCTGGTGGGTCACCCCGAGGTTGTTGCCAGCACCGCGCCAACTGGAGCAGACTGGCTGCCTCCTGGGGACGGAGCAGGAGGCCAGCAGAAGTCCCCTGTGGTCTTCGGAGTGGCGGGGACTTTGTTGGGACCACCCATTTTGTGATACGTGGAGCCAAGTCTGGAGTCTGATTTTCCAGCTCACCACATGCTGCTGGGACCACTTTCAAGACAAAGCTTTATTCTAAAGTCTTCAAACCCCGGCCAGTCCCCGCTCTGCCCCGATCACCTAGGAAACCGCCAGAAAGGAAGACCCTCCGACCCCACCTGCGTCTCCCTCAGAGCCGGCATGGGGCCGTGGGAAGCCCTGCTCCAGAGGCCGGAGCAGGGCCACGGCTGCCGCTGTGGAAAGCCAGCGGCGGCACGAGCTAACCAAAATAGCAAGGTCCCACGCTCTGGGAAAACAGATCGATTATTTCATACGTGACACAGAGTTTCTTTTTCTGATATCGATAGTGAGGTAGAAGCAGAGTTTGCAACCCGCCCCTCTCGCTGCATATGCCTTTTGGGCTACTGATTATTTTAAGCTGGTATCTTTAAGAAACCAAGCCTCAGGGAGGATCCTCGACCTGCCACGTCACTGCCTGAGGGAATCTGGGTGAGGGCCTGCTCCACCAAGGGGGGCTCACAGATGACCACAGCTTTGTATAAACGAGTGTGATAGGCAGGGAGGCACTGCCAGGCCACTGGCTCCCGCAAGGCGGCTGGCTCTGCGTCCTCCCTGTGTCCCATCGCTGACCAGCAAACGTTTATTTACCAGACATTTGATGTTTCATTTCCATGTGAATTACTGTCCTGCCCTTTGAAGTCCCAAGCCACTCTAGCCCTTTTCTCCTCAGCCGAAGGTGACTTACTTACTTGCCTGATTTGTCCTGGGGCCCCATATTCTTACGGAAACCCCCAACCCTCCCACACATCCCCGTGGACATGCGTAATTAAATCTGGTTTCTCTTGTTAATCTGTCTTGTATTAATTTGATCGTTATTAGTCCAGCCAGAACTTAGAAAGGTAGGAGGGAAGTTTTATTAAATTTTTCTCCCCTGTGGTAAGCTTTATCTTTTGAGCAGTTTTAGGTTTACGGGAAAATTGAGCAGAAAGTGTCCAGTCCCCGCACACGGCTCACACCGCCTCTCGCCCCTGCCTGTCCCTTGCTTTTCCTATCACTTAAGAGAGGAGAGAAGGCAGACGAGGGAAGGGCTCGCAGAAATGACTGACTCGGGCGGCTACAGAGTAACCACATCCTACAGATCTCTGAACGGCCTTCTAGAAACTCTCGTCACACCCATAAGACAAATGACCTGTAGACAGGTAAGACCAGTGGTCTGGAAATTCCTTCCCCCTTTGCAGTCCCCACCCGAGACTCCCCCTCCCCATCCTGAGTCGTGAGGTGCACCCGAAACCTCAGACAAAGATTTCTTGCAGCTGCTTATATACCTCTGCGGTGCCCCTCGCGTGGACACCGCAGAGGTGTATAAGCAGCTGCAAGAAATCTAACCAAGGGAAGTTCGTGCTCTGGTGCTGTTAAGCCCCACGTGCTCTGCCGGCTAATGTATTCTTCTTCCTCTGACAAAGTCATCTGAGTGTCCAAAGTCCTCTGTCGGGTGTCGCGTCCTGCAACAGTTGTATTCATGTAGGACACTTGTTGATATATTGTTATTAAGTGAAGTCCACAGTTTACATCACGGTCACCCTGGCGGTGTGCTTTCTGTGGCTTGCACAAATGGGAAATGACATGTCCCCACCATTACAGTGTCATACAGAATAGTTTCACTGCCCATTTTTAAATTAGGTTATTTTCTTAGTATTTGATTTTAGGGGATCTCTGTGTAGTCTGCTTACAAGTTCTTTCACAGACATGTGATCTTCAAATACTTTCTCAGTCTGTGGCTTCGCTTCTCATTCTCTTGACAGTTTCTTTCAAAGACCAGAGTTCTTAGTTTTGATGAAATCCAACTTGTCGCGTTTTCATTCATGGATTGTCACGTTGATGTTGCATCTATAAAATCTTTGTCTAACCCAAGGGCCCAAAAACTTTCTTTGTTTTCTTTCAGAAATCTTAGAGTGTTAGAGTTTACATTTAGGTCTATAATTGATTTTGAATTAATTTCAAAATGTGAGATCTGGTGGAGGTTTATACTTTTCCATTCAGGAGAGGTCTAATTGTTCCGGCGCCGTTGGTTGAAAAGACTGTCCTTTCCTCTTTGAGCTGTCTTCCACCTTCGCCGTAAATAAGTTGACCACTGGTGGCTGTGTCATCTCTCGCCTTCCATTCTGTCCCACTGACCAATGTATCTATTTGTATGTCAATATCATTCTGCCTTGGTTACTGTAACTTTGTAAGTCTTAAAATCAGGTAGTATGAGTCCTCCTAGTTAGTGCTGCTTCTTCACGGTTATTTCGGTCATCGTAGTTCCTTTGTGTTTCCCATAACAGTTTTGAAATCAGACTGTCGATTTCTATTTTTAATAAAATCTCCCGAGCTGTTGCTTAGCACTGACCTCACTGAACCGTGGGAGAACTAACATCATTGCAGGATCGAGTCCTGATCCACGGACGTGATACGTCTCTCCACTTATGTAGGTCTTTTAAAATTCCTCTTGGCAATTTTTTTTTGCAGTTTTTTTGCAGCTTTTTGACAGCAAATGGCTACCCGGAAGATACTTAAACACACATAGACATACACGTGCCTGCTCTTGAAATGCAGAGATAACGTTTTGAACGATGAATAAGAAAACAGCCTCTTTTGAAAGAAATGCTTCCTACAGAGCCTACGATTTTGAAAACAGATGTGATGAATGATCTCCATGGTCATATTATTTTGTTGCCACATATAATTATTTTGCCTATTAAAAATTCTCATATTTGTTCACTTTAAATAAACTTACTTTTTTAGAAATCCTCCATGGGGGCTATTCTAGAGATGTTGTAACTATTTTGTTAAATATTTCAAACTACAATACCTTTCCGCCAGTTTATAAGAAAACCTGGCCGACATGAGGAGAGACGAAAATTTACCAGCCAATTTTTAAAAATTGCGTAAGTGGTAGATGAGGCTGAAAAATGAATATCGTGATTTACTAACCTGAGTCAGCAATGTACGTCCACCCTTTGAGTCTGTGGGAGCTCAGCTTACTCTGCTACCACTGTACCATGCACACCTGGAAAGTTCTTTTGGTTAATAACAGTAGCTACCAAAAATGCCTGAGCAGGAGCGCTTAGCCCCCCACCTACCGCCTCACAACTGGATGACAACAGAAGCAAGTCTCAGACCCGACTCTGACACACAGAATGGCATTTATTAGATGAATATCACTCAGTGAAGCAGGCATTAAACTGTTGGTTGGGCCTGCAAGCATGAGTCATCCCCATTCTGATCAGCGCTCTGGAACGCACCTGGGCAGGCGCGGCAGCTTCCGGTTGCCTCTGGTCGGCATGACGCCGCCAGCGGCCCTCCTGTACCCACGGCTGGACACAGGACCAGCGAGGGCTCTGGCCAGAGTCCGCCCCGCCAAGACACACACACACCCAGCGCTGGAATGTCTCTGAGCTACAGCCAGCTCATATATCCGCTGTGCTCATTAGCAGGTTTCCAACTTCGAATAATAAAAATGTGTATATTTTGGGGTACCCTTGCCGACACTAATTGGTAAAACATCAGCCTGGGGCGAGCTGCAGGTAACGGAAGGACGTGTAGCCGCCACCTCTCCCGGGTGGTCCTGTCAGACGACATGCCGGCCGACCAGCTGGGCTGCGTGCTCCGCTCGGGAGAACTAGTTAGCTGACGGCTCCTGGGGCTAAAGCGTCAACTCATAAATCAGTCAACAAAAATGATGTCACAGCAACTATACTGGAAGATTTCCAAGGAAAGTGCAGACGCTCTGACAAATACATGTATTTTTGTACAGTCGCCTGTGACAGCTATTGAAGCCAAGGTGCTAATGTACTGTAAATTTTAGAGTAACCACGAAAAAGCGAAAAAGAGGACCGGCCCCCATCTGAGCCGGGGCTGCTGTAATGGGACCAGCAGGCGGCGTTTAAGCAACAGAGTCTTGTTTCTCACAGTTCTGGAGGCCGGGGGTCCGAGGTGGAGGTGCCGGCAGACTGGAGCTTGGCGAGGGCCCTCTTCCTGGCTAGATCATCCGAGCCACGCCGAGGGACGTTAACGTGGACAAAGCTGCCCGTTGGCTTTGAACGTGCAGAGGTATTTGACGCAAACCGCAAACTGCAGAGGACATCTCCGACTCCCCACCCTTGGCGAACGAGGCTGGGGAGGACCACGTGCAGCCCCGTGGGGGCTGGCTGGGTCTCTCCCGGGAAGAAGCCCTAAGTGACAGAAACCAAACACCCCAGGGCCCTCCCAGAAATCAAAGCGATAAACCTGGAGCACAGCGCGTCCCCTTGCAGACGGTGCCGGATTTCCTCATGGAGCCTGGAGACCTTTCCTGATTTATGTTTATGAATGTGAGTCATTCTCTGGGGCAGGAGGACACGGGTGTTTATGGGACTGCAGCAGAGAACAGCAAAAACACGGCACATCCGGGGCCTTTCGAATACGAATGGATCCTTTTGGACCTGGAAGGTGGTTCTGCTTTCAGTCGAGGACTTGGGGGCAATCCTGAGAGTGGATCTGGAAACACGTCCTGCTGTCTGGCTTTGCCCCGTCTGGTCTTCCGTACGGACGCTGTGGTTCGAGCGTGGCTTCTCTGAGCCCCCCAAACTCTCACCACTTCGTGTGGAGGGACGTGATGATGGGAAAATCGGGAAAACACCTCATCTGTCCTCACGGCCAGGACAGAGGAGGGGTCCCCGGGGTTCAGGATGGGGAGCTTTCCTGTTGTGACGGTTACTTTATGTGTCGACTAGACTGGGCTACGGGACACCCAGGCAGCTGGCCAAACATGTCCCTGGGTGTCTGTGAGGCTGTTCCTGGGAGAGAGAGGCATGTGAGTTGGGGGACAGAGTACAGGTGCCCCCTTTCCTGGCGTGGGTGCCCACCTGCCCACGCTTTACTAGAACAGAACGGCGGAGGCCTGAGCTGGGACGCCCACTCCCGGTTCTCGGCCTTCGGCCTTGGACGGAATGCCACCACTGGCTTGGGCTGGTGGCCACCTGGGCTGAATGGCCCCGTGTGGCTTGCACATTCTGAGTCAGCGGTCAGTTAGGTAGAGAGGCTGGAACTGCCCGGGGCACCGAGATAAGTAAGGGTCAAGGGCTCAGGGAAGGAGCAGTGTTAGAATGACTTCGCTGTGTGAGCTTAAAGAACTTACCACCTGACTCTGGCCCCCAGGAAGCATCAAAGGACACCCCGTTTACAAAAGCGATAAAAAGCATTGGTGGGGGGGCCAGCACGTTTGGGATGACGTATTGACACGTTTGAGGTCCTCCGTGGGCCTGCCTGGCGTCAGTGAGGGTCACAGAACAGAGGGGCCCAGTGTGGGTGCAGGTGCCATGATGGAGATGCTGGGGCGGCAGGGGCTGCGGGCGACACACTCAACACCGTCCCCGAGGCCCCTCCCCCGAGGTCCTTCAAGTCGGCCGTGCGTCCAGGGGTGCTGTGACACGGGGCATGTGGGAGGACACGTGCTGTCTCGTTGTAAGGGACAGACCGAGCTGGCACTGCTTCCTTTACGTCCCTTCTCCTGCCCTGAGCAGAGACCTCCTGCTAGGAGCGGCCCCAGCCACCGCAGCACCACGATGGGGCAGGCCTGAGGGTGACCAGTCACCGCGCCGAGTGGCTGGGCAGCTGCGACACCACTGGCAGACACCCACCTGCAGACAGACTCCTTGTCGTCGGAGGAAAACGCAGCCCTGTTGTTCAAGCCACTCTCGGCTCTGGTTCCGTCACCTGCAGCCCAAAGCACTCTGGAGAGCGAGCCGTCGCAGTGGGCGACACGAACTCCGAATTCTCTGACGCACGTACTGAACACGCCGCGCATAACCAACCCAGTGACATCATCGAAACAGGCACAGAAGAGGCAGGCAGAGGGAGCCATCGCACTTACGGGGGTGCGCGGCGGGGGGCGCGTGTCCTCTAGGCAGGCGGCGACCCGCAGGGAAGAGACGCACTTCCAGGTCTGCGGGCCACACGGGGAGCCCCAGCCGGGCGAGTCCCGGGCGGGATCCCGACAGGGGGGCCCTCGGAGCGGCTTTCAGAAGAGGACATCGTCGGCTCACAGCGCGCCTCGACCCCGGGCCCGCGGCCACGTCAGGGGGTCCGGGCCAGCCAGTGGTCTCTTCATGGTGGTGTCGTATCGGGGCGTGTGTCAACGTCAGGGACACTTCCTGACGAAATTAACCCTCTAAAGGACAAACCGGGGACGACGGGCTCCCCCTGGGCCCGGCGCCACAGCCCTCGTGGGATTCGTGGAGAATGAACGTCAAGGGGCTTAGAAGGCGAAGGCCGGGGCAGGCGGGGCGGCGGGGCGGGGGCGGGGGCGGGCGAGGCTCTCAGGCTAGGACCCCGCGCCATCCCCAAGCCCCCCCCCGCCCTGGCCACTCACTAGCGGCTGCCAGGAGCAAGTCAGTGCAGCAATGAGAGGCGCTAGACCTCACGCTCCCCACGGGCCACCCCGAGACACGCCCGGCGTCCCCTCTACAGGTCACGTAAAATGCATAACCACCGACCGTTCAAGAGGAAACGCGAGGCCAACCCCAAACAAGTGGTCTGTTATTTTTAAAAAGACAGAGGACGTGCGGTTTATTCTCCAGAAATGTCCACGCCATGGTGACAAAGAGAGGCTGTGGGAACGTTCCAGATTAAAGGGGGCTGAAGACACGGGACACGAAATGCGGCACCTGACTCTGGACTGGGCCTTGGGCTGGAGGGAAAACGCGATAAAGGATGTTTTTGGGTCAACTGCCAAAATTTGAATTCACACACGTCGGCCAGACCGAGCACTGTACCCACGTTAAATTTACCAACCTTGGTGACTGTACTGGGTTTTATGGTTACGTAAGCGGCTGTCCCTGTCAGGAAAGTCACTGTCGGGTCTGCAGGTCTGGATGTGGGTGAGTTTTCAGCTGGGGGAGGCGGAGGGGCGAGAGCAGGAGAGAGAATGCGAATGAATGATAAAGCAAATGAGTAGAAAGGTAACAGGTAAATCTGGGCACGCACGTGTTCTTTATACTATATATATATATCTTTTTGCAACTTTTCTATATTTTTGAAATTCTTTCTAAAGAGAAAAGAACATGAAAGGCAGGTGTGTGACTGTGCTGGGGAGCGGGCAGCGGACGGAGGGCTGAGGCTGGGCCCACCGGGAGGGTCAGGAAAACAGGTGGCCGGGAAGCTGCCAAATGGGGCGTGGGGGGGCTGCTCTTGTCCTGTCACCGGGTCTCGTCCTGTCAGTCACTGGTGCTCAGCCCCCTCCTGTCTTACTCGCAATTCTGAGCCATTCCAATGCTGAGGGGGGGGTCGACCCTCGTAGGACGTGGAGCAAGCTGAAGTCAGAAAGGCCAGCAGCAGCGCTGTGCCACACAGATAACCAGGCACAGCCACCACGAGGCTGGCTCCACAGGGACTCTGCCAGGCCAAACAAGGACTACGTTTTTCAGAGAGCTACCCTCCCCGCCAATTTCGTACACAGGAATGCCAATCAGATGCGGACAGACAGGCCAGAGCAAGGACAGCCCTGCTCCCGTCCCCAAGGGCCTGTCGGCTACCCACGCTTTGTTCCCAGGTGGCAGGGCTTAGCTGTGGTGTCACAAAGAGGGAAGCTACGCGCAAATCCGTCATCGGTCTGGTGGTCCCCTTTGCTGTTGTATCCCTGAAGGGCGTCTTAGCACCCAGGCCCTCCGCTGAAGTGGAGTTGAGGTCACAGAGGGTGACAGAGATGTCCGCACATGCTAGGCATTAAAGACAAGGCAGAAAATGGAAATGCCAGGAGCTAGAGGGCTGGGGTCAGGGGGTCAGCCCAGGGGCAGCTCCGGGAGACACAGAGCTTGGTCCTACCAGCGGGGGGCGGGGGGACAGGGCAGAACCACCGAGAAGGCGCTCCCCGCCCACAGCACCTGCCCGCAGTGGCTCTTCCGAGCACATGCTCTGTACCAGACTCACGGAGTGACGCTGTCACGCAAAGCCCCGCCCAAGAAACGCGGGTCAGCTGTAATCACCACGCCATTCTCTGCTGGGCTGCTCAAGACGTGTTCCCCTCAGTGGCCGCTGGATCGGGTCACCGGACGACACCTGGCGGCACCGCGGGGCACTGCTCTGGCCTGGAGCCCCTGGCTGTGCTTTTCAAACCAGAGAAAATGTTTTTAATGCCTACGAGAGAGAATAAACGTCTGAGAACTGTCAAGAACAGCTCGAAACCGAGGGGTAATAAGGAGTGTTTGACTCACCGACTATTCATAGCATCTTTAGAAACAACGGTAATGGGAAGAGTATTCTTAGCACCGAAAAAGAAGTGATTCCAAAGATATACAGGAACAGAACGCATGGTAAAAGCAGCATCCCAGTTCAGAGGGAAAAGGGCATCTAATTCATGAACCGTGTGGGCGTCATCAATTACCCGTCTGGAGTAAGATAAACTTAGATCCCTTCCTCATAATATAAGTAAAAATAAGCCATAGATGCATTCAAAACCCAAAGATTAAAAAAAAGGGAAATTAAATGTTAGAAAAAATTTATTTTGGAACTATTTATGTCAAAGCAAAGGGAACCTTGCGTCAGATGAAAAACTCAAAATTACGCAGGAAAAATGGACGTTTTTGACCATAAAGTAAAAAATTTGTCAAACATAACAGATAAAATCAAAAGACAAACATTAAACTTAGGAAAATATTTGTAATGCGCATATAAGCAGAGGTTTAATAGCACAGAAACTCCTACAGGTTGATTTTTTAAAGACATCCCTAATGACACACCAAACTAAAAAGCCTTTGCACAGTAAAAGAAACCATCGACCAAATAAAGTGAAGAGGCAGCTTTCCAGATGGAGGAAGAAATATTTGCAAACGATGTATCTGATAAGGGGTTAAGAACCAAATTTTAGAAAGACCTCATACGACTCAACATCAAAAAGCCAAACGATTCAATTTAAAAATGGGCAGAGGACCTGAATAGACATTTCTCCAAAGAGGACATACAGATGGCCAACAGACACGTGGAAAAGTGTTCACTATTCATTAGGGGGATGCACATCAAAACCACGATGAGCTACCCCTCACACCTGTCAGAACGGCTATTATCAAAAAGCCGTGTACCACGGGTTGGCGAGGGCGTACGTGGTCTTCTCGTGCCTTGCCTCTCGGTCCACTACCAACCCAATGGGCCCTGTTTCGGCTGGTACCACCCACGGGCCGTCCCGGAGCACGCGGCGATGTTTACGCTTGCAATCGAACCAGAGATGTGACAGTGCGTCGCTGAACCGAACACATTCTGACACAATAGATTTCCTTTCCGATGGTCATCGGCCAATAAGTGATGGTTTTATAGTCCACGATTCAGAAGACTATTCTCTCCTGGATTCTTAAAATTGGATTCCTAAATAGAAAAACGCCCAGGAGACCCAGGAGCTGAGCTTTGAGGGGTGTGCGCGGCGGCGAATCGTATACAATGAAAGACAGACAGAGAACACGTTACCTGTGGCGCATCCGCCTACCGCGGGCCGGCGCGAGTCCTGGCTTTCAAACGTCTGGGCTTCTCTTCTGACTCAGGTGTTCTGTGTGTCGCGTATTTGCAGCCACCGCTGTGATCCAAGGGACACTGTGACAGACGCGGGGAGAAGAGCCTCGCTTCCGCCAGGCAGGGGAGCTCAGCCTGGCTCGGGCCCCCCGCACCTCCTCACACCCGCTGCTTCTCTCCAGTTCCCAGGGGGCCACTTTCAGAAGACGCCGGGCGCTGATGTGGTCACCTTTCACCCTTATCTCCTGTCCGAACCCCGAGAGCTGTGGTTCCCTCGTGTTCGGTGCAGGCTGCAATGCGGTGTCCATGGGTGTAAGGGCGCGGTCAGCCAAGCCGAAAGCAGGAGCCGGGAGAAGCTCAGGGGGGTGGGGGCGTGTGGCCCTGCCAGCGGGCGGCGAGGTCCCCTCTATGGCCAGCACGGCCCAAGGAGTTGGGGGCGAATGCTTGCCCTCGCCACGCTGCCTCTCCCGAGTGCTTGGCTTCTCTGTAGCGAAGGCTCGGAGTCACACCGTCACTTGAGCGCCACTGAAAACGGTCTCCCACGCGCTCGCCACCTGAGGCTGTTCATTCAGGTAAAGGCCTCTGCAGCCGCCTGTTGCATGGGGGAAGTTTAGGAAAAGGTGAGACGTGCGAGCAGGTGCCCAGGCCGTGGTCCCGGCCCCTGAAGGAATCGGCTAGTGCGGAGGCTGATCTAACGGCCCGGGGAAGGGCGGCGTGAAGCCACCGCCCTGCGATGGGCTACACCGCCGTCTGAATCAGGCCTCCGGACGGCCCACCGGGACATCTGCCCGGAACGCAAACGAACGGCAGAGCAGGGCTGGAGGCCACGCAGAGCCTCCATCAGGCTTTAAACATGGTTTCCGTAGAGAAATGAGGGATTTGTGCCCGAAGCCCGCACGCACAGCTCGGGGCACCCCGGGGGTCACAGCCCGGAGGCCGCGTCGGCAGCCCGGGCCGGCCCAGGGAGACCTCGGGGACAGTGGCTCCCTTCTGGAGCGATGGCAGTGGCAGAGGGACGGCAGGGGGCTGAGAAGCGGCGTCCAGGCAGGAACAGCTGGCCAAACACTTCATGGTGTGGCGGGTCTGGTTCAGCATGAGCCACAGCGTCACACAGGTGTCTGGGGAGAGCTCGTGTCTGAGGCTGAGGCGGCCTCGGCCTGAACGAAGCAGGTGGACGGATGCTGAGGCGCACGGTGGCCGAGAACTCACTTCAGCCAATTCCTCCTCTAGGAGGTCACTTCGCTGTCACTCTTTGCTGTGGGTATTAGTCGGTTCTCCAGAGAAACAGCCCGCAGGCCGTGGAGAACTCCCTGCCCCTGTGTCTGTCTGTCCATCCCTCTCCCTCTCCCAACTGTGGCGAGCACATTTATGTCCTTTAAGCCTCTGGTACTTTCGTTCTAGCAGCCCGAGGCCACTCGACAAACAGATGTCTTAGAAGAATGGCCATTCCGTAGACAGGCAGTGACCACCAGGGAGCAGACAGACACACGGGAGCCGGGGTGCAAGACTTCCCAGCTCCCACACACAGGGGTGCCAGGGGCTGCCGCGACCCTCAAATCCGGGGTCTGGGGAGGGGTCCGGGACTAGGGGACCCCACTGTCCTGAGCTTTCTGTGTAATGTTCCGGGGAGACCAGCTGTACCTTGTATTAGCGTCACGGGGGCCCGTGGCCCACACACAGCCAGAGCCGCCTCCCCGGAGGTTTGGGACATGCAGACACACGCGCCTTTGCCAGACACGTGGGCCTTTCCCTTCGAAGAAACCAGTTAGCCCATCGGGAGGGCCGGCCGACCGAGGCCAGAGCTGTCGGCAGGGCCGGCCGCATCACCTGATTTAGAACACGAAACAACACGCAGCTCTGAGTCCTGGGAGGAAGAGGATGAGCGGGTCCTCAGGCAGGCGACACGTCTGGGAGAGACGGGTTTAGCGATGAAAATGGGAAACTGTGCAATGTCAGGTGCCACCGGGCCCTGGAGTGTGCTGGTGGGACCCCGGCTGGTGGCCCGACGCACCCCCACACGTGTCCGGGGAGAGGTTTCCACCCCTGCTCCCCGTCGGCACAGGGCGACGTTGACAGAGGCCACATGCTCTGTTTCCGGGGCCCGCGACCTGCTGACGGCTGGGAGACCTGCTCGGCCAGACGGGTTCTGCCCGTATGACCCACTTACCCCACAGTGCGCCAGCCTCTCCAGAGGGGACAGGCAGCCTGCTCTGGGGACACCGCCGCGGATGGTGTGCGGTGACACGGGGCCACCTCTGTCTCTGGACTGTTCTCACAGAGTTCTCTCCGAGGTTCTCAGGTCCCACCATTTTAATGACAGTGACGAGGGTTATGACCGTATTTCCATCAAGAAAAGCCTCTCTGACAGGTGCCCACGGGTTGCAGGGGATCTTCTCCCAAACCACAGGGTTTCTGGCCAAATCTGATAAGGTACAGAAGGGCCAGAATATGAAACTCTGACAATTGCCCCCAGAGCAGTTTGCCCTAAGCATCGGGAAGCTTCACCCACAGCATTAAGAGCTGCAAGGTCAGTGCAACGCTCCAAGTGCCGTGGCTGTCCCCTCGTGTCCCCTCCTGTCCCCTCGTGTCCCCTCCTGTCCCCGTAAGAGGCTGGAGTCAGAAATGTCGTCACCGGAGCCAAATCTCAGAGCTAACCCCAGGAAATCACCTGCATCCCTTGCATGCCCCATGCTCGGCAGTCGACTGTCCATTCCTGCTTTTAAACAGTCACAAAAGGAACAATTACGTAACCCTTAAGGGCACAGACGCGAGCACCTCGCAGCCCGTGTTGGAGCGATTATTCTGGCAACTTTTCAAGTTTTTGTCCCTGTTTTATTCATCAATTTCCTTTTAAAAAAACCGAATGAGTTTGTAAATTCAGACTTATATTACGGTAACTATAACAAAGCAAGAGAAAGGGTCGAAAACGTGACGAAAAGTGGAGAGCACAGGCTGCGCCCCGTGACTCCAACTCCGCGACACTGGGAAAGGCAGGACCCTGCCGGGGAAAGGCGGGAGCAGCTCAGCGGTCGCCAGGGCTTCAGGAGGACCGGGCTAGAGAGGGGGACAGGTGGCACATGGGGGACTTCCAAGGCAAACACTCCATGTGACACTGCCGTGGCGGGTACATGTCACTTCCTGTTTGTCCGAGCCACAGGAAGCATAGACCAGGGCAACCTTCAGTGAGCTGTGGACCCTGGCTGATGAGAACGTGTCCACGCAGGTTCATCGATTGTAACTGATCGCCCTCTGGCGGGGTGCTGGCAGTGGGGGGCTGTGGGTGTATGGGAACTCCCTGCACCTTCTCCTCAGCTTCTTTGCAAACCTAAAACTATTCTGAAAGAATAAAGTATTAATAAAAAGTCAAAAAGGATTACCTTGAGTTGCCCGAGGAAGTGTGTCTGACTGGGCTTCCTGGCAGCCAAGGTGAAAAGTGAGACACAGGTTCCCAGAGACAGCGGGTTCTCCGCACTCGGTCATGGGCAGACGGTGCTGTGGGCCCCCACTGAACCCCCCGGGGCAGAACCAGGCTCAGCGGAGCTGCCCGCGTCCCAGGGCCCCCATGGGTTTGCAGAGAGAGGCGGCTGGGCCTGTTCCGGCCCTGCTGGCCTCAGCCCCAACACGGCAGGGCCGAGCACTCACAAGGGCTGGGCCAGGCGTGGGAAAGGGCCCTGGAGCCAGAGGTTGTCGCTAAACTGGGCGAGTATTCGGGTCGCACCTTGTCCTTTCTGTCCCTCTGTCCCCTGTAAAACAGGCTAGTCCCTTCGACACAAAGACCTAAGATTGGACAGCCCCCAGGTAAAATCAAGCCACAAATGATGCGAGACCTGCAGAGGTCCCTGAAGGGCCTTAGCACCTGGCAGGGCCACAGCAGGTATCGAAGTCCGCCGAGCATCCTGGGTGTTAGCGTCCCCACGTGTAAGAGCAGGCCCTGCCCCTCCCTCCCTGTGCTGTTCTGTGAGCTCGAAAGGAGAACCATGCTCATGAACCTGGCCTGGGCCGAGAGACAAACTGCTGTCAAATTAAAATGCAGTGTGATTACATGAAACTCAGCAAGCTGCACAATTAAGAGCGTCGCTTTCCCAACAGAAAAAAAAGCCTGTGCGGTGGGAAGGGAGGTGGGGAGTACAGGGAACATGGACGAGGGGCAGGGGTGGGGGGCTCACCGGGGTCTCGGACTAGCAGAAGTAGCCCAGGGAAGAGGGAGGTGCGGGAACGTCCATGCAGAAGGCCGAGCGACTGCAGGGGCCACAAGGCGGGAGGCAGACGTCCCTGGGAGCCCCCGCAGGGAGGAACCTGGAAAGGAGGGAGGGTGAGCTGAGACGCGGGTGAGCAGAGGCCGAGCCGCAGTGACCGCCAGCGAAGTCCGCAAGGGCCAGGCTTTGAGCAGGTGTCTCTGGGGTCACCTGGCCGGCTGCAGCGTGCAGCAGCAGCCGCTGGGCTCAGGCACGCCCCCGCCCGACAGAAGTCCGTCCCTTTGGTGCAGCTGTCCGCCCGCTGTGGCTCTGGGCTCCCAACCACACGTGGGGCTCCAAGCACGGCGCGTGGAGGATGGAATTCCCATGTGACAGGCAACGGGTTCCATGGTTTTTAATAATAATAAAAATGACGATGATGATGATGATGATAGCTAAATTGAGTTCTATGTCCCAGGACCTGTGCTAAGCATTGTTTTTATTGCTTTTGGGGGTTTTTACATGCATCACCTCCTTTCTGCTCTTACTATCCAAGGAGGTGTGTGCTGTTACGCAGTGTACACACACCGGTACGTGTGTATTTATTTGCGTGTACATATTCGCATGTGTATGTACGGGCGTGTGTTTATGTGCACGTGTTTCCCAGCTCTGTCTGCCCAAAGGGCCAAGGAGCAGACACCCCAGGAGCAAGGAGCACACCTGGAGCCCCGATCCCAGTCTCTGGAAGGAACCAGGCCCCCGGAAAGATGGCCGACCCCACAGCTGGTGTGGGGGTGCGAGATGACCCTAGAACACGTCGTGATGCTGCAGAGGGGGTCAGAGCTCAAGAAACCAGAGGGGACACGTCACAGGGCACAGAGTGGACAGACAGGGCTGCCACCGGCCAATCTGGGACAGTGTATGCGTGCTGAAGTCACGAAGGACGGTCACACATCACAGACTGGAAAGAGGCCCCCCGCGTCTGTGCCAGTGACGGGCGCATGAGCGGGGATGGAAAGGCTTCCTCTCACGGTCAGGGCGCCGAGGCCCGGCTGGTCGAGTGGGGGTGGGGGCGCTGGAGACGGGCTCAGCATTTGCAGCCACCAGAGTAAGGCGTCTGGCAGGAGTCTCCTCTGGGGTGAATTACAGGGGCTGTCGACAAGGGCACCCACGGGAGTCAGACGCGGGCATGCTGAGCGCGGGCAGCCCAGTGGACACCCGGTGGAGAGGTCCAGTGAGCAGAGAGAGGTGAAGAGGGCACTCGGGAGAGACTGAAGTCACAGAGGCACATTCGGGGCACCCGGCAGGCAGCAGCAGCTGAAGTCATGGACTGCTCATCTGTCCAGAAATCCAGCTTACAAGCCCTAGAAGCTAGAGCCCACGGAACGTCGGCGTTGGTGGGTGGGCAGAGGAGATGCCCGTGAGAAAACCGGGAGCTGAGAGGTCCGGGCAGGTGAGCCCCAACAGGCTTGGGCATTGAAGCCGAGGGCAGAAGTGGGGGGAGGCACCTGGCTGAGGAGTGAATGGGAAGGACGGGGCGCGACAGGATGGACAGACAGAAACGTGCCTGCGAATGCTCAGAGCTTCGTCCCCAACAGCCCCAAGGTGAATCAGTCCAAGTGCCTATCAATGGATGGATAAAAACATGGTTATCTCCACAAAATGGAATCCCATTCATCAATAAAAGGCATGAATTACTGACGCCTGCTACAGGTGAATCTTGAGAACATGATGCTGACATGAAGGACCACTATTGCATGACTCCAGGGCAGACACGTGCGCAGAGGCCGACGTCGGTGTTTGCCTAAGGCTGGGGTGACAAGGGGCTGCTAGTGAGTCCAGCGGGGTTTGTTCTGGGGTGCCAACGGGCTCCAAAGCCGACTGCCGGCAGGGCTGCCCCGCTTCGTGAATGTGTGCACTTAGCGACGAGGAGGACGGAAAGGGAACGAGTTCGAGGCCGTGGTCTCAAGCGCCAGTGTGCACCAGAGGGGCCTGGAGACGCTGACGGGACGTGGTCGGCCCGGCACATAGGGCTGACCCCTGACAGCCTGTGTCTCCGGCAGATGCGCTCCGAGACGCTGGCGAAGGTGCTGGCCGAGAACCACACCTGAGGACCGCCGAACCCACTGGCAGTGACTCGTTTTAAATAAAACTGAGACGCAGTTCACTTACCAGATAATTGACCCTTTGAAAGTGTGGCATACCATCACCTCTAACTCCAGAATATTTTCAACACCCCAGAAAGAAACTCTGTACCCATGAGCAGTCACTCCAATTCTCTCCCAGCGCCTCCAGCCTCTAACCACCACCAATCTACTTTCTATCCCCATAGATTTACCTTCTCGAGACATTTCATTATAAATGGAATCATACAAAACATGGACTTTGGCGTCTGGTGTCTTGGCAAAACGTCTTCAGAGCTCAGCCGTCTATAGCGTAAATCTGACTTCGCTCCTTTCGATGGCAGCCGAATACTCCACCGCAGGGATGCACCGCAGCCTGTTCAGCCGCTCCTCAGCCGACGGGCGTTTGGGGTGTTTCCAGCTGTTCGCTGTGATAAGTCATGCTGCTACGACACGCGTGCACAAGCGTGTGTGTGTGGCCATTTCCATTCTCTTGGGTGCACGCCTCGGAAGGGGACTGCTGGTGATGTGTACGGCGACACGTTTAGCTTTCTGGTGAGCTGCCTAACGGTGTTCCGCAGCAGCCGCCCCGCTCCGCAGCCCCACTGACCGACGAGGCTGCCAGAGTCTTGGCACCCTCGCCGACACACGTTCCTGTCCGCCTGCTTGATGGCAGCCCCCCCAGTGGGGGAGGAGTGGCATCTCACTGTGGTTTTGGTTTGCATTCCCGACGGGTAATGACACTGAGCATCTTTTATGTGTTTCTCGGCCATCTGTGCATCTTCCCTGGAGAAATGCCTACTCGAACTGTCGCCCGGTTTTTAACCGGGTTGTGGTGGTGTTGTTGCTGTTGATTTATGTACGCTGTGTAACAGACTCTCATCCAATCATTCACAAACGTTTTCTCATTCTGTGGACTGTCTTTTCACCTTCCTGACAGCATCCTTTAAAACACAAACATGCTTAATTTGGACGAAGTCCAATCTACCCTTTTCTCAAAGTTTTCTTGGTTGCTGGGAGTTTGGCGTCACCTAAAGACCCACCGCCTTATCCAAGGTCGTGAAGACCTCTAGTTCTACTGTCTTAGCGCTTTAATATTTGGGTCTTTGATCTGTGTTCCTTTTTGTAGATGGCGCAAGTGTCCAAATCAATTTTTTTTCATGTGGATATTCAGTTATCCCAATATCGTTTGCTGACGACGCTCCCCGCCCCCGGGGAATTACGGCACTCTGGTCTGAAACCAATTGCCCGTACACGTACCGGTCCATCTCTGGACTGTCAAGTCTCCCCCGCTGACCTGGGGGGCCATGAGCCAGCAGCGCTCGGCCTGGAACATGCTGAGTTTCTAAATCAGGAAGTGCGTGTCCTTCGACTTTGTTCAAGAATAGTTTTGGCCATTTGGGGGCCCTGTTATTTCCATATGAATTTTAGGATAGGGTTTTCCATTTCTTAAAAAAAGCCAGCTGGGATTTTGATAGGGGCCATGTTGAATCTGTAGATCAATTTGGGGGATACGGTCATCTTGACGATATTGTCTTCCAACCCATGAATACTGACTCTTTCTACTTAGTTAAGTCTTCTTTCAATGATGGTTTGTAGTTCTATGTACATCTTGCACTTAAAAATTTATTCTTAAGTATTTGATTCTTTTTGATGCTATCGTAAATGAAACTGTTTCCTTCATTTCATTTTTGGGTTATTAATATATAGAAAAAAAAACACCTTGTTTTTGTATATTGACCTTACATCCTGCAACCCTAAATTCATTTATTAGCACTTTTAAGTGTTTTGTAGATTCCTTAGGAATTTATAAATGTGAGGTAATGTCATCTGCAAATAAAGTTAGTTTTACTTCTTCCTTTCCCATCCGGATGGTTTTTTTTTTTCTTTTCCTTGCCCGACCGCCCCGGCGAGACCTTCGGCACCAAGCTGAATACAGGTGGCGAGAGCAGACACCTCATCTCGTTCCTGAGCTCGAGGAACCGTTTTTCAAATGAGAGACCTGGACACTTTTGCAGTTTGAGGGAAAGAGACTGGTGGTGGGCGAGACTTAAGGATGTGCATGAGAGGGGAAAGCTGACGAAGGTCCACGAGAGGCAGGCGAGGAGGATGCCCCTTCTTCCCAAGAGGAAACAAACGGTCACCTTACTTAAGCTTGGCATCAGAAGGGAGGAAAGCTGAGCTCCGCGTCCAATGTCTGTCCCCACCTGGTGAAGTGGAGAAGCCATCGGGGGGACAGGAAGGGCTGGGACGTAGAAACCTGCCGTGGCTGGTAGACGACGCGGGCCAGCGGAAGTGGGGACCGCAGCGAAGGGCGCAGGCCGGGGCCCGTCTGCCTCTCCCTGTTCTGTGATGCTGCCCTAAGTGTCCTTGAGTTCTGTGTCACTGTGACTCTTCCTGGCATCATAACCGGAAACTGGAACGTACTGAGAACGTTTCACATCAGCGGAAGCACGTTTCTCAACCTTACTTTAAAGGTGAATGTTTGACATTTGTTTCTTCTTCAAAAAAGTGGGCGGTGACTGTGCTAATGTCTTTCTGGTCACACTGTAATGGGAGAGAACCCTCCTCCCCACTTCCAATTTATGCCATGACGAGACGTAAGACGAGAAGTGACAGGGACACATCCCCTGCACACCGGTGGCCCGACCTTCCACTGGGGTACGACAGACAGAACGCACAGTCAACAAAGACGGTTTGGGCAGATCTGCGTTTATTTGCTGCAGTTCCTTGGCGCTAGTTTACAATGCAAAAAAACAACCAAAAAACAATTGGAATAATAATTATAATTTTTTAAAAACCCTGTCAACAACTTTGTCATTTCTTTATATATTTTGAGAAAACTTTTTTTAAACAAATACAAAATAATCTAAAAGGAGAAAAACTATACATGGATTATTTACACCTCTGATAAATAGACTAATACTGACCAGGTGACTCTCTGTCCAGGTGACAGGTGGAGACCCAGCGCCAGGACATGGCCAGCGGAGGGCGGGCTCCGGCGTGGCCTGAGGCCACTGGGACAGCGGCTGCACCGCCCTGGGTCTCCCGCCTGGACCCTCCTGCCACCTCCAAGAGCTCCAGGTAACCTGCACGAACGGGGGCCCTGAAGGGTCCCCCGACACTCCTCCACCAGTCCCTTTTACAAAAGCTATTTCCAGAGATGAGATGTGAGCCTGCCCTTCGGGTGTCGGGGGGCTAGGCCCCGCTGCCCGGGGGTGACCTTCTTCCGCAAGGCAGCGCTCGGCACCGCCTGGCCCCAGACGACCCGGACCGGCACGCGGGTCCTGGGCGAGTGGCAGGCGCCCCCGAGAGTCCCTGAGAGAAAAGCAGGAGAAGGCTGCGCGGCGTGGCTCCCCGCGCACCGGGTCGGGAGGGCAGAGGCCGGGCTCGCACACGCCGTCGGGGGCAGGAGAGCGACACACACGCAGCCCACCGCCCCACCCCCGCTCCACCTGCCGCCGCCGCCCAGCAAGTGAAGGCCCCGGCGCGGCTCCCGTCCCGGTGAGGCTGGAATGCTGAAGCCCCGGGGTGATGAAATGAGACCGGCTCCCTCCTCTACAACGAGGACTGGAGTCTGGGGAGGAAGGACAACCGAACGGGACGGCCGGGTCACCCCGGAGCCCCTGCGGGGGTTACCTGCCTCACAGTTTTGGTTATTAGTTACTTAGCTCAAGGAAAAATGCTGACTTCTACTTTAAAGCCCGACAGGAATGAATTCTGAAGGGGAAGAGCGATGTGAGTGCCAGACGGTTCTCTCCCCGCTCAGTGCTCCTGGGCCGGGGCTGGGGAGCGTCGCCTGCCCCAGGCCGCTGCGGGCCCGTCGGACGCCGTGTCACGTCCAGAGACCCTCTCGTGCCCACCAGCCCCCGAGGCGCAGAAGGGGCGGCCTGGTCCCATCTGGGCCCGACGCCCGGCAGCTACCCAGGGAGAAGCCGCCCAGCCAGATGGGGCAGATGCGTCTGAACGGCTCTAGCTTTCTTCTTTAAAAACCAAAAATATATCTTTATAGTACGTGGCTTCTCTCCCGTCACACCCTGACGTGTAATGATACATCAGTACGTGTGTTTGCACTGTGGGGTGAAGGCTTCTTCATGGGGGGACGACCCGGAGGAAACGGCCGGCCCCGAGAGCCACCGTGGGTTCTGTGGAGTGGGGACACCCACGGGGACGCGGCCTTGCTGACAGCTGTCCTTTCCTGGGAGAGGCTCAAAGGCCCTGCGGGACAGGCGTCAGTCCCCCTTCCCCAGTGCTAACCGCCTACCCCTCTCCCACCTAAAAAGCAGCGAAAGCTGAAGCCAGTCTCTAGCACGCGGGTGATGCCCGCAGACGCTCCCGCTCAGCAGGGACGGAGAGCCTGGCGCCACGCGGGCCCCACCGCGGCGGACTCAGTGTCTTCGCGTGGAGGAGACCTTCTTCTTCCGTGCCGCCAGCATCTCGTAGAAAGGGTCCCTGCTGATGGCCGCCCTGGCACGCAGGAAGGGGGAGAAAGAGAGAGGCTGAGGACCGGGAGCAACACCCCCGGGGGCAGCTTCCCAGACCCTGCCCGGCCTGAGTGTCACCGTAAAGGCCACCCTTCCCAGTGCCCACACGACGGGTGAAGGGACAAGCTTCGAGGGAGACACATGGTATGGGTGACCAGATCATTTTGGGGCGCTTACTGCCTAGCTCAACCTAACACTCAGGTCCAGGGACAGAATGCTGTACGTTCTTTCAGTTGAATTCTAGGTAGGAAAACAAACGCGGTGCTTCAGTCCCATGATGCCAGCTGGCGTCGGTCTGGCACAGTAGCTTTCGGATGGCTGCTGTGGTCTGTCCTGTGTCACTTCTGAGTCCTTGTGCTACCAGCCCAGGAACTGGGCAGTCAGCGCTGTCGCCAGGGCCTCAGCGAGCCAGGCCTGCCCTGTGTCCACAGCCTGGTGGGGAGGGAGTGTGAGCGCATCCCTGCACTGGCCCCGGGGGGACCAGCACTGGACGGGGGCAGCAGGCCTCAGACGCCACACCGTGCCTCAGACTTATCATTCTCAAATATCAAGCAAGTTGTGATTCGAAGACAGTAAAGCTGAATCTGCTTTTACAGAGAAGCAGTGTTCCAGGGGCGGCCAGCTTCCGGGGCTGCTCCCAGCCTAGGTGGCCACTGGCTCTGTGCCTGACCGAGCGAGTGCTGGCTCCCGCGAGTGGACGGGGACGGGCTCACTGGCGATCCCGTGTCCGTGAGCAGTGTCCCATGGCTCCTGGGGAAAGCCAGGACTGGACGGCATCCACAGCATGTACTGAGGGGCCTCACCGAGATGTCTGGCCACATGGAGGGGCTAGGAGGGGACTGACGTCTGTTCACTGCTTGACCCCGGCCGCGACGCTACACTGGTTTGACCCGAGGTGCCCCAAACAAGAACGAGAGGGCGCTCAGCCCTGTCAGGAGCAGGCTGTGGCCTCAGGGAGCATGCCCATCACAAGGGACAAGGCCAGGGTCTCAGGCCACCTAGGCAGTGAGGTCTCCTGGTCTCTAGGGGAAGTCAAGAGGCCCAGTGATGGGGAGGCACTGAGGGACAGCTGGCTGCATCTGACGAACGAAGTGCCCGGTGGGGAAAGCGAGGACAGCGAGGACATGCTCTTGGGACAACGTGCCACCACCGTGAGCAATGACGAGCACGCGGTGGGGGGGAGGGGCAGCGACCTGGACAGGCTTCACAGAAGTCCCGGGCGGAAGGGGAGGAGGCACGCTGCGTCTGGACACTCCCGCCCGTGACGCACCCAGGCCGTGTGGCTCAGTCACTTGGGCAGCGTGGGAACCGGGGGCCAAGCCTGGACCCATAGCCCGGTTTACACCCGTGCACTAACCCACGGGCTGCCCCCCGCCAGACCCACGGCTCCTCACACAGAGCCTGAGCCTGGATCACAGCCCCGTGGTTGCGGGAGAACTGCCTGACCTCCGCGGGCCCGAGTCTCGTCTGTAAACGGGACGTCAGTGTCTCACAGGGTTAAGAAATGATAAAACATGGTGATGACTATGGTCACTGAGCTGCTGCCAAAATCGGACTTGCTTCCCAAGACACGGAAAGCCCAGTCGGCACACGGCTCCGTGCCCTCCCGCCGGCCACCCGCTCTCTCTCTGGGCCTTCGAGGTGTACCTGAGAAGCCTGGATCTGAGGCCCCCCAAACGCTATGACGGCCGGCCAAGAACCAAGCCGCTGGGAAGTGGCCTGCAGGCCCCGGTCAAGCCCTTCGCAGGGGAGGCCTGGCGGTGCCCCTAACAGCTGCGGGGGGAGGGGAGGACCCGGTATTCGGACGCCACCTACTTGATGCACTTAATCCACTCCTCCTTCTCCTCGGGCGTCGGGGCGGAAATCCGGTACACGGTGTGGTTCCCCTCCACCACGCGCCCGTCGGCCTCCGTCTTGCAGGCCTTGATCACTTGGTCTTTGTTGTCGGGGATGTAGAGCTCAAAGCAGTTCTGAGAAAACAGACAGGGAGTGAGGTCGATCTAAGAACGCTGCTGACGGGGAAAAAATGTTAACGTCCTTCTCCAAAGGCTGTCCGCTCTGACCTTCACGGGTCACAGGCTGGGTCAACGCTGCCCCTGAAGAGAGGAGCCTGGAGTGGGGGTCCGGGGAACAGGACCGTGTTTGACAGGCCTTACTAGCAAAACACCGGCCAGGCATCTGTCGGCTCCCACCACGTAACAAAGCGGCGGAACCGGAGAGCACGAATCGCCTTTTAAAACCAAGCCAGCGAGGCCGTGAGAGTCCACAACAGAGCAGGCGTGCCACTCAGGCACCCGCTGCCCACGGAACAGGTGGCCGGGTCACGAGTGCCTGCTGCCGCTGCCTTCTCGGGAGGGACAATTCTACCCTCCTGTGACGGTCAGGAAGTGACACGGAAGCACTCGGGTGGACAGAACAAAGAGGGGGTACTTGGAGCCCCATCTTTGGCTTGAACTCTCAAGGTAATTTTAAAAGTCAGGCCAAATCCAAGCGTGACAGTGTTTTGTAAGAAAACCTTTGCGACGTGACTCTGCAGAGACCTGCTACACCGATCTCTTTCGTCCCCCAAACATCTCGCCAAAAACACTCACGGGTTTCTTGGAGTCCTCCACCTCTCGGATGCTCAGGTTCTCCAGCGGGATGATCCCACGGGGCTCCTTGTCCTGCGGAGAGGTGGCAGAGGAGGCCTTGGTGGCCGGGCTCCCAAGCGCGGACGCTGGCACCGCGCTCTGCCTTTTCCCACCTTCGCCCGACTCAGCTGGGACCCACGCCGGACGCTCGCAAACACGAACCGGGTCAAGAGACGTGTGGGCACTGCTGAGGCCACACACGTGAACCCTGATGACCAAAGGCCTCTGCAGAGGCCCGGAAAGCACGCCGAGGGCAGGAGCTGTGGGCACGTGCAGTCCCCTCGCAGAGAAGCTGCCATGCCTCCCAGCCTGGCTCCTGTCCCCACCTCTGAAGTCTCCGTTCCGGGGTCGGGAACCCCCAGGCCCTCGTCACGCCCTTCACTGTCGAGGTGCGTGACACACGCAGCCCCGTCGGCTGCCGTTCCCCGCGTACTGCTACAGCGTGCTGTGTGTGAACCGGCCCACCGCCCGCCCAGTGCCGAGGCTCCCTCTGTCCTGAGCTGTGGTCGCTGCATTCCCAC
This sequence comes from Pteropus medius, assembly GCF_902729225.1. Classification (NCBI taxonomy): domain Eukaryota; kingdom Metazoa; phylum Chordata; class Mammalia; order Chiroptera; family Pteropodidae; genus Pteropus; species Pteropus medius. The sequence continues at coordinate 2,721,137 of NW_024355990.1, read as the reverse complement.
TGCAGGGCCAGCTGGTCAGCACCGGCACGCTGCGGAGTCGCGGTCGGCGATGCCACCGTGCTCGGCGTCAGGGCCAAGCGCCGGAGTCCAGAGTGTCCCTCCAGCACTTAGGGTAAGCTGCCCAGAAGCCTGTGTATGTTTCTTTTTAACCCAGAGAACAGGAGAAAAAAGCCAAACAAGACTGTAGATGTCATCAGTCTCCACATCTGTTAAAAAAAAGCACTACGTGGCGGGGGCCGGGGGGCGGTAGAGACCTTCCCCGAGCGGCTCACAGTGGAACCGCGGGCACGGAACAGGAAGAATCGGCCTCTTCGCCGTCTCGCAGATGTGAACTGTGTTGCTCTCACGTCCGGAAAGCTTTTCCTAACGGAAAAGCAGGCGGTCGCGGAACTAAGTGGCGTGAGGGTCGCCCCATGCGCACGAAACCCTGGCCGGGCTTCCCTGAGAACGACTGCGGGCCGCAATCACAGCACCCACAGAACGGGCGACTCTGCGTCCCCAGCGACGGTCGTGAGCCGCACCCCCGTGGAGAGCGCCACGCGCACACGCACGGAGGACCCCGGCGCAAAGCCGGCTCCCTCTGGGCGGTGAAGTGCCGCGGAGGCGCCTGAGTCCCCGCTCGACGCGGCCTCACGGGAGCGGAGCGGGCCAGGACCTCCCTCTCCGGCTCCAGCTCCCCCACGCGCCAGCCTCCTCTGAGGGGCGCGTGCAAACCCTCACGCTCTCGGTGGGGCCCGTGAAGACCGTGGGGGAAAGAGCACGGCGTTTCCAGCTCACTCGAGACACACGGCGGCGCTGCCCCGTGGGCCGTGCCGCCCTCCGGATGGCGGGCGGGAGCGGCGGAGACGAGCCGCCACCAGCCGCTCTGCCAGGCGCCAGTGCTCTGCCAGAGGGCGCTTCAAATGGCTTTAGGTTCTGATTTCCATCTCGCAGGCTCTTATTACAAGAGACTGACACGTGACACGTGTCTGCAGCTGTTCAATCCTTTCCCGCTGGATGAAAACCAATGAAGTTTCCGAAGTTTAAGAAAACTTCAATTTCTTCAAACGTCGGATAACGTCAAACGTTCCCCACTCGTTTCGCTTCCTTTCCCTCTATCATGTAATTTCTCCCTTGGCTGTTTCGTCTGGATCCAACGCTTCGGCGTTTCTGCGCCCCGCCCCCCCAGACCTGGGCTCCCTGGGTCACGATTATGTCCACCGCGCCCCTCAGCAGGGCCGCGAGCTCTTTCCCGGCAGCTGAGCCACGGCCGTGCTTCCTGCCCGGCTCTAAGCCCCACTCCCAGCGCCGTGAGCTCGGGCCTCCCAACCTGCCTCCCGCGGGCGCCCCCGCCCCGCCGCCACCCCCAGATCCAGATGCCGGCTCAGAGCCTCGGTTCCTCTCGGTGGGGCGAGGACCGCATCTCAGGGCCCGGGTCTGGGGTTTTTCTTAGTTCTGCCACTTCCTGTGAACTCTCCTCCCACCCCAAAGATGGAGGACAGAAGACAGTCCGACTGTGTCCCCACTGCCCCTCCAACCGCGTCCGCGCAGAGAGGCCCAGGCACGGAGGCCGGCCCGCCCCTGCAGGCGCTCACCGTCGTGTACTCGAAGTAGTACAGGCAGTTGTCAGTCAGAATGAACCAGCGCCTCTTCCAAGTCTTCACCCTGCCACCTGCACAGCAAAGAGAGACGCGTGTCCCCCGGGAGTCACCCGGCGTGTGGCCCGAGGCGCACGAAGCCCCCCTCTCTGAGCGAGGTGGGGGAAGCGGGGGGCGGGGCGCCGCGGCAACACCGCGACCGTGGCAAGAGCCACGTTGGTGACAAGACACAGAGCAGACAGAAGCGCCTTTCACGGAGTGAAAGGCTGGGCACAAGCTGAGCAAGCACGTGGGGTGGCGCCTGGAGGTGAATCGGGACAGCAGCATGAGGGTGCGGTGTGGGGGGCCCAGACAGCGGTGACACGCCGCGCGAGTCCGGCCGGGGCTCGAGAAGCGTCTAGGAGGTGGTGGAAATGGCAAATGAAAGCCATGGAGGCGAGAGGGTCGGCCCCCCGGCCGAGCTACGCCGCCGGCCAACCGGGCCTGGCCCGTGGGGCAGCTCCGTCGCAGGGGCGGGAAGGAGGAAGCAGGAAGGGACACCTTCGCGTTCCTTCACGGTCAACTCCAGAGTCCTCCCGGAACTCACACTCCTGTGGTTCCCCCGCTGCCCACCTTCCTGACCGCAGTGCGATCCTACGCTGGCTTCAGGGTTCTGGGTGCGGGAAAGGGGAGCCTGTCTTGGGAGAATTTACCGGTGAGCAGAGGTCCCGCTCGGGCCTCCTCGTCCCTGGACTGCTCACGGGGAGCCTGTAACGGAAGGAGCCGGCCGCGGGGCCACGGGAGCACCGACGGAGGTGCTGCGAGCTGGTGGCGGCTTCCCGCCGTCCCTGTCAGTGTTGCTCGCTGAAGGACAGACGACCCGGGGCGCGTGAGGCCACGCCGACATGGGTCCTGGGCACGCGGGCTTCACCACGGCCTCCAGTCGGGACCGGAGACCAAACCCTCTGTTCCTCCACCTACGCTGGGGCGAGGGGCAGCTTCCTGAGCACGAACCACACGAAGCTACCCAGAGGCCTTCGGGGTTAAGATGCGCGTGGCGTCTCAGAGACACTTTTCATGGCGCTGCAGTACCTTGGAGGACATCACCTCTCCTACCTGCACGGAGAGGAGGGCCTGGGGCCTCGGCCACGCCTTCGCTCCCGCCCTCACGCAGAGAGCAGGGTGGTCTCGCAGGGAGTGTTTCCCACCGCCAGGACCCGCCTGCCTGCTCGCACCAGGTGTCCTAGGAGGACATGGCCACTGGCCTAACACAAAGCCCGTTTCGGAGATAAAGCGTCCAGCTCAGGTCCTGGCAGCAGGGATGAGCTCTACTGGACTTCCCGGTCCCTTTTAAGGAAGCTGCCTGGGAGCTTGAACTCTCGGGGAGGTTAAGAGATGGACTGATCCCTAATGGCCAAGGTCACGGAAGGGGGGCTGCCTACAAGTCCGGCCCTGTGTAGTGTCAAACAGACTGACTCTCTCCCCAGGGCCTCGGTGGTCTATGTGAGCACGGGCCTCTGGGCGCCAAAGGCATGGACCAAGAAAGAAATGCAGATGGAAATGTGGCATGCGCGTGGAAAGCAGGAGAGGCTGGGCGGCATCAAAATAAATAAGGAACAAGAGGACGAGCACCACACCTGGAACTGGAGCCACTCTGTGACGAAGGGCCCCTCCCCCACTTCGGAGTCTGGGAGCGCGGCTCCTCCACCCCTCGGGCCCCCACCCCACACAGGGCTCAGCACCAGGGCACCCGACCCACGCCGACCAGCATGCGCCCCCTCACAGGGCCACCCGGGGGCACGCAGGGCTCAGGAAGCCATGGAAAGGGAAAGGGTCAGATGTCAGAGGAAGATGGAAGGAGATCTAGGAGAAAAAGCAAAGCCGGAAGCGCTCGCCCCGATGGTGAAAGCTGGTGATGCGCCTGGCCTGGCCTCAGGGGCCTCCGCCGGGAGGGCCCGCTGCCAGCCCAGGGGACATTTCCGCGTGGAAAGGAAAACAGACACGAAACAAGCAGCAGCCCAAGCGCGCACCTCGGACAGTCCCTGTGGAACTCACAGGGCCACCCCGTCCCCACGGCTCCCTGACCCCGGAGGGAAGGGCCAGCGCGGACTTCCCCACAGCTGGGAACAAGCTGCCACTGCCCAGAACGTCAGCGCCCGGGTGGCCTTCCTACGTGCAGCTCTGCTCAAGTCAGCCGAAGCAGACGCCGACTTGCCCCTCGCCTGAGAAAAACGTTTCCCCAATCGGCAAGTGGCAAGGGGACTCCACCCCCGGCACCCAGGGGCCGGTTTGGGGTGTGTGACCATGACTCGTTGAAGAGGAGGGAGAAAAACAAAACTTTAAAACAGCTGAGGATGTAACGCCCGCCCCTCATCCCCAGGAAATCAAGTGAAAAGATTTCCAGGGAAGATTTTGGGTTTTTGTCTTTAAAACGAAAATTTGTTTGCTTGACATCGCTGTGAGTCTAGGCAACTCCGTGTCCCTTCTATGTAAAGGTGAGCGTCTGAGCTTGCTCCTGGTCACAGGAGGTGCATGGCCTGCAGAGTCATCCCTGCTCTGCCTCTTCTCCGTTCTGAAACTACTTTGTAATCCCCAGGTCTCGACTGGAATTCAACAAACTGATCACGTGCCTGGCCAATAATTGCGAGAAGAAATTCGGAGACCGCTTTCTCTGCTTTACGAGCCCAGTCTGGGTACCTTTTCTCGCGTTACTGTGTTCATTCCAGAAAAGGTTTCATCATCCCCCACTGGGCACCTCGCTGTCTGCCGCGCTACGCACCGCTCCGTACCGGGAAACGTGACAGCGACTCCAGACCCCTGGCCCTGGCCAGTTCCCTAGGGACTGCGGGAGACGTTAGCAGCAGCGTCAACACCACCACCAGCAATTAAAGAACAAAAGAACCGAACACGACAAAATAAGAAAACGCTGCGGCAATTACAGCGGCCTGGGCAGAGCGAGCGAGCACGCGCGCGGGCTGAGGGGTTACATACCTCCTGGAGTTTGGGCAAGGAAAAGGAGAGCCAAGACCATGGGAACATACAAACGAGGAGAAAAGAAAATTAAAACCAAGAAATCAAACCAGCTCCTTCATCTTTCAGTGCAATGTCTCAGTCACTCATGTCTGCCTGGGGGTGGGGAGCCGAGCATAAAACACGGCCGTGTGGCTGTGAGTGACGCCACGTCCCGCCGGGGAGGCCGGGCCTGGCCCCCGAGACACCGCACACCGGTTCTCACAAAGCCACCATTCCTTAGCACGTCTGCAGTCCTGAGCACAGACAGTGGGGATGACTCTGCGGACAATCTTCAAAGGGCTGTCACTCTTAACGTGCGTGTGAGAAGGCACACACGTAAGCCCCTGAATACGCATGTAAATGTGTGTGTACACGAGAACACACGTTCCCAGGGCTCTATGCGTACAGACGTGTACACACAACTCAGACACGAAGGGGTAAGTCTAAGTGGGCTACCACAAAAACAATGAGGAGCTGAGGTTTACGAGAATTAACGCAATGACCTAAAAATCGGGTCCCACGTTTAGTTTTTTTTTCCTTTTTAAAAATATGGGATGCCTCATAAATTTGCATACCATCCTGGTACAAGAACCAAGGTAATCTTTGCACTGCCCTAATTTTAGCATCGGGGCTGTTGACAGTAATACTCGGTATTAGCATTTAAACAAATTTCACTGGAGGGGAAAGTAAATGCAAACTAGGGTGCACTTTTTACAGTTCCAGCAAGTTCTCTTTGAACTGTATGCACTTGGCAATGAAGATGCAAAGCAAAGTGGTTGCCTCTGAGGTCAGTGACTTTAGAGCCTTCGCTGCAAAAATTCTGCTGGCTTAAAGGTACGTAAAGCGTAGGCTAATTCAAGAGATGTTTTAAACTCCGATCAGTGGAGAGCCTCTTGAAAAATTTATGAATTAAGTCATTAGATATAAACACAAGGACTTAGAAAATATAAACCCTACTGACATCTAGACTAGCCAGAAATAAAAAATTCCTTTTCTACACTTGTTATGTGTGTCAGTGTCAGCCAAGAGAGTGGCGACTTCTCATCTCTGGAAACCGTGGCTGAAACAGTGGGGTGTCACTCTAACGTGCACCCCTCGATAATGGGGGAGCCCACGCCTCCCACAGGCCAGGGCAGAACAGAGGAAAGTGCTCTTCCGGCGGCCAAACCACGGGCATCGTTACGTCCGGGGCGTCCAGGGCCCCCCCCGGGGTTTGGCAACGATCACTAAAATGATCACGTGTGCACGAGGACTGACGTCAAGCAGACCCTGCGACTGACCCCTTTCCTTTCTGTGGCCCTGTCACCTCCGGGGCAGGGCAGGACACAATCTCAGCCGTACAAGCTCACAGGTGGCAGAGGGAAGAGGAGTAATTTTTAGATCTTTCTGAATGAGCAAAATGATTAACGTGGCCGATTCGGATTCGAGAGGAGGCGGGAGCCCCAGGGCCCGAGAGTGAGGAGCGGTGCTGTGGGTCGCGCTGCAGCCAAGGCCGCTAGGGTTGCCATGCACGCTGCCCGTGGAGCCGGATGCAGAAGGCGATGACGCACTGGGGAGGCAGGAGCCGGGCACTGGTGTGTGGCGGGAGGTGGAAGGATGGACACGGCTGGCCACCCTCCCGGTGAGTGAGCGGGCAGGGAAGGGAGGACCAGGTGCTCCGGGAACCGCCCTGGACCCTCCCTCCCAGAGAGAGGATGGGGAGCGCAGGTTCACGTGGGGAACGCTGATGGCACGGTGGACTCTGTCCCCGCCCGTCTCTAGCGTCCCCTGGGGGTGCGGACTGTGCAGTCACTTCCTTTCTCAGGTGGCCCTTGTCCCACAGTGCACACACACCCTTCCTTCCCAGGTCCCCGTGAGCGGCCCCGGCCCAGAGGGACCACTCACCGAGTTTCAAGAGCCAGCCCTCGCGGTCCGGGTTAAAGAAGGTGTGCGTGAGGTCATTGCCATCGTCTTCCGGGATTTTAAAGGGCTCGTTTTTGATGCTCTCATACAGATTCTGGGGTAAGAGATGAGACTGCATGTCTCCGACTCCAGGAGCCCTCTCCCTCCTCCCCTTCCTGTCCACCCATTCGCCAAGCACCCGTGTGCCGACAGCGCGCCACACCCCCGCCAGGTGCTGGGACGGAGGAAGTGACCCGTCCCGCCTCAGGCAGCTCGCAGGGGCCACACAAGTCGGAGGCCCAGGGGGCAGTCAGGAAGGACAGGCAGCCGCTCGGCCCCCACCCGCGCCTGCACTGCCAGGTGTGTGCGCCCCACCCTCCCGCAGGTCGCCATGGAATTCACGTGACCAGGTGACCGAGGCGCAGACACCGGGAGGCTCCCCGCCCCACCGGGGGTCGGCCCGGCGCTCACCCGCAGCAGCTCCTCGGGCAGGTCGCCGCCGTCATTGATGCCCCTGTTCATGGCCACAAACCTCTCCACCGTGGGCTTGTCTTTGACGTTGGGGTTGTGCAGGCTGGTGTTCAACATGATGATGGCAAACGAGAGGACATAGCACGTGTCTGAGGAGAGCGGAGGGACAATCAGAAACGTCCCAGGCACGCGCGGGACGTGGGGGGCTGTCCGCTCAGGCTCACAGAACGCAGCGGCCGAGTCAGGAGAGCGCCACGACGCGCAGAGAACACGCGCGCCTACCGCCCGCCAGGCAGCGGCCTGTCCTGCTTCCTGCGCGCAGCGGGGCCTCCGCGTGAGACCCGCCCCCGAGCGCCCCGCAGACGCGCCTGACTGAGCTCGGCTGCTCCCCTTAGCAGCGCTCTCCCGTGTCGGCGAGAACGTGTGAAAACGTGGCTTTTAACGGAGTGTGATTTAGAGACGCAGCTTGGGGTCCCGCTCCCTGACTGCTGGATCGTTTCCGACTCTGCACCACCCCAGGTACCACCCGGACCAGCGTCCCCAGGGAGGAACCCCAGCCCCTGGCGCGCTCACCCGTGGACTGGAACACCCCGCCGTTGCACTGGCAGTACCGCTGGGCGAAGGCCTCCATCATCCGGTCGATCTTCTGCGCCTCCCCCGGCAGCCGGAAGCTCCACAGGAACTGCCTGTGGGACCGAGACGGGGTGCGGTGCAGGACTGGGGACACGGCTTACTGCTCCGTCCCCGTCACGCTTCCGGTGATTTTTCTACCAAAAGGCACAGGGAGACCCACGGGGCTGCAGTGTTCTGGGACAGTAGCTCTGTGCAGATACAAACTAACCACGGCTCTCAAAGGCACAGTGTTTAGGAAAAACTTAAAAATTCAGATTTTCCTATATAAAAGCATGCCTGCCCTCCTCAGAATAAGGAACGAAGATGAAATGTGAATCACGCTCATCTTAAACGAACTTCAATTTCCACAAAACAAAATGAGGTTCAGAGGAGACTTCCTATCAAAGCGCCCTCGACTGGCCCCTTAAGTCAATGAGACCCGCGGCCAGTAGGTGTCGTCTGCGTGACTTCCGGCTCCCTGAACGACAGCACGAAAGATGACACTATCACTCACAGCCACGGCAGAGAAAACACTGGACGATTTCTCACAAGGCACAAGGTGACAGATCAGTAAAAAATTAAAGTCTACCGCCCTCCTTCTAAAATGAATTGCACAGTTACCTACTTCCTATTCTAGAGCAGGTAATTAAAGCGTTTTCTAAACTAAAGATTAGAAAAAATTTCAAAATTTAAATATTCATCAATTTCCAGAATAGTAAATGAAAAACCTGAGAGTTTCGCAAAATTTGCTCTCAGGATACGTGGTGATTTAATTCCCTTCATGCATCCAAGCATTTTCATCACAGGCCTGCAGACGGCTTTCCTTAAAGATACCACCTCCAGGTATTCGAAACATCCCCCAAGGCGTAACTCCCCCGAAACACTGCACCAGACGGACTCACAGTGGAAGGGAGCCCTGCAGCCCCACCCCGAGGTGCTCCCCCGACCTCACTCACCGCAGCGCCTGGACAAGGTTAAGGTCGGTGAACTCGTGCAACCCCACAAACGCGTGGAGAACCTGGATATTGAACTCATCTCTGCCAAGAAAAACAGATAACATGGGGCAGGGAAAAGCAGGGGTCAGATGCTGACCCGAGAATCCCAAGTCACCCCAACTCCCAGCCAAGCAGCCTCCCACGCTGAGTCCCCGCCTGTGGGCTCAGGGGACCTGGCCACACACAGTGAGGAAGAGCCCGTCTGCCTCTGTCTGCTGGGTGAGCAAATGGGGAGCCCTCACACCCCCAAGCACCCCCGGATGCTGCCCCCAGGCCGCGCCCCCGTTATCAGTGTAGCCACTGCTGCCTCAGGACAAAACCCTCAAGATCTCGGGGCATCCCCAAGTTCCCCGTGCGAGCCCTGACCGACCCGCTGCGCCGTGGGTGCCCAGGCCCACCTCTCCCCCAGGTAGTCGCCGATGGCCGTCTTGTTGAGCCCTTCGCCTTTGTACAAGAACTGGGCGATGTCTTCACAGGTGTTCTTCAGCAGGTCGTTCTCTATCAAGAACTGGATGCCCTAGGAGACAGCACGCATGCCCGTGACGCCCCCCCGAACGTCTGGGGCACAGGAAAAACGGGGGGTGGGGAGTGCTCTGGGCCCTGAGGGAGCATCCAGCAAACACCTGCCAGTCGACGCACAGGGCGGGGGAGTCGCAACGTGCGGGTGGCTCCACAGAGGGCAGGTTGAGCCCGAGCCGGCACCCCAGGGCCTCCCGAGCACAGGCTCCCCACATGTCCTCCTCCTCACTTACCTTTTTAGGGTCCATGTTAAATTTCTTCCTGCCCATGGCTACCTGTTTGTTCCTCTGCATGTTTTTCCTGAAACACAACCAGCACAGCCATCTCAGTACTCCAGGTATCAGGGGACTTCAAAGGACTCCCCGGTTCCCTCGCGCAGCAGTGACGCAGCAGTGACTCTGAGGGCTCCGGAAGGTCTGTGCGGGAAAGCGCGGGCACGCTCGGCTCGGACTACGGAAGGTCACTGGCCATCGGCCTGGCCCCTTGCTCACTCGCTCCTTCCCTGCCAGCGGTTTTGTTTCTCACATGACGTTTTAAACCTGCCTGTCATTTACGTGTCACATAATGCTCCCATTTCAAGCGCACGTTTGAATGACGTCTGTAAGCCTACCGAGTTGTACGACCATCACAACCCAGCTTGGCGATGTTTTCCTCACCCCAGCAGCAGGTGTCGTGCGAGCTGACGGCCTATGACCTCCATCTGTTCATGCACTCACCTACGGTGCACACCGGAGCCACTTCTGGGTCAGGGCTACTTGAAACACGGACGCTGCACGTGACCCCGCACAGTCTGTGTGGGCACGCGCTCCCGCACGCGTAAGCACCTGGAGCCGGACTGCTGGCCACGGCGCAGGTGTGCATGCGACAGCGTGAGACCCTGCCCAGCTGTTTACCCACGTGGTCACCCCCGTTACGCCCACCAGGCCTAGAAGCACGAGGCGGCCTGCTCCATCTCAGTCACCGAGGCTGTGGGCTGGCCCCTCGGGGGAGTGCTCAGGTGCATCACCTTGGGACTAACAAGGTCAGCGTTTTCATGTGTCTTTTACACATACAGCTTTTGTGTCTATTCAAGTTCTATGCTCATTTTTTATCTGGGCTATCTTTTTAAGTTGCATGTGTTCTTTACATGTATATATGTGTGTGTGCGTGTGCGTGTGTGCGTGTGTGTGTATATATATAGTCTAGGTACAGATATTTTTTCAAGTACAGGTATTGTAACATTTTCTCCTTGTCGGTGGCTTGCTTATTTCCTTCTTTCAACGGTATCTTTTATAAGAGCAGAAATTTTAAATTTTGATGAACTCCAAGTTATCCATTCTTTTAAGCTACAATTTTTAAAAATGGGAATAAAGCTATAATCCTGAGCTGATACAGAGACCAGAGTGATGAGCTGGCCGCTTTCTGCCAAATGGGGCTTTGCTAATCCCCAAGGGCTCTGCCCAGAGGGGTTGAGGACAGCAAAGTCACACGGTCCCACCAAGCCAGACAGGGAGACTCAGGCTTAGAACAACACAGACACATGATTAGAAACAACCCATTTACCACATTAAGCAGTTAAAAACAGTCTGGGAACCCCATTCAGAGCTAAACCCGCAACGCCCCTAACGTTTCACGGAGTTAGGAGGAACACGACCCGCACATGCTCCCTGCCGCTCTGCACTGCGCTTCGCCTCTACACTCTCTGTTCCCCGCGTCGGCAGGTGAGCTCGCAGCCACACCCAGACGTAACCGGCGTCCAGCCTTCTCAAACTTCACACAGTAGCGATCCAAAATACACACACGGTGGACCAGAGAGTCAGAACTCATGGTTCACACGTAACTGAGGGCGCTGTAGGGCCATGGGGGACGTTCCGAGTTCTCGCCTCAGTCCGACCTTTCCACCCGTCTTGGAGACCCTCGCGTCCACGCTCGAGCCCCCACACTGCAGGCTGCAAAGCGGGAGGCCCGGCTACGTGTGTGCTCACCAGGGAAAGAGCACAGAGACGCACTTTCTCCGAGTCCGCCACAACCACAGGCTGGGTGCCCGGCGAAGCCGCGTGACACTCACCTCTCTTCCGTGGACCCCAGGCTCTCGATTTCATTAGCCACTTCTGCTATCTCATCCTTCAGCCTCTGCAGGACAGACAGCGCACGGTTACCAGGACAGGAAGACACAGATCATGACAAAGCCTCTGAAACAAAACCTCAGACACATGCAAGTACTTCCAACGTCACCCAAAGTAAAATAAAGCAAAATGAAATAAGACACACCAGAAAAGTAAATCTATCAAACTTTGGAAAATTCATCTACTCAACAAATGTTTACTGAGCTCCCCCCAGATAGACAGTAAGCATTCTAGGGAATACCGAGGTGCAAAAGATAGGTCCTGACCTCAAGGGCTTCACAGTCTAGGAACGAAATTTAGAGCCATTCGCACTCGCACAAGTATTCCCCACGGAAACCGGCCGCCCAGCCCCGTCGGGCAGAGCCTGGGCAGCTCAGTCCCCCACCGCCCAGGCCCCCAGCCAGCGGAGTGCGCGCCGGGCCAACACCGCCACCATGTGGCGGCCGCGGGACCGCGCAGCCCGAGCACCTGCTCTCCGCCCACCCCGCCGGTCAGCGGGCCCTGGGCATGCGCGGCACAGGGCATCACAGGGAGCAGCATGGCGAGGCCATCACGTGTCACGTGGAGGGTGGGGAGTGAAGGACGGCAAAGCCTGCCTGGCTTTTACCAGTGAAACAGGAATCCGAGAATTCGGGCGCACGATCAGAATACACGGAAACCAACACCAGGGCAGGGCACGCCCTTCCTCTCCACGCCCCCGCCTTCCGTCCTGACCCAAACGTGTCACCAAGAATCCTAGAGGAACAGCACCTGCTGCCCCAGAGCTAGCGTCACCCGAGCAATGGCTTCGGTGACTTATTTTCTACAAAGCCTGGCAGTTATGCAAAGAACTGAGACAGACGCTGAACAATCAGCTATGGCTGAGGGCGCATCTCCTCGGGGCCGCGGCGCCGCCGGGTTCCGGATGAACATGAGCTCACGTAGCCCTCGTTCTCATCTTACAGGTGGAGACAGCAAAGTTCAAAGAACCAAAACTCTCGTATCGAAAATCGCTCCGCCCCTAAGTGGCTGTGCCAAGGCCTGGCCGAGGGTCTGCTTGCCCCACAGCCCAGGCTCTGACCCCATCTGGGCCCGCACGCCACTCGGGGGTCAGGAGACGGGGGTCACCGTGGCTCTGACAGCTGACCGGGTGGGCGAGCTCGCAAAGCACCTAATCTGAGGGCCACCCGCTCGCCTGTGAGCAAAGGTGACCATCAACACCTGCGCTCTGTTCGGAGCTGTGGTGAGGGCAGCAGTCAGGCGTCAGAAGGAGGAACCCTGTGAAGGACACCTGCCACCCCGGCGGCACGCGAGCCGCCCGCCTACCTGGATGTCGGCCAGCAGCTCCTGCTTTCTCCGCCGGATGTTCTCCAGTTCCTGACGTTCCTCTGCAGTCAGGTCGCTGGGGGCTGCAGAGACAGAAAAGGCGAGAAAGTGGGACTCAGAAACAAGGACGGAGAAGCCGCAGAGAAGCCACAGAGATGCCACAGGAGAACGGGCCCGGGGTGGCGGGGCCCTGCTCTGCCGAGGGAGCAGCTGCTGTGAGGACAGGCGGGCTAGCGAGGCCGGCTCGGAGGGAGGGGACCCCTGGCCGGGCCCTGGCCGTCTGCAGCCCCGACGGGGGTGGCCTCAGGCCTGATTAGCCAGCCTCTCCAGGCCTCGGCTCCCGCCCTGAGCCCAACTCCGGCATGGAGCCATGTCCATGACACCCCTAGGTGCGAGGGGGGAGGGGAGAAACTACGTGAGTGCAGAGAGAAAAGCCTAGAAGGGTATACCCCAAACTGAAAACAGCGCTCCGTTCTGGGCACTGGGTGACGGGGCCCGCGCCCTCTGCTTTACGCCTTCCACGCACCGTGTGATCACGTTTCAAAACAAGCTCTTACCCTGAGAACAAAGCTACTTCATCCCAATCACAGCTCTACCACAAAACGCTGCATTCCTCCAAGACGCCATCTCCCCACCTATAAAAACGGGGGCCCAGGACAGACACCCTCTAAGGTGAAGCCCGTGACTGAGCTGGGAGGCCATGTGGCCACCGGGTGAGGCTGTGTGGGCCCCGTTTTGTCACCAGTAAGGTGGGGATACTGTCGCCCACTTCATCTGGCTGCTGGGATGATGACGTCCCACAGGGTCACTGAAGCGCCCCACCCCGGACTGCGCTTAGCAGGAGCCCCAAAGTCTTGGCTCCTGCTCCCTTCAGGGCCAAAGCGGGGGGCACCGTGCAGCCTGACGGTGGGGCGCGGCGCTTCTGCCCTCTGAGCAGGCGTCTGCTAGAACTGAAGGCACACGGTGGTGGCCGTGGTGGCACGTGTGGCTGGGAAGTACCGGAAGTGCAATGAGCTCAGGATGAGGCGTGTGCGAAAGGCACGGGGGACTTTGCACAAAACAGTAAGATAGCTCTTTAATAATGCTTTATACTGACTGCACGCTGAACTGCTAAGGTGATAAATTAAATGCAGTATTTTCACGGATGCCACAGGGGATACTAGGGAGCAACAGGGCGCTCGCGGCTCCCACGGCGTTTCTCCTGGGCAGCGCAGGGCCGGACCACCCCTCCGCCCGTAAGCGGCGGGGACTCGCGGCTCCCACTGCGGCCTTGAACCTCAATCTGCTCTGTCCAGAGGGCAGTTCTGCAGGAGTCGCGTCAAACGACAGGAGGCCACACGGCAGACCACGACGGCGCCCACGGCACGGCTCATTCGGTCACATCGGAAAAGCTGGACTCGTTTGTACCCAGCTTTCCCTCGCCTTTCTCTAGAGAAGCATCTTCTAAACGCCAAGACCCACAATAAGGAACGCATCTGGTGTCACACCTAACCTCCCCCAAACACGGTGGCCTCAGACGTGACACCATCGCCACGTGAAACCACGGTCCCTTTCCACTGTTTTACCCTGAGTTCTGTTCCCCGCGGCCGGAGCCCACCGCCTTGACCCAGCCCACAGCTGGGAGCCGCCGGCCGCTGGAGCCCAGAGCCCGGACGGCCGCCCTGAAGACGCCAGCAGACCACGCACAGCTAGCCCAGGCTGCGGCCTCCGCAGTGTCCCTGAGGACCCAGGGCTGGGCGTTCCAAGGGCTGCTGGAGGAGGGCAGACGACAACGAATCAGCTCTGTGAGAGCAAAATCCCTTCGAGAAGCACCGTCTACTGAGCGCACCTCATTCTAGAGGGAGCGAGCCCAAAGGGGCTCGTTCTGATTGTCCTGCATCTCGCAGAGCAGAAAGGTCTCTGGTCCAGGAAGACCAGGCGTCCCTGTTGAGACACTGATGCCGGGAGGTACTAGAACATGGGCCCCCAACGCCCGGCCCGGGGACCGGTGGCCTGTTAGGGGCTGGGCCACCCAAGCTGCTTCCTCTGTATCCGCAGCCATCCCCCAGCGCCGGCACCACTGCCTCAGCCCCACTGCGGACCATCAGGCTTAGACTCCCACAGGAGCACCGGTCCCTGGCATCAGAGGTTGGGGACCGCTGGTCTAGACGACAAATGTTCATTCTAACCAAAAGGGTTTCAAAACTTTGAGGCAACAACTCATTTTTTTCAGAGCTGTTTCACGAGGGATGGAGCTTCGGGCTTTGACGTTGCAGAGACAGGGTAGTCGGAGCATCCGTGGGTCGCGACCCCAGCAGAGGCGGGTCATAGGCCCCGCGCCACGGCTGGCGGAAAGCAGCCGCCATGGAATCACCGCGTGTCAAGGCCGCTGGGCACCCCAGGGGCCAGTCTTCATCACTCCGACTGGGCTGTTCTTGTGGCGTCTCAGCGCCAACCGCCGGGCCCAGCGTCCACACGTGACGACCCTTCCACAGGGCCAGAATCGAGCTTCCGGACGTCGGCTAATGGACATGACTCAGTGCGCTTCCAGCCCCCCATCTTCTGAGACGCGATTTTAGAAAGCTGCAAATCTACAGCATCACGGTACAGGTAGAGGGGCCGTCGGCAGAGCTACCGACAAGCTGCCAACACCTCCTTCTGGAACGCAGCCTCCGGGGGACGGGGACCTTGCACGCCCATCACTGCTGCACCGCAGTGCCCTGAACGGTTATTCCCAGGCAGAAACAAAAGAGCCGGACCAACCATAAGTGCGCGGCCAGCACGGGAACGGGTGCCCGTGGAGCCTCCCTGTGCCCACGCCTGGAGGCCGGGCACCACCCACAGCCGGGTGGGCTCACACCCTCCCAGCCCGCGCAGGGCCCATGGTCCAGGAGGCCCGCTCGCCACTGAGCTCCCACGTAACCTGCCTGCTGCGTCAGCTGCACACCCGCCGAGGTGGCCGCCTACCGCCCACACAAGGAACAAGGCAGGGGACGGAAAACCGCTCTGGGGCAGGAAAGGGGGACTCAGGGTACAGAGGAACATGCTCACGGGACAGGAAGCGCCGAAAACGGCCCCTCACAGGGGAGGGCGAGCTCTTGGAAAAGAACCGTATTTTGCCCCCCTGGCCTCTCCCCGAAATAAAAATGTCAATGAAGGAATACAAGAGAAAGCGGGAGCGGAGAGAAAAGGCCTGGAAATAGAAGCGAACCGAAAATGTAAGCAAAAAAACTCAATTCATTCAGTATAAAAAAAAGGGTCGTTTTAGTCTCAGAGAAATATTCATAGCAAAATTTAGAAGCTGGAGAATTAAAGACCATCCTAAATCCTCCAGAAGCAGAGAGAGAGAGAAGCACTTGGCTGGCAGGACAGCGCGTCCGGGCAGGGCGGGGCGGGGTTCAAGGTTGTAACTAGGAACCCTGGACCCCAGTGTTAACTCTCGGTTGAGAGCGAGGGCAAAATAGACGTGTTTCAGGCACACGAGGCTCAGAAAGCTGACCCTCCGTGTGCGCCTCAGGCAGAGGAAGACGTGTTCACAGGGTGGGAACGGACTCGGGGCGCCAAGGAGAACACACACGTGCTCCCAGGGGGACAGATCGGCACCGGGGGCCGACGGGCTGCCACAGAGTCATGGCGAAGAAGGAGCGAGGAAGCACGGAGCTGTGTCTGAGACGGGAGGGTAGCACTCGGCCCTCTCCCAACCGGATGAAAAGGTTCGGAAAGTCACCCCACGGCAGCGTGCGAGGGCGCCGAGGTTACCGTCGGCTAACGGACGTGACGAGAGCCGAGTTCCTAGGGCATCTCATCTATGTCGTAATGCAACGCACACCTGCCGTGACTGGAAACAGGCAAAGCAAACCTGGAGGGAACCTCGGTGTGGTGGCATCGAGCCATGGGCAGGAGGGCAGGAGGCAGGGCCCACGGACTTCGGTGCTGGGGACAGCTCCCGAGGGAGAGAACCGGTCAGAGCACGGTGGCTCCAGGCTGAGCCGCAAGGGCTCCTGGTCACGCTGCTGTGCGTGGGTCGTTGACAGCAGAGTAACCGTGGACGCGGCATGACAGCTAGTCCAGGTCACAGGACAGAAGAGACGTGTTATCGACCGTGACATGTCAAAGCGGAGAAGAGCCCACAGAGGGCAGGCTGTGGGGGGCGGCGGGGCGGGCAGGCCTCACAGCTTCCACTCGCGGCGGGGGGAGGTCAACCAGAACGCCAGGCTGTGACGTGGTCTGGCGTGGCAAAGGGGAACCGAGGTAAACTAGCAAAAGTGGGCGGGAAGGAGCGCCGAGGGTGGAGGCGGCCGGGAGCCGATCTTCTGACTGCGGTAGAACCATCGGCCATGTAGGAACGTTCGATGCGAACTTGGCAGCACCCACCGGACGTTAGAGCCCCAGGGGTGGGTCTGCGGATGGAGCACCGGCACACGGGCTGCTCAACACGCGCTCAAAACACGCGGTCAGGCCCCGCTGCGCCTGTACAATGAAAAGCACGTTGCTCTGCAGTTACTAGAAGAGACCGGCCCACTAGGACCTGGCCATCAGGCTGACAACGCGTCCAGCCAGTGGGCAGCGAGAACGCACCGACCCCATTCGCGTTTGTGACGCAGCCTCCTGACATCAACCACGCGGCTTCTCTGTCACTCCCTTCCACACTCGGTCACAGGGCGTCTTCCCTTTGGGTTCAACAAATCCTCAAAGAACTTTTTAAAAAAGCGGGTCTCATAAGATCCCACCAGATCTCATTTTTCTAGTGAAATTCTGCTCTGAAACGAGGAGAAAATATTAATAAGCGTGTGTCCTCTGCTTAAACTCATCAAGGCAACGTTAAATCTTACTCTCATACTGCCCGTGAGGACAGCAAAATTACGGAACAAAATGCTTAATTTCATTTAACAGCATGAAGAACACAAGCGCTGGCTGGAGAGCTGGGGCGCGAGTGACCCTGAGGTGCTGGCCGGTGTGACGGTCCCTGGAGGCTGCAGGACAGGAGGGCGGAGCTGGGACTCAGAAGCGACCACGTCCACTCTGTGCCCGAGCTTCTGGGGGAGCAGGGTGGGCCCTTGGGCAGGGCGTCTGCCCATGCCATGGCTCCCCTGTGCGGCCGCCAGGGTTAAACTGTAAGAGATGGGCTGATGGGCCAGATGGCAGAGCAACAAACAACTCCTCCCCCGGCCGCCACGTGCTGCAGCGGCTCCCGTGCCAGGGAGGCAGCTAAGCCCTCTTCTCTGGAAGAGAATGGCAACTGGGCGGAGGAGGGGCGGAGCAGCAGCCTGCACGCAGAGGACACAGGGCAGAGCCGGAGGGTCCCCGCGCCTCGGACGCTCGTTCCGCAAAGGTTAATTCACGAGGTGTCCTGCTCCCGGCACGGGCGCCAGCGCGGTGTCAGGCCCTCGCCAGGCCCTTGCAGGACTCCGATTTAATGAAGGAGATTAAAGTGCCCACAGCAACAAGGGGCCATTGTGCTCAGCTGTGAATAGGAAAGCCACACAAGGGAGGCTTCTAGTTATTTCTTTATTTAAATGTTGCTCTGCAGATTTCACCAGTGGGCAGGAACCCAGAGCTGGAATGCGCTCCACGCAGCGCATACAAAGGAGGGCTGTCTTAAAGGGACAAGGCGTTCCTCCCCGGCCAGAGGCCCACAGGTGAACACAGCCAGCAATCGGGGCTCCTGCCCAGCTTCTCCCTGCCCAGCACCACGGGCAGGTACCCAGGGACCCGCCAGGAAATTCAAATGGAAAGCAATCCTGATGGCGGTTTCTGCCGAGCAGGAGCACAGGCCACTGCCAACCAAAATGGACCATGCTGTCTGTCTGTCCTCGTCCCGGGGGACCTAAATTGAACGGTCAGAGGCGCATGAGGGCCAAGACACCACTGAGGCCACCCAGCCGCACTAGGACCCTCCGCCCACCTTTACAATGCACCGTACATGGCTGGCCCCGCCCCACCCACGTGGTCGTCCACCGTCGTCCCTCTCACAGCCCTGACTGTCGATGGATAAGAAGGGTCCAAACTTCAACCGGCACAGCAGGGACACGTTTCAAGAAGGGAGGCCAAGAGTCCAGAAAGGCCCTCCCTCTCCCCCACGTGTGGAGGAGGCAGACAGACATGCGAGAGCTGCCCGCCAGGCCCACGAGGGCATTGCCCCCAAAGCTGGTGCCGGGTGCTCCTGCTGAGCAAGGCCCAACCCCCTACAGAGCCGGGCGTTTTATGGGAGTGAGGTCACAACACGCCTCAGAAACCAAACCGTCTGCCCACCGAAAACGGGGGCCGTGGGGGTACGTGCTCCGAGACCCCCTGCTGAGCCCTTCCCGGCTCCGGAGAGAACGACAGCCATGCAGAGGCTCTGCGTCCAGGAGTGCAGAGCACTCTCACTGTGGCGGTCACCTGCCCTCTGAGCCCACGCCCCTGCAGGCTGCTCAGGTCACCTCTGTCGCCCCCGCCCTGGGAGAAGATGCCTCGTCTCCCAGGAAATCCCAGTGACTCGCAGTGTGAAAAATTCAAAAGACTAGAAAGAACTCAGGCTTTGGAGACGTGCAAACGTTCAGCAAACTTACAAAACTCAGTTCGTGCCGACCACGGAAGCGTGTGGGGTCAGATCTCTAAGACGGGACAGGAATGTGATCGAAATCCAAAGTATCTTCAGGTAAAAGGCAACACAGAGTCAGTAAAGCAGAAGCTGCTCTCGTTTCTGAAAGCCTTGAATTTAGAAACAGGCCTCAGAGCGCACAAGAGGGAAGACAGCCAGGCACAGCGGGGACACTGAAGCCCAAACCTTGGTGACACACACGTGGCCAACGGTGTCCTGATGCACTCGCTTCACACCTTTTTGGAAAGTCTGCCGACTTTGGGGGACCAACTATCTTTTTTTCCAAGCAAGTCTAAAATGTATCTCCACATCATTCAGCCTTAAAAAGGACTGTTGACACCTGCTACATGGATGGACTCTGAGACCATTATGCTCAGTGAGATAAGCCAACTGCCAAAGGACAAACACTGCATGACTCCACTCACGTGAGGAACACGAGTGCACAACTCCACAGGGACAGGTGCCGGGGGCCGGGTGCGGGGAGCTGTTTAAAAGGGACGGTTTTCATTTTGCAAAAGAGAAAGTTCTGGAGATGGCTGCATGACACGGACTGTGCTTAACACTGCTGAACTCTACACTCTGTACACTTAAAACGGTAAATGTTACGTCATGTGTATCTTACCATAATTAGAAAAAAAATTTAATAGCAACATCTTGACTTCCTGATTTCTGCTCACCTTAGTTCCTTTCGAGAAGCTATAATCTGGCTTCTGTGTAGATCGCTGTAAAATAAATGTCTCACCACCAATTTATGGCCTAAGAGATTTCTGAAGAATTTACACACATGCCTAGGACCCAAAAGAGTTAAATCAGCATGTGGCTGACGCTCAGCCACTGAGGGGACAGATGCCTTCCAGCAAATGACCAACACGCACATTTAGAGTCTACTGGTTTACATTCTTTCCACACAAAACCACCCGGTCTCCCACCCAAGAGTAAGTATATTAAAGATTTTATCACCATATTCTGCGTTTTTAAGGAAAACTTTCCTGACCACAAACCCAACAATTCAGGCCTTGTTCACTCGGCGAGACGCACCCAGGGTTAAGAGCTGGGGACACCTGTGCAGGGTGTTCACTGCCCGGTTAGTTCTGTAACCTTTGGGACCTTTGGGACCTCTCCCGCTGGGACGTGTCATCAGCCCTGCCCTTCACGAATGGGAATGCATATTATCGCGCTCCAGGATTGTCTTAGGAAGCAGGTAGTTTACCCCCTACCTTACACAGAGAAGGGGATCGGTACATTTTTACCTAACAGAGCCTAGAACTCCAAGACCTAGTTTGCATAAGGTCACGATTTAACCAGCTAACCAAAGGTCACAGCTCAAGGCGGTAAAATAAACTGAGTTATAAAATTTTATCCTAAAAGTTTGGTTTAGAAAAACAAAGTTGACATCTGCTTTCAATAAAAGCTACACTGGAACACGATCATTTAAGAACCCCAACTGTCTCCAAAACCTGGCGGTGCCGGCGCCTGATCCAGCGGGGGTCTGCGGCCGCTTCATTCCCGCACCCCTACTTACAAACTGCCGTCTCCAAAGCCGCTTTGGAAAGGGTCACAGGACCGAAAGCAGAGCCGGACCCGGCTCGGGGAGGAGCATGCCCGTTCCGCCCCTGGCCGCCCTGACACGGCGACACAGCGACACAGCCCCCTCCTCGGGGAAAGCCCGGGGGCTCCCCAGCCCACCAGACAAACCGCTCCAGCCTCTTGAGGGAAGGGCCCCAGACGCCCCGGCAGGCAGGCCGTGCCAGCTGCCCTCCCACAGCCCTCCACGTCCAAAACAGAGGCGGGGGTGGGGGGGTCAGTCCTCTCTCACTTTACCCTGGTTCCCAAAACCTGCTGGTATGCTGGCCTTCCGCAAAACCCCACATCCTTCCCACGCTGACACATCCTCCCCTACGCTCAAATTAGATGTGCACCCCAACTCTGCTTTCTGGGCATTGTCACAAAGAGGGCTCCGCGCACCCCGACAAGGTTCCCAAGTCCTTCACGAACGGAACAGACGCCCCCGCGGCGGCTGCAGAGGGGAGGGGCCGCCCTGAGCCCGCCCCTCGGCCCCCTGCTGTCCTGCTTCTCACCTGCCGCCCAGGACCACGGACGCTGGTCCTCAGCTTATCCCTGGACCTGGGGCCTAGAGGAAGCACCCCGACTGCTGGAGCATCTGCCCACCCCCACCCGAAGGGGCCGGAGGAACGCTGGGCGCTGAGGGCAGATCCAAGCACAGGACGCGGCGCAGGCTGCCGGGCGGGGGAGGGCAGGCGGCAGGTGACGGCCCAGTCCCCGCGCTCGGGGTGATGATGGGCACCGTGGGCTCCCGCGCCATCCGCCCCACCTCTTACCCTGGGCGAGTCCTGTCCTGCGGCCCCAGTGTCCTGGCAGCCCCGGGCAGCAACGTCAAAGCCTGGGCAGGTCGCAGCTGTCCCTTTCAGAGCCCATGGTGGGCCAGGGCCGGAACCCCACAGTCCCGGGCTCCGGGGTGCTCCCACAGCGGCAGGGGGAGGGGGGGCCGGAGCAGGCCCGGCCGGGTGGGAGCCGGCGGGACCGCGCAAAGCGAGCGGAGGCGGGTGGAGAGGGGGCCGGCCCGGCGGGGAAGGCGGCGGGGACGAGATGGCGCTGCAGCCGGCGCCCGCTGGGCTGACACGGGGAGTGAGCCGCTCGGCTCGGCTCTCGCAGGCTCATTCCATGAATCAGTCCCCGTCGCCCCTCCTACCGCTCCCCGCGCTCCCCACGCGGCCCCCTGCGGGGGAGGGGACGCACCTCGCTGGCTTCTCTCTCCCCCGAGGGGCCAACCCTGATGGCTGCTTCATGGAGAGGACGTTAACCCTTCCCCACTGCGAGCAGAGAGGAGGGCAGGGTCTGGAGTGCAGTGCAGGCTGCTGCCACCCAGCACGAGGCCACCTCCTTCCCCTGCTCTGCACCACGTCAGCAGGTGGTGACCTGGCCAGACCGCTTCACACGAGCCCCCTGCTTCCTGCCCTCCGGGGCCCCAGGCCCCACTCTCCACATGGGTGGATGCTCCAGCCCTTCTACCAAAAGGGCCTGCCTGCCACTCAGCCATGTGCTGGCTGCTGTCCCCACACGCTGGCAACGGTCCCATCTCCTGACCAGAGGCTGCGACATCGCAGTCCAGCCCGTTCTGGTTAGGGGAAGTGAGGCAGTCGATCCTGGGGACAACACAGGGAGATGGCTGGTGACAAGAAGCATCGCTGCCGCAGGGAGCAGTGGCTCCCGACCTTCGGAGTGTGCGAGGGTCGCCAAGGGCACAGGTCCATAGGCACAGACAGAGACGCGCTGCCTCTGCCAGGTACGTGCAGACATGAGGCTTTCAAAACAAGTCCCACACAGCAACGAGGAAAAGGGAAGGGACCGTCACGCTCAAACAGGGTCCTCGGACCTCGGAGCCGCTGACGTTTGGGCCCCGCGCCCTGCACACTGCAGCACGTGCAGCTGCACCCTGCCCTCCACCCGCCGGAGGCCAGCAGCACCTCTAGGTGTGACGATCGAAAAGGTCTCCAGAGAGGGCCAATGTCCCCTGGAGGGCAAAACTGCCCTGGTTAAGAACCACTGCTCTGGACAAGAGCTGAGCCCCCACCCCTGCCTTCCCGACTTCGATCTCCTCTCCTTAGGACTCTGCTGTTAGGGGTACCCCCCATACCAGCGTGGGTCCCACACCCGGTTTCCTCATCATAGGACAGGGTCACCAGACCGGACCCAAACACGCGGGGTCTGCAGCCCAGCACACGTCTTTTAAGAAGCAGCCACAATGTGAACAATTTTTTGTATCTAAATGGCAGTTCTCATTCCAAAAGAATTATACCAAGTCTATGAGAAATAAGCCCTAAAATTATGTATGAAATCTTTCCTTTAAAGATACAAATTTTCAACAAGTGACACATAGGCAGCACTTTAATTAAATAAAATCTCATAAAAACATAAACAAAAGTATCATTATTTAGCTAGCTAGCCATTTGGGGGGAAACGAAGCTGAACGGCTACCTCATTTTCAACGAAATTCTAGCTGAATCCAAGAAGGTGCCGAGGCGAGGGCACCCAGGCCGGTGAGGGCACAGGCCCCAGGAAGGGCGTCCCCATCAGAGGCCAGAGTGGGATGGGGGCGAGCGGGGCTGACGCTCCGTTCCGGGCCCCTCTGCACAGCCGACCCTCCCACGGCACGGTCCAGCGGCACGCGGGCTCGTCCAGTCCAGGCCCGTGCTGTGTTCTGCTCACCGCTGGGAGCCACGGATGCACAGGCCGACCATGTGCGAGGACCTGCGCCGTCTCACGTAGGGGACCGGGGCGTCCGCAGGTTTGGGCACCCGGGGGTCCCAGAGCCAGGCGCCCACCCCAGGTACACAGAGACAATGTAGGGTTTGGGGGAGTCAAAGTCACATGCGGCTTTCCAACCGCACCAGGGGTGAGCGCCCTTGATCCAGAACCAAGGCGACGGCCTCTGGAAATTCCTGTTCAGAGAGAATACGGATGGACATGGCACCAGCCATATACCCCACGTCAGCTCAGACGGACACCTGAGCACCCCCTTACCCCACGTCAGCTCAGACGGACGCCTGAGCACCCCCCTTACCCGCATCAGCTCAGACACCTGAGCACTGCCTTCCCGCATCTGCTCAAACGGACGCCTGAGCACCCCTGCCCCGCATCAGCTCAGACGGACACCTGAGCACTCCCTCTACCGCATCAGCTCAGGCCTGAGCACCCTGAGCTACCGCTACAGACGCATCAGCTCAGACGGACGCCTGAGCACCCCTTCTGCCCATCAGCTCAGTTTGGGATGGATGCCTGAGCACCCTTTCCGCATCCGCTCGCCAGGCGGACGCCTGAGCGCCTTTTCTTACCCGCATCTGCTTCAGACGGGATGCTGAGTACTTTGCCTGCCGCGTGATTAAAGCTCAGACGGACGCTGGAGCACTTCCAGCCCCGCATTCAAGCAGATGGACACTGAGCACTTACTTCGCATCAGCTCAGGCGGACGCCTGGAGTACTTACATACCATCAGATTGTCAGACGGACGCCTGAGCACCCGGCTTCTTCGCATCCGCTCAGACGGACGCCTGAGCACCCCTTTACCAGATTGCTTCAGATGGACGCTTATACCTCTACTCGCATCAGTTCAGATGGACGCTGAGCACCTTGCTTCGCATCAAGCCAGACGGACGCTTGAGTACTCTATTTCAGATACCAACATTACGCTCAGGCGGACACATCACTTACTGCCGCATCAGCTCAGACAGACACAGAGCACCCCTACTGCCGCATCCTGCTCAGGCCAGACGGACGCCTGAGCACCCCGCTACCCCGCATCCGCTCAGACGGACGCCTGAGCACCCCGCTACCCCGCATCAGCTCAGACGGACGCCTGAGGACCCCGTCTGTGGAAGCAGCACAGCGAGGCCTGTCACGGCCCCTGTGGGGACCGGCACACCGCTCTTTTCTAGATGGGGGTCCATCTGGATTCTGAGCCAGAATCCTGGACTCCTAACAGAAATGCAGAGGAGGATGGACTCTGGTTGTCACAAGGAAGACGCAGGCACAGCTGCCCGCTTGGGAGAGAAAGTCACCAGGCCTCTTTCGGCCGGAACTTAGGCTTCCGTGGCGTCTCTGCAGAGGACGAGGCGCACGCGCGTCGAGAATGCCCTCTGAAGGCAGGCAGGCGCCCGGGCGGGAGCTGGCCAGCAGAGCCGGGGATGGCAGGCTCGACTTTCCTGTCTCCATCTTCCCTGCGTGCATCCGTCACCCACGTCTACGTAACCAGGTACAGCCCACACTCGGGAAGGACACGTGGACCCACGAGGTCACCCTGTGTTAACTGTGCTGCTGAAGGCCCTGGCTGACTCTGACGACCCAGTGGGGGCTGCAGCCAAGGCTCCCCCTGGCAGAGCTGACCAGGCTGGACCAGGTCACTTCTAAGGCGATCCACAGCCCCACGAGTCTTTGACCATGTGCACTTAGTGACAGTCCCAGCTGCAAGGTGAAACTCACATAAATCTCCCACAAGCTGAAGTTCTTCACGGGGTACACAGGACAAGACTCACGAGAGCCTCTTTCCACGAAGGAAATCTTAGCTGAGCAGAGGCAAGAACATGACTTCAGTAACGGTGCCTCTGGAGGACTGTCATGTGAAGGGCCAGAGCAAGGGACACTGTTCAAACCTTCCGGAAGGCCTAGCCTCCATCTCTGACGCGACCACAGCAAACTGACACACGTACTGTCGTGATGCTTCCAGGGCTGCAGGGAGGCTGGGACCCAGGGAGGCTGGGCCACGGGAGCTGCCACGTCTCCCATTCGCTAGGGTCTGGACGCCTCCTGCCCACATCTAGGGCACCTGCCCTGTCCTCGCCCCAGCTGACCGCTCTGCAGGCTGACAGCGCTCACAAACCCTGCCTTTTCCCCACAATGCTGGCTTCTTAAGACAATCCCTCCTGTCCACTGGACTCTGGGTCCTGACCCCACGCTTTTATGTCCCATAACACAGAGAAGCCGGGAGGCTACAGAAGGCCTCAGATGACGGATAAAGGGCCACCGCTTCACAGGCGCAGACCCCTCGCCCCGGCCCCGCACGCCCTCCTCGTGAGAAGGGCAGAGCTGACGGTCTGCACCACTCTCAGCTGCCCCTCGGCTGTGTGCCACGGAGCAGAGCGAGTCCCCTTCACCACTTGTCACCGCAGATGGTGGTGCAGCTCCGTGATGTGCGCCTTGTACAATGCCAAGAGCTCCTGCTTAAAAATAAAGATGTAACCGCTTCTGAATCTGCAAAATACTAGCTCAACCCATAAGGGACGAGTGAGAGCCACCTACGGGAATAAGAGCCTCTAGTCACAGCACCTTAGCTTCCCCTTTACCACCGCGACCTCGGCGACCTGTCCAGCCGGAGCTGGCACAACCGTGGGGGGCGTGGGGGGCAGCACGAGAACCGGGAGAGGCGCTGCCCTGGCGCCCGGGGCAGTGTCTCGGAGGCACCCTGAACCCCCGCGTGCCAGTGGACAGGCACCTCCCTTAATTCTGTCTGGAATGTCACCCTATAAGTAACGCCGCTCTGGACTCGCGTGGTAGCTCACACTTCAAATGCGTTTCATCTGCACTCTGCACCACAGTCCACCTGTGACCCACGCGCAGTTCCCGATGGCGAACTATGCGGGGTGACTCTGCGCCCCCCACCCCCCGCCTGCATGAAGACTCGCCGAGTCCGAACAATGCACCCAAGGCAAGCTACTCACAGACAGAGCCCAAGGCCCACTCCGGGCCACGGGCTGAGTCCTCAGCTCTTTATTTTCTCTGTTACCATCAAGCTCTGTCCGCTCAGTGTTCACTGAGCATCTGCACACGCCCGGCCCGGAGCGGAATGCGGGCCAGCAGGGGTGGGGGGAGGGCGTGGAGGCTGCGGCACGTGTGGCCACAGCAGCCACGCACGCCCAGTGCTCAGGGACGCCAGGTGACACCAAGAGCTTCAGAGATCATGCCTCTAAGCCAGGACTTAAAGGACAAACAGATGCCCCAAACAGAGAAGCAGAGACCAGTGGGGACACACATGCCAAGCGAGAGGAGGCTGGGAGGTGCTGGGTGCCTGGTCGGGCCAGGGCCCAGGGGGCCTGGGGTGGCACACGGAAGGGAGCCCAGCATGCACCTGTGATGGCCTTGCTTCCCCAAGGCAAGCGGCTTGGTTCCGTCCCAAAAAGAAGGTTCGAAGGCAAATGAAGGGGACCAAGCATTAAAAAGATAAGATTAAAGAGCCAGAGCCAACCCCAGGCAGCTGAGAAAGACAAGAGACCACTCAGTCTGCGGGTCCCCTCGCCAGCCACACCTGCAGAGTGCCGCGAGGGAAATGGCCGAGCGCTGGGAGCCCGCGCACCGCGCGAGGCCAGAGCCAGCAGCAGCGTTCGTCATTTACGGGCTGTGGGTCTGAGCTGGTATAACAGGAGAGGGCCTGACCTCTCTAAAGAAATGTTCGCCGCCCCCCCGCCCCCGTTAGGCGTGCGCTTTGGGCGACAAATCTAGTAAAAGCAGCTCTGTGCAGAGCGCAGGCTGACACGTGACTCTCCCTCCCCTGGGACCCCAGGGGCCTGCCCAAGGGAAGTCCAGTGCTGCCTTCACTTTCGCACCGGCCCGAGCGCCATCTCTGCATCTCGTTTCCACACCGAGGCGCAGTGGTCTCAGCGGGGGTTAAAGGGCAACGTGCCCCACCTCGTGGCCCAGCAGACAACTGGCAGCAGCCAGAGGAGGTGGAGAACCCCGGGTTCCTGAAGGTTCCTTATGCAAAGCAGAGGTGCCCATCGACCCACCCCTTCCCCTGATGTCGAGTCCCCGCACTAAAACGGTGCCCCACCCCCAACTCCAGCCCCAGTGTGCACCCTGAGCAGTTTGTGCTGAACTTTAAAGCCTCTGGGATGACATGGGACGACACTTCCACGCCCCCGTCTGACCAGACTCCAAAGTGACAAGCAACGCCCTCGGGGCCTAGTTGCATGTCTTAGGCACGGTCCCCAGCAGTCACCGTCTGCCAGGCCGGGTCGTGCCTACTGTCACGGCATCAGTGCGAATGTTCTTGTCCCCTCTCTAGAGTGTCTCTTTTTGAACAGAGACCTTGGCTACTGTGGATGCACCGCTCAGACACGGAAAGTCCCACGTGGGCAGTTCAGCCCAACCCAGAATCGCCTGTCACCGCTGCTCCCCACCCCGCTCCACAGGCAGAGGTGTCACCATAAACACGGATGTGTCCCTCCCGCCCAGGTCTTTCACACGTGGTACCCATCGCCCCACGGATATGCTCCACGACAATTTGCATTACTAGAAGTGAAACTTGAAAATGTATTTTACAGTGAACCAGATAAGGAAAAACATAAAAGGACTCCCGACTTTACTGTAACTTAACAAATTCTCTCTGAACACAGCCTAATGTTTACTTCAAACTTGCTCGAAGCACACGCTGTGCTGCTGTCACTGCCGCCAGCTGAAACACGCGCGTGTGCACACACACCCGTGACTCCCGCACGTCGGGAAGCCCTGGCCGGTGCAGGAAGACAGTTCTGCAGGATCTCTCGGGATCATAAGCCATAAAGCGTGTCACTGTTTACAGTGGGCGTGGAGATGAAGGAAGTTCGGCCTCCGCCGCCTCCCGAAGAGGAAGCCTCCATTAACCACACTCCCTCTGCTGCGCTTCATCTCGGGACCACGGAGGTCTGCGCCCTGAACCTCACCTCACCGGTGCTTTCGACCTGGTCTCTGACGCCTTCACTTTTGAGTGTCACACTCACTCTGGACGCAAGCGTGACCACCAGGGCTTTTGTCCACTGTCATGCGGACACAGCAGTGCAGACAGCACAATCACCAGCAAGCGGTGATCACCTGCCGGGCCAGGAAGCACCCTGGGCAAAGGCTGGGGGGCTGAGGGCGTCTTCAGCTCAAACACACACCTAGTGTGTCTCCCCCGCCTCGCACACACGCGTGCGCGCACCAGCCGCCCCCCTCCCCCCCCGCAAAACGGCAGACACCACACAGTGTGGCCGCCGCTCCTCCCGCAGGGCAGCGAAACCGTCATCACAGGGTTCCACGTCTCCACCAAGAGACAACTTAACCCCCCAGCGCACGCCTGGGGCAGGCCGGACTCACCGTCCTCCTCCTGGGTTTTGAGGACCATCTTTTTCCGTCACAGCAGGACCCTAAAAGTGGCTCTGTTTTGTTCTTCAAAGGAGAACTCAGCCAAGTTTCGAGGGAGGCCGGGCTGGGTGGGGCAGGACACCTGCGGGCTGTCTAGCCACCGGGACAGCTCAGAGCCGCTTCCTGGGCGGGCAGGAACGGCTGGCTGCATCCGGGGGCCAATGAGCCTCCACCCCAGCAGCAGCGTCACTCGGGGTTCACTGCCCCACCCAGTTCCTGAAGTCAGGCTCCAGGAGCTTCCTGGTAGCTGGCCGCCTCCTCCCTGCCGGCAGTCGTCGCTGGCGCCACGGAGACCAACAGCTGCTCGACTCGTCCTCTCTCAAGTTCGGCCGGAGCCACACGCAGCGCTAGGTGTCCCTTCTCGCTTCAGTGTCCAAGTCCTTCCCCCGACTGGAATCGTGAAAACCCCTGGTCCTCCCACAATGAGGTAACAGGGCCTCGCCTGCGGGAATGACTAAGAGATGGAGTCGCTGCCCTCTGAGGTCACCCGCTAAGCAGGAGGCGCAGACCAGAGGCAAAAAAAACTCGAGGGCAACGCTCCCGACACAGGCTCAATCTCGTCCCCTCTACCTTCCCGCACGCTGTGCCACACCGTTCTTCTCTGTGTTCCGATGACGCTCGTGACACATACGCACTGTTGAAATCAGGTAACGGTCAAGAGAAAAGCCCTCAACCCCACTGCCCAGGGACAACCACTGACGACGACCCGGTGTGTGTCCTCTATTCCTGCAGACGTGCCGTGTAGTATGTTCGCACCCGCTCACGCACACACACCTTCCTCTCTCCACGTGTCTCCTACACGCCTTCTACATAGTACACGCGACACTTATCATGTAGTACGTGGAATACACTTCTCTCCCGACAGATAGTCACGTTATCGCAAGACAAGTACGTAAACATATACACACAGATATACAGAAATACACAGAACTGGGTGTTTTATAGGCTGCTTCACAGCCAGGTAGCCTTGTCATTGACGTTTTCCATGACTCTGAATGGACACCTACCACACAGACGGAACACGGAACCACTCCCCTGAGAGACTTTAAGTGGCTTCCCATTGTTCTGCCGACCTCCCCACCCAGGAGCCACGTGCGGGCACAAGCCCTCGTCACTTCCTCAGGACACGGGCGGAGGCTGTCCCATGGGCTCCCAGGAGGGACTGAGGGGCCTGCGCCTCGGGTACAGACACTTGCAAGCAGCAGGTGAAAGCCCAGCTGGCCTCCGGCCTCAGCGCCGTGGGCAGCGCCCTCCAGTGCCCGCTGTGCCGCCTGACGGGGCCTAGCGCACCTGGCCCCGTGCCAGGGGAGGACGCTGAGACGCAGGGATGGTGTGCAGCTTGCCCAGAGCCCAGGACCTGGCTGTGACCGTGTCTGGACACGGGGCCCACTCGGCAGGCTGCTCCTGTGCTCTCCATGCGATGCCAACTCCTGCAGCCCGGGTGGGGGTGGGGGGATTAGCCTGCTGTCCCCAGCGGGACACCACAGCGCCACCTCCAGGCACACCCCGGAGGTGGCGGCAGGCATGCCAAGGCCAGTGGCCTCCGCCCACTTCTTCCTTCCTGACTGATAATAAATAAATACGCATACAGTTTTTAACAGCACTGTTTTGTCGAAGCGCCTAATCCAAACCCAGCTTTTTACTTTTAGTTCCAAGGCAGACGTCACGGCTACGCTTCCCCCTCCCACTCTCCACCCACCAGCATCCCGGGCCAGCCCCGTCGGCGTCGGCTCTTTAACGACTCCCAGTCCGCACTCCACTCCTGGTGCCAGGCCTGATCCGACGCTGAGCCCACTCGTAAGAGGACAGGCCACTTCCGTTTTCTCCTGTTGAGTGGCACAGCGCTCCTCTGGGGCCGTCGCCCGCGGCAGGACAGCCGGGCCACGCGCGAGGCACGGTCTCAGAGCTTTTGCGCCGCCGAGGCCCGCCCCTGCCCCAACGGGGCCTCCCTTTCTGCCAGCCCATGGGTGAAAAGGGCTCTCCCTGTCGTCCGCAGTCTGCCCACACCTGATGACCAGGCGCTGACAGCTCTTCCCGTCTAAGGCATCTCCCCCTGCGCGGGCTGCCTGTTCGCCCCTTCGCCACGTTCTGATTGTCCGCCTTTCCGCACAGGTGTGCAGATTACTGACCTGTGTGGTGCTAATGTTTTTCTCACTTGTTTTTAGCACGTTGTGGTTTCTTGTCTCAGGTCTCTAACCTCATCCTCATTCATTTCGCTCAGCACTCTCTGGGCGCCCAGTACCGAGGACCGAGTACGGGGTCCTGGAGACACAGAGGGCCACCGTGGTGCCCTTGGGGCGCGCAGAGCCTCCCAGGAGCTGGGGGGCGCAGCGAACGCTCCGAGGCTGCGGGGGTTGGGAGCGGGCTGCTCAGGGCCAGCGGTTCCTAAGAGCTGAGAGTGCAGAGAGGCTAAGCCAATGAGAGCGGCTGAGGGTGGGGGCTGAGGGAGGGGTGCTGTCCGGGCCGTGGGGGCCGCCCCGCAGCTCTGGTTCCGCTGTGGGTGCGGTGGGTAGCGGCTGCCAGGGTTTGGATCGGACTTCCTCTGGAAAGACAGCACTCCAGCTGGCTGTGGGGGAGGAACACACAGTAGGGCAGACGCAGGGAGACCCGCTGGGAGACCCGCACACTCAGCCAGGTTAGAGGCGGTGTTGGCCAAGGCAGGAGGTGTCTACTTCCAAGGCCGGGTGGAAGGAGTCGTGGGGAGCCCGAAGCTGGGGGCCAGGCCAGAGCTCCAGGACCAGGAGCCCACGGCACGGGCCCAGCCTCAGGCTCGATGGCTCGCATGGCCACTGTCCCCATCTGGTGCAGTGGGCTGCCTCGCGGACCCCGGCCAGCCTTCGCCACAGGTTTCTGTCCCAGCTCCCAAGGCCGCTGCAGAAAAGCCGCCACGCAGGCCTCAGAGCCGGGAGCACAGTGGTCACACCGGCCCACCCCACACTGACTTCTGCGTGACTTTTGTTGTTCCGAAGCAGAGTGACGCTGTTTGTTCGAAAGGAGGTGACGAACAAAACCGTCTACGTCCTTAAAACGGAAACGTAATGACCAAAGCACCAAATTCTGTCCAGCTCACTCACAAGGAAGGTGACTGCCTGACTTATCATCCATGAGGGGACATTGTGGAGACTGACGGCAGGTGCCACTCAGAATGACGTCGGCCACCAGGCGCACGGCGGGGCTGCCCTGGAGAACCTACGCGGCACGGCCAAGGGCGCGTGCAGAAGGCCGCAACGCACAGTGTGAGGGACGCCGAAGCCACCGCAGAAACAGCGCCTGTCACAGAGCTGGACGGTCTCCGGGCCTCAGAGCGCTGCCTGAGCGACGAGCCCGGAGACCGAGGGACTGGCCAGGCCCCGGAGCAAGCGCTAGACCAACCGAGGGGAGGAAATCAGTTCCGAAGGCCGCGCGGGCGGCTGGGGTGCAGGCGCCTCTGCCCCGGGCGTCGCGCACAGCCTTCATGCTCCCGCAGCCCGGCCCCACACTGCGGGATGAGGGGAGAACGCACAAACGTGTGCAAAATCACGCTAGGAGAAAACTTCCGGAATGTTCGCGCGATGCGTTCCCCTGTGAGACGCCCCCAGAAGACGGGGCCACGCTCGGCACGGGAGTCTGGAGAACGAGGGGGTGTCTGCGAAAGCCAGGGCGGGTTCGAGGAGGGCACGGGGCGTGACGGAGCCCGCGGGGCTCGCGAACAGGAGCCGGCTTCGCCACGGCCGGGCCTGCAGGGCAGGGTGGCTGAAGGGAGAGGCCACCTGAGGGGAGCTGCGGGAGAGGGCTGAGCCACGTCAGTGCCTCGCAGGGAGAAAGCACCTCGACCTCCCTCTCCTGTCGCCCTCAAGGCCCCTGGCCCAACCCGACCGGGCCGGCGGGCCAGGGAGCCAGGCGGGGCTGGGCAGAGGGGTGCGCGGGGCCCCTGCTGAAGCCTTCGGGGGCGCTGACCTGCACCAAGCCTCGGCTCTGAGCTCGGCTTCAGGACCCCCCTTAATCTGACGCTGCCGCCTCACCAGGCTCCCCTCGCCACACGTGCCTGGCCTTCTCCTTCAATCCGAGTGACACT
This sequence comes from Pteropus medius, assembly GCF_902729225.1. Taxonomy (NCBI): domain Eukaryota; kingdom Metazoa; phylum Chordata; class Mammalia; order Chiroptera; family Pteropodidae; genus Pteropus; species Pteropus medius. The sequence goes on along the minus strand of NW_024355990.1, from coordinate 2,688,396 downwards.
GTGACACTCGCATGTCACACGCACAGCGTGCAGGGCCATGGCAGAAAGCAGAGCGTGCCCAGCTCCACCCGCCCCGGAGCCCGCTCCGAGGGGACACTACTTCTCTTGCCAGTCACCTCGGTGTTTCCAAACAAGAGGCTCACACCATTCGTTCTCGATTTGTCTATTCTAGATGTCAACCGCCTGCCAAAAAGACGAAGACTTGGCTTTTCCCCCCACCCCCAGCATGCGCACGCACACGTGTTCACACGGACCCACCTGCACAGTCGCACGCAGATTTCTGGTTAAATCAGCGTCCACTGTATCTGTAAATACTGGCACAGCTCAGCTACGCCATGCACTGTGGTTAAAACAGCAGAGGCATTAAGTGTCTTTCTCTGCTTGCTCAGGATTTTGCCTGTGACTGGCCCCTAAGCTCTAGTCGGAGGTGTGAATTTGCTGACGTGGTCAGAATGCGCGGGAGTGGCCGCGGACATGCCCTCCATGCCCCTGGCGCCCCTGCCCCGCCTGCTCTTGCTGCTCCTGTGTCCTCCCGAGGATTCCCTCCGCCGGTCCCCTATGCTGGGCCCTAGTTCTTTGATTCCGAGTGTCATCCTTCCTTGGGATACCCGCTGACTTTGGTGGAACACATCCTCTAGTAACAGAAAGGGCGTGGAGGGCTGGGTTTCGATTACAGCTGTTGTGAACTCCGCACGTCTAAAAACGCCACTAGTCTCTCGCTCTTGAACGACATTTTGGCTGGGTATAGAATTCCAAGGTGAAATTGTTTTTCCTCAATAATGGAGACATTCCCTATTTTCTGTTCCCACAGTGCTGTTAGCTATGTATTTTGTATGTGACCTTTTTCCCCTCACAAAGCTTTCAGGATCTGACCTCTGCCCTCGGTGTTGAGGAATTTCATAGTAGACCATCCGGGCTGACTCTTTTCCACATATTATGCGAGCTATTAGGGAAAGCCCAGTTCTGAAGTCTCATATTCTTTAACAATTTCCCATCCTTTTTGGGGGGAGGGGGTCTCGTTTTGGGGCATTTCTGTCAGACAGTGAATCTCTACTATGAATCCTTTTTCTTATCTATTCATTTCTACTTTTCATCTCCTTTTTGAGCTGCTTTCTAGGAAATATTCTTGCAATGGACTGAATGTTTGTGTCTCCCCAAAATCCATGTTGAAACCCCCAATGTGATGGTATCGGGAGGCGGGGCCTTTGGGAGGTGAGCAGGTACTGAGGGTGGAGTCCCTGTGATGGGATCAGCGCCCCTAGAAGAGGCCAGGGAGCTGGCTAACTCTCCTTCCACCACTGAGGACACGGCAAGAAGACAGCCTTCCACAAACCAGTAGGGCCCCCGGCAGCACCCGACTGTGCAGCACCCTGACCTCAGACTTCCAGCCTCCACAGCGGTGAGGATGAGGCTGGGACACTTTGTTAGAACAGCAAACTAAGACGATTCTCTACTTCGTCCTCCAGCCTTTCTACTAAATGTTTGATTTCTGCTTTGAACCTGCCAGAACTCACTCTTCACCTCTGAGGACCTTTTGGGATAGTGACCTATTCTCGCTTCACTGACATAATATCTGAGACTCTCAAGGACAGTTTTTAACACTTTCTCCTTTATCTTCCATGACCTGTTTGCTCAAATTTTGTTTCTCGTTCGCTTTGCTCTCGTTAACGCTGAGGTGTTCCTTAAGTGTCTGGTGAACACAGGCTCTCTCTCCACTTCTCAGAGTGAAGCGCTAACAGCCTGACTAGAAGTTCTGTATGGCGGGTGCGGCCTACTGAGTGGTGGGCGTCACTGTAAAACGGTAAAGCAGTAACAGGTAGAGACCCCACGGAGAGGCTCCATACATTCCTTCTTCTTGGGTTAGTGACCCAAAGAAGGATTCTCTGACCTCCTGCCCGGGCCGTGCGGGCTCTGAAGCTGGCCAGCGGCACTGGGAGAGCTCGCTAGGAGGAGGAAGGCTGGGAGCTCCCGGTTAAGCACACAGACGTTCACTCTCTGTGCCTTCGCGGGCTTCCTCAGGAGTGAGACCTCATGTTTCACCAGAAGCGGAGGACACGCCGCCATGCTGCGGTCACCTTGGGAGTCCGCGCTGCCCGCCGGGGACACGGCCACAGCGTGTAGCTCCTGCCACATGTCCACCGTCCGAGGCCTGTGACGCCTCGAAGCCCATCTGGGGCTTGTGGGGTAAATCATTTTGCTTCCTGGTGCTCCCCCACTGACAAGCTGCCAGCAGGAGAGGGGCTCGGGCACACAGCACTTAAGTGTCCTAAAAACCCCACAGGTGCATCTGTAATCTGGGCTGGAAAGTGAGAAAGATTTCGGTCGTCTACACACAGGAGTCCACAGACACCTGGAAACACTGCAAACTCTTCTAAAGGTTACTGCCACTTGGATTTCCCGAAAAACATGGATTTGTGCTATTTGTCCTCACAGAGATGACTAGCACTGAGAAGATCTTGGAAAAATAAAAAGGCTTGAGAACAAAGAAACAGGTGTGTGTCACAAAGAATCCAAATGAATTCCTTGACATACGCCTACCTCTCACCTGGCAAAGCAAGCGCTGGTATTTCTGATCACATCTGCTAGTACATACCTCTGCGAAGCAGACTTTTTACTACTTTTATCATCAAAATTAAAAAAAAAAATCATTTAGAGATTTTTTTTAAAATGCCGTTTTACCCTTTATTTTATGTACACAATTTGAATTTCAACTTTTTCCAAAAAGAGTCTAACTTTTCCATAAAAAAAAAGAATGAGGTAGAATTCTTCACAATGTCTTATTTTCTATATGAAGAAAATCCGTGATCAATGCCATAAAATGTCATAAAGCTGAAAACTATGCTTTTGAGTTTATGCATTTTTTTCCTGAGAAGGGTGTCGACAGCTCACCAGATGCTCAGAGAGAACCCATGAGCCACCAGAGAACTGTGCCTGGGGCGGGGGAGGGGGGCATCGTCCCTAGGGAGCCCCAGTTAAATGGTGACCCGCTTTCCGGAGGTGACAGAATGAGGCCCCTACAGGACTTCACTCAGCGGCCATCATCAACATCACCACAGTCCTAGGAGACACTCAGAAACGTGTCACGTATGCTTCAGAAAATGTGAATGCGACATGCTCCTGATGCTAAACAGACACCTTTCTCCGCAAAGACAGAGACGCAACAGCACGATGCACAAATGAGAAAGAAGAAACCCGAAGTTGAAATAAACTTCAAACTACACTTGAAAGCAGTCACTGCAACGGTTTTAAACGTCCACTAAAATAAAAGCCAAAAACACTGGGTGTGATCGATTTGATCAGTGCTGCCCTCTGCTGACGAGATGAAGAAGCTGCTGAAAGCTTTACGACATATCTTTGCCAATAAATCAAATCACCTTTGGCAAGTAGCTGGGGAGGAAATAGGAAAGTCGCGCTCCGTCTAGGTACAGGCCGCGCCCAGCACCACGTCCTGAGCAGGTGTCGTGAACACTGAAGCTGGCCTGCCCTCTGCCCACGCACCGCGGCTCACCTAGGGGGGCAGGTAAAGCCAGCGGGCGCCGCCGCAGGTTGCTCAGCACGCTGGGAAGCGGTGCATGCTGCGGGAAACGGAGACCAGGGTGTGGGGGAGGGGACGATCGAAGCATGAAAGGTGGCGGTCTGGGCCAGTGCCGCCGAGAAGGTGAGGCGGAGCCCCCCCGTGCCACCCCCGGGAAACAGAAAGGCCACGCACGGGCTCTTCCCCTCTCCAGTCCCGGAGCTCGGCCTGCGTCTGCCTTTCTCTCTGCACCGTGTGGACGAATGAAGCCACCCACACGACCGCTGCAGGGTCTGCCTGCCGAGGCCATTTCCCGTGAGGAAACCCGCGCCGGGGACCAGAGGCCCGTGGCACGGAGCCTCCGTGTCCAGCTGTGCCTTTCAGGAGCAGCCTGGCAGCCTGAGTCCCTTACTTTCAACCTGCAAGAGCCTGAGACACTGAGAACAGCGGTCCTCGCCGGTGCTCAGACACGCGTGACCCGTTAGTTTTTAAATGTCTGTGCCGAGTCCTCTGCGCTCATTCGAAAGAGCTGATCTTCACCGGGTGCTCCATTTAGACGACACAGGCTGGCTACGTTCCGGTCGCTGCCAACACGGAGAGGTCACGGCAGCTCCTCGGAAACCAGGAGCAGGACACAGGGGCCAGGCGGTGACAGCAGTCAGAGACCACCACCTAGTGTGCTACGGACTAGGGCGCGAAGGCCCAGTTCTAAGCGCTTAGAGAAAACCGAACATCACTTCCTGGGAGAGGCGGGAGATGGGGGTGGGGAGGAGCCGTCCGAAAAAGGAGTGACTCTTGAGAAAAGCCACAACGTTAGTGACATCCATGTTGAAGAGGAGATCTGGGGAGACTGAAACCCCTCCCTGTGGCCAGAATCTTGAAGGAAGTGGAGGCCGGCCTTTTGGGGTGAGCGGGCACTGTCTGGCGGAGGAGGCGCTTTTCCATGGAGCTGCACAAGAAGCCCTTGGAGACCTGGTGCCGCCTGCCTCCCCGCCTGCCTCCTGTCACCCAGGAGAACCCCACCGCCCACGAGGCCTACTTGCCTGCCCGAGTTTGCTTAGTGGTGTCTCAGCCTCCCGGGAATCTGGCCCCCACCTAACTTCCTCCGCTGAGCAAAGCCTCAGCCCAGTTACTCTGCTCCCCAGGAAGTGAGTTTATACCCAAAGTCGCAGAACAAACATCTGTCATGGGTTGGGCGGCGCGCTCTCTTCCCACCCAGGGAGGCTACCTGCGAAGACGTCTGCTGCCTGCATAACGAGGTCACACAACATGTATTTTTACAAGTGACTGTTTTTCGCTCAATATGTCGGAGCACCCAGGTCTGTCCACCTGACATGTCCCACGGCTGAGTCCGTGCCCCACTGAGCTCCTGCTGATGAACCTCTGGCGTGTGTCCAGCACGTGGCCGTCACGAGCCGCGCGGCACTCAGCCTTCCACACTCGCCTTCCTGTCCCCACGTCTGAGGAGTCAGAGAAGCCGAAGGGCAGGACAGTCCGCTGGCGTGGACGCACCTTCACTCTGAACAGCTTCCGACTTGCACGAAAATTGCAGAAACACGGCGTTCGCGTGTCCCCTCGCGCTCCGGTCCCGCGTGCCGCGGCACAGCTGTTGAGACCAGGCAGCCGGCGCCCACACAGGGATCGATGCGGCCGTCCCGGCGGACGGTCCCCGGCTCGCTCACCGACGCCCTTCCCTTCGGGTCGGGACCCAAGCCCGGAGGCCCCATCACATTGTGCTGCCGAGTCTCCTTAGTCACATCTGCCGTGACAGTCCCCTGGTCTTTTCTTGTCATGGACTTGGCACTTGGCAAGTACGGGTCAGTCGCTTTGTGGAATGTTCCCCAATTTGGATTTGTCCGTGGTTTTCTCTGGATTTGACTGAAGTTGTGAATTTTGGCAAGAATGACACAAAACAGGAGGCTGTGTTCTCCTCAGTGCGTCACGCCAGGGGCCCGGGACGTTAACCTCGATCCTTCGGGAAAGCTGGGCCCACCAGGTTCCTGTGACGGGACCGTCCCTCTGTGACCAGCACCTTGTTGGGAGACCCTGAGAGGACGCAGACATCTGCCCCTCGTCCTCTCCTCGTCCCATCCGTTTTAGTGTCGATGGCTGTGCAGCCCCTTGAGTGGGCTCCCGTGACTCCCGACTCGTCCCCGTCATTTCTTCAGTACTCCTCACTTCCTGCCAGCACAAGATTTTCCAGGCTGGCTCATTTGGCATTTTTCCCTGCCCCAGCCCCTGACTCAACCGTTTCCCCGCAAATCCCTGGTTCCTTTTTAATGGAGAACGGTACTTAGAACCCGAGAGCTGGGCCCTGGGTGTACCACGCAAGCATCCTCAGCTGCCACCGACACCACCAATTGGCCTTGCGAAAGTCCACACCAGGTCCCCGCCACACGCTACAGGGACACCCTCGGCGACGCTGTCACACTCTGGCGACCTGAGGCTGCTGTACCTGCGTTCCCCGTTTATCCGCAGTGCCGAACACTTGTTTACCGCCTTAGAGACACAGGTCAGAGACCCGTGCCTCTGCTGCGCAATGCCCATGTCCCCTGTCCCATCCTCTAACGCAGTCTGTCTTTCTATTGGTTTGTAAGTACTCTTCATATATTTTAGACAGTAATCCTTTGCTTGTGTTTTAAATATTTTCTCCAACTATCCTGCCTGTCTTCACTTTTTTATGGGAGCTTTTGTCACACAAAATAAAAAATAAATATTCATATATTAAGTTCATCTCTATGAAGTCAGGTCTGTCAACTGTTTTTCCTTCTACGACTTCTGAGTTTTGAGACCTGCTAGGGAAGTGTGATTCTTCCCAATAAAATTGTACAAACATTCCCTTTAAAATTTACATATATAGATGTACGCATATGTTTTTATATTTATATTTTTGTCGTTCTATAAAAAAAACAAAAAACTCCAGACGGATTAGAAATCAACATGTATATGTATACTATGTAATTTAAAATTTTCTAATAGGCATGTTAAATAATTAAAAGAAATAGGTAAAATGAACTTTAATGATGTATTTTATCTAACCCAAAGGATCTAAAACATTAGCATCTCGACACGTAATCAATGTGATAAATAACATTTTGCATGTTTTTGTAGCAAAGTTTCACAAGCCAGTGAAGTCCACGGGGAAGCAGCCTTCGAGTGTGCAGGGGCGGGGCCAGCCGCTCACTCCGCTGGTTGTGCCCTCTCGTAACCGTATCACACATGTCCGCACCGGGAAAGTACTGAAAGACTTGAACGTCCATTCGCGACTGAGAACAACTCCTGGCGAACTAGAAACGAAGTCTACTTTACCGTGGCGAGGGCATCTAGGGACAGCTTGTCGGTAACTGCTTCCTCTCTGCGGGACCGCTGAAAGCTTCGCCTTTAAGACTGGGGGGAAGCGAAGGTGCCCAGTCTCAGCCGACTCCATTCCCGCCCAACCTTCCCCACCCAGGAGGATCAGGCCTGAAAGCCCGAGCCAACCAAACAGGGCAAGAGAAAAGCCGTGAGGCCTGGAAAGAGGAGAGAATGAAACCAGTGTTATCACAGCTGCTGCAACAGGCCACACGGACAAGGCAAAAGAACCTAAGACAAACCGTGGGAATCATCAGCGGGTTGAACAAAATCAACATATAAAGCACAAGGCATCTCATTACATTAACAACCAACTGTAACTGAAACAGCTAGTCACAAACCTATCGACAACGTGCAAGAGCTTTATGGGAAAAACTACGAAATTCTATCAAAAGACGAAAGAGAATCTAAGTAAATGGAGAGAGAAACTGCACCAAAGACGTCAGTTCCTGTGTCCAGATGATGCACAGATTCGCTGCCGCGGCAAATCACAGCTCTGGTGCGTTTTGTTCGTTTAGGGATTATAAAATATCGTACTGGCATGGCAGAGACCAACGAACAGATTACAGGGTCCGGGAACGAACGGTCCCAGACAGGCATAAACACTTGACATATGACAGAGCTGGCAACGCGGATGGGGCGGGGCGGGGCGGGGGGACGCAGACTGATTCTTCTCTAAATGCTGCTGGGGATATACCCGTCACATGAACGCCAGGAAATGAATGTGAATGGTCCCAGTAGAATCTGAAGCAGTAATAACCCCAAACTGGAAACCACCTAAATGTCCACCAGAAGTGGAACTGATTTTTTTTAATTGCGGCACATTCTAACGATGAAGTGCTACACTTTGGTAAAAATGAACAGGCTACAGCTATGTGAAACGAAATGGGTAAGTTCATGGACATAATGATAAGCAAAAAAGCCTCTGAAATTAGGAGAAAACTTTAATAGAAGAACCTTACACCAAATCCAAACACAAAAAGCGAGAAGGCCAGACTAAGACATTTCCTGATACGCAAACTGAGAACGCAGACCTCCCACATACCCTCTCCCAGGAAACTTCTGGAGAATGTGCTTCTGTAGACTTAAGGTAAACCAAAAACAGAAAAGACACTGACCTAGGGAAGATGATCCAACAGGGACGAGATCTCAGAATAACTGCAGGGAAGTCGAAACACAGGCTACAGAGCAGACCTGAGAACGACTTAACTAGATTTGAGCAGAAAAACGGGGTCCAGGGGAGACGGCTAACTGATGTGCTAAAGAGACAGCATTACAGACAAGTTCAGGGCAAAGACGGGGAGTTTTACAAAGCAACTGATAGTTTCAAAGAAAAACAGGCGAAGGACAAACTGAGACAACTAACAGCTCCAGGAAACACAGAGAGTTGGTCGAAGAACTAACTCTTCGTGGCTCCAGAGTGTCACGGTCAGCACAGAGTCCACAGGCCATTCTGAAAGTGGCAATCGCGCAGCAGTAGAACAGTATTTTAAAGCTGGAGATAAATCACATGACAAACAGCTAAAGAAATTCAAAATGGCTGCCCCCAGTGACGAGCCCCCACGTGGGGCAGGAAACTGCTATTTTTCACGATGACCCTTTCAGTTCTACACGCTTTGTCTTTTCTCCACGCTTTGTCTTTTCTCCACGCTTTGTCTTTTCTCCGAGGAGGCAAATGCAGTTTGTTATTTAAAAGGTGTATTTGCATATTAGATAGACTTTTAGATAAGGGGGCTGAAATCAGTGCAGGGCTGTCAAAGGTCAAGTGGAGTTCGTGTTGGTGACACTGAGGGCTCTACTATTCACACGGAGACAATGATATTTGAAAAATTACTTTACTCTGAAAACAGTATCAAGTGTTAAATTTCCTTAAGGTAGGATTTTTTAAAATTGAGATGTAATTCACGAAACATAAAATTCACTCTTCAAAGTATATAATTAAGTGGTTTGTGATAGTCACAAAGTTATGTAACTACCACCACTACCTAATTCTAGAATTTTTTTATCACCTCAAGACGACAGTCCCGTACCCATTCACAGTCACTCGCCGCCCACTGTCCATACCTCCCCCCGCCCCGTCCCTGCAAACTCCCATCCACTTCCTGTCTCTACGTAGCTTCGTTCTTTCTTACGGCTGAATAATGTTCCACTGACTGGCTATATCCATCCATCGATTCATCTAATAATACTGCTAGAAGCATTCACGTAAATTTTTGTGTGGTGTACAATCTTTTAATCTATGCATGTGTATCACTGTGTTAAAAACAAATTTTGAAATATTTTCCGTTTATCTATCTGAATCCTACCTATTCTTCCCGTCCACTCTGGAGCCTCCCAACCCCATGTTCTCGCTTCACGCACCACGCCCCATGTACCGGAAAGAAAAGGAAGGTGTTGACCTAGATCTGGTGAGTTTCACCTCTAAACAGTCTACAATTCTGTGAACTAGGCTCCCATTGTCACGGGTGACGAGTGTCTGCGGAACCAACTTTCTAAGCTCGCAGGCAATCACAGGGTAAGCACGCTAGGAGGGCCATCAGCTCGCTATCAATGCGCACCATCCCAACGTGATCCAGGAAAATGTTTAAAGATCAAACACGCCCACACGGATCTGTAGGGGGGCAACAGTGACTAAGTGATCAGGAAAGTTCGTCATTTAACTGGATTGAGTTCATGCACACAGCACCCGCGCTTATTACAAATTCGACTGACATGTCCAGAAACAATCTCTCTGGTACTTTCACTACTTGGGAGAATACAAAAGTAAATGAGGTTAAATTAATTCACTGGGTTTTCTGTGCACTACTAAACTAAATCCAATCAGTAATTTTGAGAAGAAATATTCCAGCCTTCACTAAATATGAAACAGCTGACGTCATGGAGTGAAGCAAGGATGTTTATGAAAGTGGTTATCTACCTCCAACCACGACGCCGGCACACCTGAAACTGACATAATACCTAATGTCGATTCTAACTGAAAAACAGAAATTAAAAGAAGAGAAAGCCAAGTCCTCTGACAACTGAAGAGCACACACAGAAGGGGGTGGGGCGGGGCTCTGCCCTGGCTCATTTCTGCTGGGACCTCACGACGCTGGGGCTCGAGCACCGCACACCCCCTTCCTGTTTCCCGCTCCTTCTCGGCCATGCTAATTGTACATCACTGCCTTTCGTGCAAAACCACAAGGAGTTACAAAATGGGTGCACCCCACCCATCCTTTCCTCAGCTGACAGAGCACAGACTGTGCAGCGAGAAGCCATCACGTGACGGAGGAACCGGGGAGGAAGACGGACCGCGCCCATGCAGAGCAAGGGGGCAGGGGACAGTGTGCCAGAAGTCACGGGGCCAACGGCTTCTGGATACCTGTCACTGGTCTTACATCGAACTGAGCAGAAACCACTGTTGTGTCTAAAATCTAATCTTGTTTTACAAGGCAGGTGGTTCAGTAAAAAACAATACAAACAAGAAAACTAACAATCTACTTTTGAAAGGGCGTTGAAGATCTCCAAGATCTTCCTCAAGCTCTTACTTAAACCACTGTTCGGATGTTTATTTTCCTTAAAAAAACTCCCCTCCAGTCCCAAAAATATTCCTACCAGACTTAGAAGCAGTTCCCGTTTGCAGAAGCTGCCATTCCCCAAAGAAACGCGGGTGCTCCCACAATAACCCCAAATATCTGCTGAGCCAACGGTTTCTCAGCCTGTTCTCTCTGGGTCAGCCTGAGAGGGACAGGCGACCAACCAGTGTAGTGTCCCCCATGCCCTGGGAGCCGGGGGCCTCCACCACCAGTAGTGGCAGAGATGGAGAAAGCAGATGGCTTCGGAACAGGTCACATTAATGAACTGGAAAATGGGGTGGAACGGAGGAATCAGGGTTGGCTCCCCAGCATCTGACTCGCACGCTATGTGGACGGACACGCGATTTCCCAGGACGTGGGCACAGCACCAGGGGCTCTGCCGTGTGACACCATCAGACATCCCGGGGGCAGTGGCAGGCGAGGCAGTGAGCTAACAGGCCTGAAGCTTAGGGCGAAGGGGGAGCTAGAGCTGAGGACAGTCTTCACGGCAGAAGGTTGTGTCCTAGGACATCACCGCTGTCACCCAAGGGGGGCTCACTGAACCCATGCTCCCAGGAGAAATACAGGCGGGGGCCCCTGATCGCAACATTTTCTCAACTGGTCGACACAGAAGCTTGCTTCAGGCGCGTGTCTGTTTAAGGCCACCGTACGTTATAACTGCTGCTTCACTGACATTGAACTCACACCTGAAGGAGGCGCATCCGACACACGTGCTTCTCCGCGGGGGCACGTCACACCTTCCTGCACTGGGGACACCGGACAAGCACTTCAGTGCTGCGCACGGGGCTCGCCAACAAGCCGCACGAAACTGCGGCACTAAACAGAGCACTAAAGGACCCTTGCTTTTTGCGGGAGAGCTGCACCGAGAGGGCATGGCCACTCGGGGACCCACGGCCGGCGACTGGTCCTCACGGCCCTGCATGGGCTCGCACGTGACCTCGAAAGCACCACCCTAGTCCCGCTTTGGGATTACAAAGGTCAGTGAGCAGGCAGATTCACAAATAACGCAGGCACTCGGGAGACGGCGGAGGACAGGCGGGGGACAGGCGGTCCTTACAGCTAGGTGACGTCAGACGATAGCCCGAACGGTCGACAGATGTGACGACTGGGGAAGAAAAAGGGAGGAACTTGGCCCAGTTCACGAACGTGCACCCTGAGGTCAGGGATCCCCCCCGGCCTCCCTCATCAGGCCTACAGCTGACGGGGAGCCCCTCCTGACCCACCCCCTAGTCCCTGTGGTGAGGACGTGGGAGGGAGACCCATTCATCGCTCTGCCGCTGCGAAAAGCTTTATCATATGCATTTCAGAGCGACTTTCATAGAGATCGCCTTCGAAAAGTATCTAACTGGAGGAAAATATTACCAATTAACTGGTTTCGGGGCTGTGAGGACAAGTAAGGCTGCCAATGGTTAAGACGACAACTACAAAAACACATAAGTTAGTTTGTAACTCAGACCGAGTAAAGGTTAAGTAATGTCACAAACCTCAGATCACCAAGTGATTGTACAGAGCGAATTTCATATTGAAAATGTAAAATGCCTAATTAAAGGCAAAGCCATAGGTAGTGCTGGGGGCCATGAAACCTCCTGCTTGTGGGTCCAAGGCGGTCCTGCCCGAAAGTCACGTGTAATCCTGGCTGGGAAACGAGACGTCCAAGAAGACACCGAGAAAAAAAGCGGACGCAGGGGTTCCCAAGTCTCCCCCGAAGGTCTGCTCCTCCTCTCCCGGAACGGTCAGCACGTACATGATGGAGGGGAGATGTGAGTTGCCAGGGGCATAAAGACGGCTCATCCCACCCGCGGGGTCACAGACGGTAGGGAGAGGCCTGGGGGCACCCCTCGTCCATCACGCGGGTATCCGCAGATCGCAAACCCTGCATGACGCAGTGCTAACAAGTAAGGTAGAGCACAGTACGGAATACAGAACTAAGCGGACTAAGGTGACCTGCCACGCTGCAATTACGAAAAGGCCAACGTCCTCAACTTTTTTTTTTTTTTTTTTTTTAGCTTATTTGGCTTTAAAGGATGATATCCTGGTTTACACACAAGTCTACAAACAAGGAACGTTCAAAGGCTCTGCTTCTTGCTGTAGATACGGTGGCTGTACGTGGCCTGGATGCCACCGAGGAGGGTGCAAACTCTCCCCTGTTCCATCCACCATTCCCAGGGTACAGTAATCAGCCCGACAGCAGACTTTCTGCTGATTCTTCTCAATCATAGTTGACGTACGACATTACATTACTTTCAGGTATACAACAAAGCGACTGGACACTTAGACCCAACTTTAAATTTAAGTTAAATTACTTCTTAACTACCACCACATAACTCGTCAGGGGACATAAATCACCTCCTCTTTACAAAACCTCTTAATTAATACCTTAATTCCAAAGCAAAAGATCATCTACCTGGTAGATCAAACTCCAAAATCCCTTAAACAACAGAACTGTCCTAAAATAATTTTAAATCCCTTTTTTAAAAATATTGAGCCCCTTCCCTTTTTGAAGAAGATGTGCCACTTGCAGTGGCAGTGGTGACGTCAATCTAGTGGGTGGCAAAGGCTGGCTGATGACGGAAGGGTCCCTATCCTCCAGCCACACTCGGGAGCAGAGTGACCATCGAGGCTCTGCCACGTTGTGTCACAAACGTCATACAAAAGCCACAAGCCACCAAGAGAAGCTTGCCCAGACAGGGGACCTCTGTACAGGGAAAGCACAGGAGCAGCATGCCCGAGATGCCGACAGAACTTTCCAGAAGGGCACTATGCCATCTCCCGATTTCTGCAGTGCTCTTAGGTGAATCTGCTTACCCATGAGAATTTATACATTTAAATTCTGAATGAAGTTTTTACTCTAATTTTAAGGAAGTACAAAATTGTGAATTTTACTCCAGGAACAGAAATTTTTTTTTTCATTTAGTGCGTAACTGTTTCGAGTTTTATGTCAGTTTTTTTTAAAACATGAATCCAAGTTTTTTTTGACTGATGCAAAATCATAATATTCTTAACTGATTCTCATATTATACCAACATTGAATAAAAGCTTTTCTGATACTTATTTCAAAAGCAGTTACGTACCGTTTGTACGTACCATTCCTTATTACCTCTGTTACAGTTTATATATCATCAAACATTTTTAAAGAGAAAAGAAAAACCCTACCACACAACCCAGCCATTCCATTCACAAGTCTTAACCCAAGAGAAATGAGAAAAACGTCCACACGACGACACGCACGTGGACAGACAAGCAGCTTTGTTCGCCATGGCCCCAGAGGAAATGACCTATATCTTCATGACAGGGGAACGGACAGATACACGTGGCCTAGCAAGACAGCGGGATGCCACTCAACAGGGATGACTGACACCCCTGACAATGACCTCGAACCCCCGTGCTGCGTGACAGCCAGCCGGAGAGCACTGCACGGTTCCAGTCACACAGCATTCTGGGACACGCTGACCGCAGTGGCGAAAAGCACACGGTGGGAGCCTGGCGAGCCTGGGCTGCAAAGGGGCACGCGGAGCCCCTCGGGCAGTGCACGTGTCCTGCACTGTGTCTGATTTCACGGGCAGACGAACCCGTCAAATACAGCTCGTCAAATCGTACACTTTAGATGCGCAGTTTATTGTGTGCAAATTATACCCTAATAAAGTTAACGTAGAAACACTACAAAACAATTCTAATTGGAAAACAAATTTTTTTAAAATTTAAATACTGACCGAAAATTATATAATTGTATTCACAAATGTTACCCCAATAAACTGAAAAATGTAATTTAAATAATGAATTAATTTAACTTAAAAAAATGACAAGTTTTCTTGTAAAGTTCGCAGCAAACAGATAAACAGATAAACAGATATGACTGTGCTCGCTCTGGGCAGCCATGTCCTGATGCCACTGCTGGCATCCTGGTCTGCTGTGGAGGCTCCTGAGCCCTGGGGAGTGTCTGGTAGCATGGCCAGCGCTCCCCGGCCCCTGCTGTGCCCACTCCCCGACCGACGCACAGGGACTCCTCACTGGGTCCCTCACAGGGACTGGAGGGGCAGATCCAGCTGTGTCGCAACCCAAATCTGTGCCCCTTAGAGAAGAAGACAGTCTGTCCACGGCCCAAGGTGGCCAGAGCAAAAATTAAGGCTGACTGACGTGAGATCTGGGACAATGCGTTTTGGAAAGAGCATCGAAAGACGAAGTCAGCACGTGAGGCGGGGGCTTCTGTCAGCCACAGCCCCTCACCAGGCACGTCGGCCTATCTGACCAGCCAAAAATCTTAAAGCCTGTCCTTCCAGAACCAAACCATGGTTTATGTGGACCCACTTTTAAAAGTCTCTAACACATTTTGCGGACAGAGATGTCTATAAGAAGGCCTTGTCAGTCCAAGGGGACAAGCAAATGCTGAGAAGTTAGGGACACAGAGTTCGACCACTGGCCTGTGTCCAACAAACACGGCAAAAATTAGCCTGAGATTATGTACAGGTGGGAAGCAGGTAGGTTCTCGCCTTAACTTTACCGCTTAAGAAAACCTCATCTGAACCCCACAGAGAAACGGATGCAACAGACACGATGCAGAGGAACCGGCTCCTTCTCCACAATGGAAGGTCCCCGAGCACTCTGTTCACATCTGGATCCCCAGCCCCAGAGAGCGCCCAGCCCCTAAGAGGCCTCGGTATACGTCTGCCCAGAGAATGAATGAAAAGTGACCCGGGGAAGAAGCCGTAGTGCCCCATCCTGACTTACACAACGCTAGGCAAGGTCTTAGAACAGCCACAGCTCACCCCGCCAGCACTGACAAAAGAGGAAACACATATTTAGAAGTTACACAGAAAAGCTCAACGATTAAACACATTCAATGTTGAGAAGGGCGAGCAAACAAATCTCATCACGTACTAACCAGCGAGAAATGTGAACTGACAGAACTCTCTGGAAAACCACTGAGCAGCACACATCACGACTGAAAGCGAAAAGGTGAGCGCTCCGACCCCATGGACTCCACGTACGAGAATCTCGTGTAAGAGAACAGCTAGGAACACGAGCAAAGTTTGGCCGACAAAATTATTACAGGGTCATTCGTTACAGCAACGAAGTGGAAGCTTCTAAAGAACCGACGGAGGAGGACAGTTAATTAAGTGACCGTGCACCCATGTCACGCTGCGCTTGGCAGAGACAGGCGCCGTGGGTCCCAGCACCTCCACGAGTCTGTCACATGTGGTCTGTCAAGGAGGTCACAGCACCACTTGCTGGCTCCCAGGGGAGGGGCCTGGCAAGTTTGCTGCTGCAGAAGCTGCTGGCCCGTGGTCCTTGGCTCCTGGGCTGCAGCCCAACCCAATTCAAGCATGACCATGGTCTGGGACCATCGTGTCCCCCATGGGACTGGGGACAGGGGAAGCAGAGGCCCTCTGTCGGCAGTGCTATGTGTACTCCACTGCCTGGTTCTGACCCAGTGAGTTTCGCCACCTGCTTAGAGCTCCCACGGAGCTGTGGAGAGCCGGGGGCCTGTCCGTCCTCCCGTGAAGCCCCCCGCCCCCGCCACCGCTGTCCTCCATGAGGGTGGGCTCCTTCCCCGACAGATGCCACCAGAAAACTGTCCACAAACAAAATTTAATGGCGAAGAAAAATACATGT
>NW_024355990.1:2656017-2671892 GCF_902729225.1 Pteropus medius | reverse complement strand
CTCTTCGGCCACTTCCTCTGCTGTACTGATCGGAGCTCCAGGATGGTGCCTGTCCGTGGGCTGCCTGGCAGTGACACAGGGACAGTGCACTCTGAAAGGAACAAACGCAAACCGTACAGGAACTCGGGATGCTGAGGTGGGGGGGTAGATACACTTGGCAGTCATAATAGCAATTAAAAACAAAAAACAAACAAAAAAAAACATTGGTTATTTTCTGCTTCTTTGATGTCGCTGAGCCTCCTCTTAAAAACCTCTGCTTGAAAGCTCAGAGCCCTCTAAGGGGAACTCGGAATGGCCTAAAGCAAACCACATGGGACCGGTACAGCTGCAGAAACGCGTGCATCACAGTCCCGGACTCGCAGACCCTCACACCACATTTCACACAAAGCAGGGGACGCAGGGCGCCGTCTCTGGCCAGGCCAAGGCCCTGCGACGTGACCCGGGAGGGCGGGGAGGCTCCTGAGACGGGGCTTCTATGCCTGGGTTCTCAGCTGAGGGTCTCTGAAAACGCGTGTGAACCTACGTGTGTGTCCTGCTGCTTTTGCTTGTTCAGTCATTCACCCTTGGGCCCTGCCCTGGAGGGCTCTGGTGCGTCGGGTATGGCTAGAGTGAGGCCCCAAAATAAACGGTTTTATTAAAAAACTCACCCAGGTGATTCTGCACATCCGCCAGGTATGCAAACTGCCTTCCTAACCCCAATTCACCAGATAACAGACCTCAAATAGGTAAACTATTTTTGTATGTTCATCTGCCTGGGGCACCTGAGCACGCCAATGAAGATGCCCAATCTGGGCCTGGGGAATGCAACATTCATTATTTTACAAATTTGCATGTAGAAAAGCCAAAAACTCAGGAAATATTTAGTTCCCTCTTTTTGACCCCTGCTGTTTTAACCCTGGCCTCGCATCCAAATAGCTGTTTCTCAGTTTAACAGAAAATGCAATAGCATTTTACTAGTTTAAAATAGCTTTCTAAAGCAAACAAAAATCTCATTACAAGAGATCTTAAGATTTTTAAACAGAAGTAAAAAGTTATTCTACACAGATATCAAATAAGTCTGATAACACTACTTCTCGGAATCGAAATTCATCCCAAACACAAGCATTACTTAGCCACCGTCATTTCCACAGATCGTCAGGCAGACAAGACTGTCATAATTGCCTCTGCACTTGTCACGCTCCTCCGTAAAGACTAAGGCATCCCTGCCACTTGCCCTTTCCCCTCCGCCCTCCCCAGCCTGCAGTTTGGTTTCGGTTTCAGTGTTTGATCCGAAACCTTGTGAAGGTTATAAAGGCTTTTCTGCGCATGTGCGTTGATAAAACACGTAGTTTTTAATGAACAGGCCTTTATGAGCAATCTATTCTTTCACCAGCCTCAGATGGCCACCGGCCACATGTGCGAATGCAGACTTCCTGCTGCTTAAAGGGGCACCTAACATTCTGTAACATAAACACGCACTAACAGAGTGAGTCATCCCCTCACAGAGGGACGTCTGGCTGTCCCGAGTTCCGAGTCCCCTAGTGAAGCCACAGAGCACGTGCTCGTTTGCAGGCGGCGACGCTGCGGCACACATCTCGGCCCTGTGGGTCCAAATGGTTCTGAGGTCTGCTTTCCTCCAGGCTGAGGGTCTCCAAGCACAACTCAGTCTCACGGGGACTGTGTTCTTCAGCCCTGCTGCTTCCAGGGGACCCAGAACCTATTTTTGTGTGGAAATCAACTGACCCCAGAGGTAAAAGAGAACTAAAATCTCTCCAACTTCCTGGAACCTGTTAAAACCTTTA
The DNA here is from genome assembly GCF_902729225.1 of Pteropus medius. Classification (NCBI taxonomy): domain Eukaryota; kingdom Metazoa; phylum Chordata; class Mammalia; order Chiroptera; family Pteropodidae; genus Pteropus; species Pteropus medius. Next base: position 2,670,111 of record NW_024355990.1, on the reverse strand, counting down.
AAAATCAAAAGTGACTTTTAACTACGTGCTTTTTTACTGTGTTATTTTTATAATGTTTAAAGGTTGAAGTTTAAATTCGTCTTGTCAGAATGCTACATACACACATACTTATGTTTAAGACAATAAATTACTGTGATATCAGAAAAAGGAAAGTCCATTACTATCTAGCCAAAAATGTGGTTTCGTATGCTTGATATCTGAATGAAAATTAAACCAAATGAGCATTTAACACAAATTCGTGACGGAGTAATAGCACCTAGCCTGCTTCCTCCACACGATGAGACGTCCATCATGTGACATGAGGACAAAAGGCAAACGTCTGGGAAAATGATACCAAATCACATCCTGCCAGTATCTGCTCCCGGCGTCATGAACTCCTGCCCTGCGGCACCATTGTTCAGGGCTGATCCCACTGCCTGGAACCAGGAAAGAGTCTCTGCTGGCAAAGAGAGTACAGAACACTCCTAAAAACGGGCTTCTGACGGAAGACATCCTCCCTCCTAGGATGAGGGACGAGGTTGCTGGGGACAGACACAGGATGGGGGTGAAGCTGCTGCTGCCTCGCACGCGCGTCCCCTCCCTCTTAGTGCGGGACGCTCCTCTGGAGCCAGGAGCGCTGGAGGACCCGGACAGTCCGCACGGGCAGCAGAACCTGGGCCCGCACCCGGCACGTCCCTGAGAAAAGGACACGCGCAGAGGACGAAGGCGCCCGCCCCGTGGGGCCGGGAACGTGCTAGCGGACATGGCCGGCGGAACGACAGCCCCCGACGATGTCCACATCTGCCTCTCCAGACCGCCCACGTCTGCAGGTGGAATTAAAGTCCGCTGGCCGGGAGCCGGGAGGCGACCCTGGACTGTCCAGTGGGCACCGCGGAAGCACGGGGCCCTCCAATGTAGAAGGCGGAGGCAGGAGAGTCAGGCTCAGGTGCCAGAAGCCTGGCCGGCCACTGCCAGCTTCGAAGACGAGGCAAGGGCGGTGGGGCTTCTGGCAGGTGGAAAAGGCCGGAGCTCGCTCTCCCCCAGAGTGTCCCGCAGGACCCAGCCTGCCCCCCCGATCCCCCCGATTCTAGCTGTGACCCCAGAACAGTAACATAAGTGTGTTGTTTTAAGCCACTGAATTTGTGAACATTTGTTACAGCAGCCATCTGGGGACGACCCTAAGTCGAGGTTACATTCTGCCACAAGGCCCGGCTGCTTTCCCGGGCTTTTAATGAAGAAAAAAAACAATTACCATTTTCTAATTCTTCTGAAGACACATCCCAGTGTCCAACACCATACCACGTCCCAGATCACAGTGCGCCAACCACAGAGCACGCCACTGCGGGTCCCGTGAGCCCCTCCTAACTCACTTCTTGGCCACGCTCATCCTTCAGGAACAGGATAATCCTACTTGCCATCTAATGTCCCTTTGCTAACATCTGGAATGCACGGAAAGTGTCCCATAATCCTCCCTGCAAGTCGATGGTGAGGAACTTCCTAACTGGTTATGATGCCAACTACCTGTAGCAAAAACCAAGCCCCCAAATAAGCCACCAACCGTGAAATGGAAGGACTGGGCTCCAAATCCAGCTGCAAGTCTCCAGCTGACAAGAGCAACTGCCTTAGTGTCCATGTGGAAAACAGACCGGGAGAGGGCGTGTGGGTTCGGGACGCTCACAGACTCTGAGCCCCCACCAAGGACCCACTGCAGGCCTTTAGGTTGGTCTGATAATTGGAGGTGGCGACTCCTGCCTCTGGGAGCTCCCGCTCCGGCTGCAGACCAGCCACGAGGAACAAACCTACCGGGAAGAAGACAATGAGCACTACAGGTGGGGGCCAGCAGGGTGGGGGAGCACGCGAGGGGAGGGGCTCCCAGGCTGCTTAGTCAGGGCGCATTCTGCGTAAGGCCACCGGGAATCCAAGCAAAGGCTGCTGAGTGAGGGATACCCAGCGGGTATCTGGGTGAAGAACACCCTAACCAGACAGCCCGGGAGGCTGGGGGCGGGGTGGGAGGCCTGGGGGCTGCAGGGAGTGTGCCCAGGAGTGAGTAGAGGCCGAACTTCTCGTCTGTGAGGGCTAGACTCCCGAGGTGCCGGCAGCAGAGAGGGGGTGCTCTCAGAGGCGGAGCAGGGCCTAAGGGAGAGTCCCCATTTCTACTGGGATCTACAAATGCATAATCTCTCCATTCCAATCCTAGGAAGCTTTTCGGAATGTCATTTCCTCCAGGCTTTGTCTGGACAGAGGGAGATCGTTAGAAGTCGTCGTCAAAGTTCCTGAAGAGGCTGAAGAAGTCGGCCACCCACCCCACCCCCCATCAGTTCAAGTCACCTGCCTGCCACGGCCACCGAGTCCACCCGGAGGGCTTCGGCTCCCAGAGCACGGCCCGGGGCGCCTGGGAGCCGCTCGGACACCACCGGTGGCGGAGACCAGGACGCGGCCCAGAGCCTGGTTTCAGAAACTCTAGCAAACCCAGCGCTGACAGCATCCCGCTCAGCGGCCGAGAACCCAGGTCCCACGGCCGGCTCTGACCCGCGAGGCGGAGGCCGTCTCCAAGGCTCGGCGGCCCGGAGCGCTGCCGCCCGGTGAGTCCCTGTCCAGACGCCGCCTGTCCGGACGGGACATGGCTGCGAAGTCGGGGCTCGCGTAGGAAGACCCCGGAGGACGCTCCGGAGGACGCTCTTTCACCCGCCGAAGCAGCACCATTCCTCAGTGTTCTGCTTCACCGCTGATTTCTCCTCTCGACTGCCTTCTGCATTGCGTCAAAAGCGGTGACAAGGCAAGGAGTGTCACGAAAAGGTCCAGGTACGTGGCTGAGAGGCGAACTTCAGTACAGACGCAAGAGGCGGGGCTCACAGCGGCCACCAGAAAGCCCAGCTGCCCGACCCGAAACGCGTCCTGGCTCGAGGGATCCCCGAAGGCCAGGCTGCCGCTCCTGCTGCCACAGCCCGGCCCACCAGATGCCCTGGCAGGAACCGCCAGCCCCGAAACCGGTCTGCCCAACAGATGCAGGACAAAGGGCTGACTCTGCTGTACGATCCTACAGACGCCCCAGACTGCGACCCCACGAGCCACTACGGGCTCTTTGAAGACACATCTGCTTAGTAACACGGAACACAGGTTTTAACCAAAACACTATTCAAACTCCATCAAGACACAGAACTCCGTACCCCAATTCCGGGAAACAGACAAAGTCAGAAAGGTCCGTAAGGCATGGACGAGGGGAAACAGGGGATGGGGCGGGACATCCTGGGACATGAGGACGCGCAGGCAGGGCGGCAGCGGGGCGCGGGCTCCGGACCCTGAGCGGTCTGTGCCCGACGCCGCTCCGCCACCTGCCAGGCCACCTCCCGTCTGGACCCCTCTCGAGCTCCGCGCTCCGCACCTGTGGTCGGGCACGCAGGCATCTCTCCCCCGGGGGACTTCCGTGAGGACCCGCGAGAAGGGATGATGAGCGTTTGGCACTGAGATCGGCACAGCCAGCAGTGTGCGGCCCCGGCGGGCGGTCACACGCACTCATGCGGGGCCACCTGCTCCGGAAGGCTCTCTCTCACCTGAGCCCAGGTAGGCGGCCGGTGCACGAGCACCCTCACCCGGAAGCACAGAGAGCCGGAGTCGTCCAGGCTCCCGCAGCATTCCTGGCACCTGCATCACGGCACCTGTCCTACGTGCGGGAACATTTCCAACTCGTCATTCCCCCAGCACTGTGAGCTTCTTGAAAGCAGAGCCTGTACTTTACGATTCTTCAGAGCCCCAGCATGGAGCAAATGCCCCGGCACAAACAGGAGATGACGGAGAGAAGGCGGAAGGGACAGACGAGTCTTACGGCTGGAAGAATCTAGATGGCGAGAAGGCGAAAGGAATCGAATGGTTGTTCGAGCCTCAATAATAGGAGTGGGGGGGGAGGTAGACGGGGTAAAGGGGGTCAAATATGTGGTGACAGAAAGAAATCTAACCATGGGAGGTGAGCACAGCGTAAACATATACACGTGCCTCACTGCCAAAGTGCACAGCTGACACTTACCGGATTTCATTAACCAATGTCGCCATCAAAAAAATAATAAATTATAAAAAAGAAAAATAAATAATCAAAAAGTTCTAAAAAATAATAATAATTGGGGTGATAAGTAAATGGTGACACGAGTGGACTCTGGAGAGCAGACGAGAACGCAGAGGGGCAAAGGGCGCCTGCAGAGTCCGCGAGGACGACGGGAGGGAAAGCCGGCAGCTGGAGGTCAAGAGCACCACTTCGGCCCAGCCCCGAGGGCTGCTGGGAGCGGCACATCCGGGAAGCGGAGAACAGAGAGGACATGACTGAAGCTAACAGGTTACACAGACGCATGCGGTGCGGCAGCTGCTGCGTAAGGAGCCCAAACACAGTGAAACGTGAGCCCGGCCTACAGCGGCCTGTGGACGCCACGCTTCCAGGCTGGTTTTCAGATGGACGGAACAAAGAGTCTACAGTCTTAAGCGCCCAAACTAAAACCAAGTCTCTGTTCCGCATCACCTGCCAGCTGCTCCCTCTCCGCCCATTCGCCGTGGTTACCTGAAGAGTGATACGCACAGCGGCCTGCAGAGTCCCCTCTCCCGATCTCGTTCTCTGCCCGGCCCTTCAGTGGTGGCACGCCCGAGACGACATCTTTGGCGCTTGTCTCAATCAGCACGTTTCAGCAGCCTTTCCCGGGCTCCACGTCCACTCCCGTGCTGAGAATTTTTTGAGTCCCATTTCCAAATGCAACTGCCTACACGGACTGCTCACCACGGACAGACGGTCTGGAAGGCCCTCGGACCTCCACTCAGCGTGTCTGCAACCGAGCTCCTGTGTTCAGCTCCAGACACTCACAGGTGACAAGCCCGGAGCAGTCACCCACGACAGAAACCTGGCACTCGTCCAAAACCCCGTTTCCACTACCTCCCCGCAACGCTGTCCCTCCCAAACCCTGGCAACCAAACGCTGTCGTTTTAGGTCCTTAAGCCACCTGGCAGTTATTCTCCCCTCTCCCACTCCTACTGCTTTAATGCAGGGCCCGTCCCCTATGTCACCTGGACGACTACAGCAGAGCCCTGTGGATCTCCACCGCCCGTCTGAACCACACCTGTCGAAGGCACCTTTTTAAAACGCAAAATCATCACCGTGGCCCAGAGAAGCCTCCGTGCCTTTGTCCCCCTCCTGTGGCCATCTGGCCGCCCCACTCCACCTCCCCAGCCCAGAGCCCATGCCACACCCCAGTGACTCCCAACCTCCCGCCTGCGCTCAGCCTCTGGCCCGAAGTGTTTCTCTGCCCACTCACTTCATTAGTACCAACTCCTCTGCCCAACACTCGCTGCTCTGTGACCTTCCCTCTGCCAGGTCGGGTTCCACCCCAATCCAGGTAGGACTGCTCTCCTCCGTTTACCTAAACTTTCAGGTACAACCTGCCACTCCCACTCTCCCAGACTCAAACCATCCACGACAGCGGCCGCGGCTGCCAGCAGCAGGGGCTGCCCGGTGCGGCGATCGCGAACGCTGTTGAGAAACAAGCGCTCAGAAGCCAAAGCTGTGACAAGACTACTGCCGAGGACAGGACAGGGCTTCTCAACGGCGCTAAACCAATTCCGTCACTCACGCCCCACAGTTACAGCACGGGCTGTCACCACGGCAGATAAAGACGTGCTTCCTAAACAGAAACTTCGAAAACGCAAAAAAAAAAAAAGTGTAAAACATTAAAGACTCTCATAGGGAAGGTAACATCCTGCCCCTCGCTAAAGGAGCCAGGTGTCACAGAAAGCGCCTAACATCCATGTCACTGTCACCAAAGCAGAAAGACACGGTGTGACACCGTCCTGGAGAGCAAGCGACAGAAACCCCCCACGCGGCTCTCTGCCTACTCCGCGTTGGTTCTAGTCAGTGCGGAGAAGCAAAGCACCACCGCCCGCAGTTTCAGACGATGCGGGCTCACTTCTCGAGCGTCTCTAATTTTCCACCTCCCCCGTGCGTCTGTTACTGCAACCGAAACTGAGCAACAATAATTAGAGACAGGGCAGCAGGCAGAGTGGCAACGGAGCGGATGGGCAGGTTCGGGCCAATCGCATCCACAGGAGCCCACTGTCCAAGCCCTCCCTCTCCGGGCGAGCAGGAAAGGGGCGGAGAGGCCTTGGGGAGAGAAGCCTCCGCCAGCTGGCCCTGCGCGGGAGCGTCCAGCCTCTGCGCACCTGGCCTCCGCCCTCCTCCCCGCCAAGTGACCTACATGTTTGCTCTCAGCCTTGACACCCGCAGGCGCTCTCCTGGCTCTCACTATATAACCACCTGACCTCGAATGCGTGGAATGTAAGAAAAAACCTATTTGACAAGATCGTGTTGATGCACACTGGAGACACGTGGAGAGGAGCGGGCACGAGCCTCAGATCCCACGGCCCCAACTGCTCAGCATGACAGCCCAGACCGTGCGGCCACGTAACCCAGGTTCCTCCTCTAAGAGAAACTTTCTGTATTTGGCCAGAAGACAATGCATAGCCTGAGAAATCTTCCAACTCTAAGAGAGAAATTAAGAAATGGTAAGAAAGTGACTACCACAACTGGTCTTAATCTGACCCAAACCCCAGCCAGAATGAATGTGTACATTTCCCCATTCTTAAAATGTCAGAGTGAGAAAAACATATATCATTGATTTGACAGAGACCATAAGAAAGTTAATCTCAGTTAAGTAAATAAAGACACCATCATCCCACGTGAATAGCCAGGTCATAATGTACAAACATGCAAAAGGAATTTTTTTCAACCTGGTAATCAATAGATTTAACGAGGTGGCATTCTGTAACCATTAAGCTGGTTTAAAGAAAAGCTTTCGAATGCTAAGCCTCAGCAGTGGCACGGGGCCCTGGGCAGTGCCAACAGCAGGGTGAACCTCCTGGAAAGCAAAGCGGCACCACGCATCAGGAATTCTAAAAATGTTTATTCCCTCTGACATGTTAATGTCACCCCTGGAAATAAATCTACCTTAAAGACTACAAAATATATAATTATGGTAACCTTATGTTCCAGATTTTCTAAGAAAGTCCTGACTTCATGTAATTGTGTTCTTTTCAATAAATGCAAATCGTTGAGCGTATAATTAAATTTGAGAGCAATGAGAGTCATCAATATCATAGAAAAACAAAGAAAATTAGTTGAGCCTGGGGTCAGACACGTAGCGGAAAGTGTTCCTGTTTCTGTTTGAGACTGGGGGGCAGAAGACAAAATCCCAAGCTCACTGAATGCTAACTCTGCCTCCTGGAACCCAGTGCGATCTGTCGGGTCCCAGGCCCCTCGCTTGTTCCAGAGGCACCCACCTGAGCTGGCGAGTCTCCCCTGGACGCAAGGGCTCCCCCCAGCGGCCATCCCGCACGCGGCGCCCCACACAGCCAGCCCACCCTGGCCGGGGCCACACCTCCACTCCGTCCCACAGCGGCCCTCCCTCCCGCCGCAGAACAGGCTCAGGTCTGAAGTAGTAAAAAGTGAGCTGCGACCAGGCTGCGTTGGAGGAGTGAGGCCTTGACAGCAGGGGAGCTCGACGATGTTCAGGACCGCGCTCAGAAACTGGGTTCTCTCACTGCCATGACGCAGGCCATCACCGCCAACGGCTGCAATGTCACTGATGGACAACCCTGCCAGCCTCTGCCTCCCAACACACGGGCAATCTCTGCAGCAGCAGCAGCAACTCCTGGGGCCAGAAGCGTGAGAGCCTCCAAGAGAGAAGGGCCTCCCAAAACTGCACATTCACGAACTTTCCCGTACGATTCCGAGAGGCTCCAGAGGCCATTTAAGCGACAGACTGCAGGTTCAGAATCCCTGCTCAAGTTCAGAAGTCACCAAGAGGATCGTTGTCACCGAGCCTCTTCTTGGGCAGGATATCTCATGGAGGCAAAATACCGCTTCCCCTTGCAAGCGAGAACGGTGATCCAGGAAGTACAGTGATCTAACGAGGAGGTAATGTGACCCCTAAAAACTCTCCACTGTTTCACGGTGTTTAGAAAGAAACGAGGTGATACAGACCAATCGGCCACAAGCAATGTGGGCATCTTTCTTAAAATGTCAACTGAGCTTTTAGAAAATCACCAATTTCACATTTAAAAAAAAAGCTTTGAAGTGACCTTTAACCTTTAGTTCGTCTTCACAACATAGCGTGTCATGCTACACACGTAGCTGGAGCCACAATGCACCTGCCTTGTGAGCTAAGAGCCTCCGAGGAGACAAGCGGCTGTGACGGGGGCGTCTGCAGGGGGAAGGGCTTCTGGACACAAACGGGCCGGCCCGGACCGGCTCGGAACCAAGAGCGTGCAGTCGAGCCTTTCTGCACGTTTCTGAAATTTCCTTTGAACAGGGAGGCTCGGCCCCTCTCTTCAGCACATTATAAACGAGTTATGTTCTAAAGTTGTTTCATACCAAAGTGGTAGCCAGCGAATCATAACTCAATTCCCCAAAGACACACTATGAACAGCGCTGTGTCCTGGGCTGACTCTCGGAACAACAGAGGTTCTGAGGGAGCCGACGGACCGGCATCTTAGGTGCTTTATGAGCCCATAGCAGACATTTCGTTTTGAAATGTGGAATCTGAGTAGCTGTTGTATGCCTCAAAGTAAATTCTCTGTGAAACCGCTGATGGAAATGGAAGGTTCTGGAAAATGAGGCCAATCTTAACCGAGAATCTCATTCTTCGTATGATCATCTTAAACTATTAGGTACTTTTTGTGCAGTGAACCCTGTGGGTGGGGAATCCTCTTTAATTCAACCTTTCTGGTTCCTCCAAAATACAAAGATGATGACTTTCTAAAAATGTATAAAGGGAAAGAATAACCTTTTTCCTCATGTTATGTGTGGTCAGCAGAATAACGGCCCCCAAAGATGTCTGTGTCCTGATCCCCAGGACCTGTGACGTGACCCTACGTGGCAAAAGGCAGATCACCACTGCAGCATTAAAGCTGCAGGCCCTCACACTGGATTATCCGATGCCATTCGAGGGCCCTAATAAGAAGGGGCAGAGATCAGGGAGAAATGGGAAGATGCTGCCTGCTGGCTTTGACGATGGCAGGGGGCCACCAGCCAAGGAATGCAGGTAGCTTCTAGAAGGTGCAAAAGGCAAGAGAACAAGTATTGCCCCAGGCCACAGCCCTTCCGACACCTTGATTTTAGCCCAGTGAGACAAAATTTAGACTTCTGATCTCCAGACTGTAAGATAATAAGTGTATGCTGTTTTGAGCCATCGTGTTTGTGCTTATCTGTTACAGCCGTCATAGATGAATACGCTCTGCATCTGCTCACTCCCTTCCAAGGACAGAGTCATGTCATGCCTGATGGCAAAGCAGTCACTGTACTAAAAGCAACCAGATCAAGCAACCAGAGAGCCTCCTGCCTCTCCTGGCGGTAAGAGCACCAGGGAGGGCAAGAAGAAAGCCCAGCAGGACACTGAGGGAAGCCCAGGGATCTGAAGGAAGTTAAATGACAAGAGAACGTGCAGAAAATAGCAGACAAAGCTGAACAAGGCTCCTCACTGGGCAGAAAGAACGAGGTCTGGAGGGGCTGAAAATCCTTTGGAACCAGCCAGTGGGTGATTTTTTATTTTTTCAGTCACAAAGAAAAGCACATGTGGCTTTTACTTGGAAGGTAAAGAGGGGACATCTGATGGGCACCCATCCCAAATGGGCTCTGGACTTCACGCTGTGAGTGGGTCTTGCCGGCAGCTGCCGGGTCCTGTCTGCGGCTGAGGGTCAAGTTGCAGGTCATAAACCCACCCCTTCACCAATCAACAGTCTCAACAGTCTCTCAATGACTTACTTGTAAATAAACAGAAAACCTGCTTTAGTCTGTTAGTCAACAAACCGGGATTTGGTTCCATTTAGCCCCAGAAGCACTTTAAATAGGCTGTGCCTGCACTCTGCAACCAAACCACAAAAGTTCGCCATTTGTTCTATTTGCCATTCTTTCTTAAATTCCTCCAGAATAATACGTCAATAAACTAACCATAGCATTTCAGCTAACCCTTTGCAACACCTGCCCTTTCAAGCTGTTTGCCGGAAGACAGCCCTGGCTGTTGGCCAACAGATTTTAGGATGAGGTTAGCTGGAGGAAAACTGGAAACTTTGTTTTTGTCAAGTTTTCGCTATCTGTGTCCTGCAATTTACTATGCCGCGTCTCTGTGCACAGACGAAGGTGCACAGGTGCCGAGGTCTGGCCGACAGCACCTTAGTCCCCGGTAAGCTGGCCGCAGAAACGTCCCAGCTGAAGCCTATCCCCTTCGGAGTCCCCGATAAGTTGGCCGCAGAAACGTCCCAGGTGAAGCCTGTCCCCTTCGGAGTGGTTTACTGTTTTCTCATGTTCATTTCAGACAAAGACATGAACCGGGACACACAACTTGCGAATACCAAAAAGGGCCGGAAACAACGGAGAATGCAGACCGGGGCGCAGGGAAACCTAAGCGTGTGGGGGCACCGCCAGGCCTGCGCCGGGTGACAGCGGCCGGCGACCCCAGCCCGCGACCCGCGTCCCGGCGACCCCGCCCCGTAGGCTCCCGGTCCCTATCCTGGCGACCCAGACACTACGACCCCGGCGACCCCGGCCCTACGACCCCTGGGTCCCGCCCGGGAGACACGGGCGCCCCTCAGCCTCCCGGCGACCCCCGCCCGGCCCCGGCCCGGGCTCTCGCCCCGCACCACCGTCCCCGGGAAACGCGAGCCTCCAGGGCCGCCGCCGGACGCCCGGCCGGGAGGGGAGGAAGCGAGGGAGGGGGCCGTCCCCCGGCCCGGCCGCGGGCCGCACTGACCGTAGCTGTCGTCCTCCTCCATGGCGCCGGTGCCGCTGCCGACACCGGGCTCGCCGCTCGCCCTCGCGCTGCGCCGCGCCTGGCTCGCCTCAGCCGGGCTCCGAGCCCCGCCTCCAGCCCCGCGCCTCCCGCGGGGGCCCCGCCCGCCGCCGCTGCGCCCGCACTCCCGGCACACGGCCGCCCCCCGGCCCGCGCCTGCGCACGAGCGCCGTGGCCCCGCCCCTGGCCCCGCCCCGCCGCCCACGCGCGCACCCCCTTCACCTCCCCCCGCCTCCGGCACGCGGCCGCCGCCCGGCACGCGCCTGCGCACGCGCGCCCCAAGGCCCCGCCCCGGGGCCCGAAGGCCCGCCCGCCGGCCCACGCGCGCACTCCCCGGCACGCGGCCGCCCCCAGCCCGCACCTGCGCATGCGCGCCCCAAGGCCCCGCCCCCGGGCCCGAAGGCCCGCCCGCCCGCCCACGCGCGCTCTCCCCGCACGCGGCCGTCTCCCTGCCCGCGCCTGCGCCCCCGCGCCCGCCCAGGCTCCGCCCCCGTCACCCCCGCGGGCCTAGCCGGTTTCGGGTGTCGCAAGGGCCGAGCAAGGAGTCGGGCTGGCGTCCCCTGACCGACCCACAGCCCCGCTCCGTGCAAAGGCCCAAGGTCGTGTCCGGCCACTGAAGGTCAGGGTGGTCCTGACGTCAACCGTGCAGGTCAGGCCTGCCCTAGCTTGCCAAGGAAGGCCAGGTCGTTGGCCAGAGGCCGCAGAGTGCTTGGAGTCGTTTATTTCTGCGCCTGAACCTCAACACAATGAATGTCAGGAGTTCACTGCCTGTACACTTACTTTCGTGGTCCTCTGAATCTACCTGGATCAGGTTTCAAAGGGAAGCACTCACCTCCCAGCGTTTCAGGATTTTAGCCACCCTGATTCACGCACCCCTTAAATTCCGACGTTGCTAGACTGCTCGCTGCATGTTTTATTTGTCAGCACTGGACTGCTGGAGGGGCACTCAGCCCAAGGCCCTGGCAAGGGCGCAGAACCTCTCAGAAGCTCCATGGGGTGGGAGTGGGGGGAGACCCTATTTACTGGCCAGTGACATCTCACTTGTTCTAGACAACAAAGAAAACCCATTTCCTCTCACGGAAAAGGAGTAAGTGAATGAGGAATCTCCGCTTCCGTTCCAGATCTGCTCTGATCAGCCTCGTGACCTGGACAGTCTCAACCCGCAGGACCTGTTTCCTGCCCACAGAATGCAGTCTCTGACTACAAAATCTGGGCTTCCACCCAGAATTGATCTTTGAAGTGACAGACGTGTCACCATCTTCTGCTAGACTTCTACGCAGCTAACTATTCCTGTTAGACGAGATGGATTTCAATACCTCAGCCTCAGGAACCCCAATCTGTACGTCTTGCTGGGGGTGCAGCTCTGCCCACTGTTCCAGTCCCTAAGAAAATGGTCCCTTCACGAACAAGCAGCCCTCGTAATCTCATGAACTGAACAGCTCGCCTTTGGTGGAGAGCCTGACGTCTCCTCAAAGTCCAAGATGTTCTCTGCTTCCTTCGGCGCATCCCCCAGGTGCTTCCTTTGAATAATTCTAGAAAGTAGACATTTCCCTTGTGTCGATTAGGTTACCCTTCTCCTAAAAGATTGATTCCGGTAGATTAATGAGCTTAATTTTCACTGGCTTCACTGCTTTGTGTAGTACCACAGGTCCACATCAGAGCAGGAGGGCCACGTTTAGGCCCCTTACGTTCTTGCATTTTGATGCGTGTGCTCAGTGCTCAGTGACCCAGCCATATTTCACTCACATTGGCCTGGACCCAGATGCTCTTAGAATCACCCTGCTTTATCTGTCACAGTGGAGCGGAGACGCTCCCGGATGTCTGCCACCCACCCCCTTCACTCTCCTCTTCCCTGGATGCAGTCCCCAGAAGGTTCAAGGCATTGTCCGGCTGGCTTTCTTACTTTAATAGTACACAGGTGTTCTTTGCCACCAGAACTCTTGCTCAATGACCAAAACTCAGGAAAAAAAGAGATTCTCTCTCATCACTCCCAACTTGTTATCCAAACTCCCAACGGCAGTAGATTTGGGTAGGGACGGGTGACACTGATCACCTGGATTAGCTTGGTACTTGACTGTTTTACAAATTCTCTTAACTTACATTGTCTCATTACCACAGTGTTTTCAATCTACAGGTCCCAGCTCATCATGGTTGAGAAAACCAGTCATCATTAGAGGAAGAGAGGATTAAATAGGGGGAAAAATGGCTTCTATCACTTGTTATAAGGGTCACGTTTGTTTTGGTCGTGTATGAATGGACGCAAGTGTCGCCCGGATAGGGATGTACAATTTATTTCTGACTGTGGGTCACTGTCGGGACACTCCATTAGGTCACATGTCTGATAGAGGCATCCTGAGCTGTCATCGCCCTATGGCAGATTTGAAGACAGGCTCAGCGAGGTCACAGTACAGTCCTCAGGTCTGGGGCCATGGGCTGCTTGTGTCCCCGGCCCCTGGAGCATGATGACACCTTAGAAGACAGAGCAGCGGCGCAAAGGCAAGGATCTGGCCCTCCACCCCAGCCCCAGTTCTAACCCAAACCTCTTCGTCCCAACCCCCACCCCACAGCATCACTGCTCTTCAGAGAACCTTGAAAATGGCTCAGGGCTCCCTGCAAGCCCCGTTGTGGTCTGTCGGCCTCAGTGATTGATCTACCTAAGAACTCTTTTTTTTTATTTTTTTTAAGTTGGTGCCTTCCTTCCTCCACAACTGCCTTACATGATAATCTCAAAAATCAGCATTACAGAGGAAGTCTTTTAAGCAGAGGGAACCCAAAATGCATTTTTTCCTGTGCTTATACTGTGGTGTTTCAAACTTCTTCAGAAACTACTTCAGTATTCAATAAGGGGCCAGTTACCGTATTACACGTCCCTACAAGGGGGCATTCACAAGCTTTAAAAAGATGGGGGCTGAGTTCTCTCCCTACCGACGTGAGAAGGTTCCCAGGCCGTGTGAAGTGAAAACAAGCAAGGGCCATACATATATATTATATATATACACATTTTTATTACAAATGGAAATAATCTATTTTTTGTCCATACATATATATTATATATATATATACACATTTTTATTACAAATGGAAATAATCTATTTTTTGTCCATACATATATATTATATATATATATACACATTTTATTATAAATGGAAATAATCTATTTTTGTCCATACATATATATTATATATATATGCACATTTTTATTACAATGGAAATAATCTATTTTTTGTCCATACATATATATTATATATATATATATATACACATTTTTATTACAAATGGAAATAATCTATTAAAATAATCTAAT
>NW_024355990.1:2642684-2656006 GCF_902729225.1 Pteropus medius | reverse complement strand
AGACTGTAAGATAATAAGTGTATGCTGTTTTGAGCCATCGTGTTTGTGCTTATCTGTTACAGCCGTCATAGATGAATACGCTCTGCATCTGCTCACTCCCTTCCAAGGACAGAGTCGTGTCATGCCTGATGGCAAAGCAGTCACTGTACTAAAAGCAACCAGATCAAGCAACCAGAGAGCCTCCTGCCTCTCCTGGCGGTAAGAGCACCAGGGAGGGCAAGAAGAAAGCCCAGCAGGACACTGAGGGAAGCCCAGGGATCTGAAGGAAGTTAAATGACAAGAGAACGTGCAGAAAATAGCAGACAAAGCTGAACAAGGCTCCTCACTGGGCAGAAAGAACGAGGTCTGGAGGGGCTGAAAATCCTTTGGAACCAGCCAGTGGGTGATTTTTTATTTTTTCAGTCACAAAGAAAAGCACATGTGGCTTTTACTTGGAAGGTAAAGAGGGGACATCTGATGGGCACCCATCCCAAACGAGCTCTGGACTTCACCCTGTGAATGGGTCTTGCCGGCAGCTGCCGGGTCCTGTCTGCGGCTGAGGGTCAAGTTGCAGGTCATAAACCCACCCCTTCACCAATCAACAGTCTCAACAGTCTCTCAATGACTTACTTGTAAATAAACAGAAAACCTGCTTTAGTCTGTTAGTCAACAAACCGGGATTTGGTTCCATTTAGCCCCAGAAGCACTTTAAATAGGCTGTGCCTGCACTCTGCAACCAAACCACAAAAGTTCGCCATTTGTTCTATTTGCCATTCTTTCTTAAATTCCTCCAGAATAATACGTCAATAAACTAACCATAGCATTTCAGCTAACCCTTTGCAACACCTGCCCTTTCAAGCTGTTTGCCGGAAGACAGCCCTGGCTGTTGGCCAACAGATTTTAGGATGAGGTTAGCTGGAGGAAAACTGGAAACTTTGTTTTTGTCAAGTTTTCGCTATCTGTGTCCTGCAATTTACTATGCCGCGTCTCTGTGCACAGACGAAGGTGCACAGGTGCCGAGGTCTGGCCGACAGCACCTTAGTCCCCGGTAAGCTGGCCGCAGAAACGTCCCAGCTGAAGCCTATCCCCTTCGGAGTCCCCGATAAGTTGGCCGCAGAAACGTCCCAGGTGAAGCCTGTCCCCTTCGGAGTGGTTTACTGTTTTCTCATGTTCATTTCAGACAAAGACATGAACCGGGACACACAACTTGCGAATACCAAAAAGGGCCGGAAACAACGGAGAATGCAGACCGGGGCGCAGGGAAACCTAAGCGTGTGGGGGCACCGCCAGGCCTGCGCCGGGTGACAGCGGCCGGCGACCCCAGCCCGCGACCCGCGTCCCGGCGACCCCGCCCCGTAGGCTCCCGGTCCCTATCCTGGCGACCCAGACACTACGACCCCGGCGACCCCGGCCCTACGACCCCTGGGTCCCGCCCGGGAGACACGGGCGCCCCTCAGCCTCCCGGCGACCCCCGCCCGGCCCCGGCCCGGGCTCTCGCCCCGCACCACCGTCCCCGGGAAACGCGAGCCTCCAGGGCCGCCGCCGGACGCCCGGCCGGGAGGGGAGGAAGCGAAGGAGGGGGCCGTCCCCCGGCCCGGCCGCGGGCCGCACTGACCGTAGCTGTCGTCCTCCTCCATGGCGCCGGTGCCGCTGCCGACACCGGGCTCGCCGCTCGCCCTCGCGCTGCGCCGCGCCTGGCTCGCCTCAGCCGGGCTCCGAGCCCCGCCTCCAGCCCCGCGCCTCCCGCGGGGGCCCCGCCCGCCGCCGCTGCGCCCGCACTCCCGGCACACGGCCGCCCCCCGGCCCGCGCCTGCGCACGAGCGCCGTGGCCCCGCCCCTGGCCCCGCCCCGCCGCCCACGCGCGCACCCCCTTCACCTCCCCCCGCCTCCGGCACGCGGCCGCCGCCCGGCACGCGCCTGCGCACGCGCGCCCCAAGGCCCCGCCCCGGGGCCCGAAGGCCCGCCCGCCGGCCCACGCGCGCACTCCCCGGCACGCGGCCGCCCCCAGCCCGCATCCTTGAGGCATGCGCGCCCCAAGGCCCCGCCCCCGGGCCCGAAGGCCCGCCCGCCCGCCCACGCGCGCTCTCCCCGCACGCGGCCGTCTCCCTGCCCGCGCCTGCGCCCCCGCGCCCGCCCAGGCTCCGCCCCCGTCACCCCCGCGGGCCTAGCAGGTTTCGGGTGTCGCAAGGGCCGAGCAAGCAGTCGGGCTGGCGTCCCCTGACCGGCCCACAGCCCCGCTCCGTGCAAAGGCCCAAGGTCGTGTCCGGCCACTGAAGGTCATGGTGGTCCTGACGTCAACCGTGCAGGTCAGGCCTGCCCTAGCTTGCCAAGGAAGGCCAGGTCGTTGGCCAGAGGCCGCAGAGTGCTTGGAGTCGTTTATTTCTGCGCCTGAACCTCAACACAATGAATGTCAGGAGTTCACTGCCTGTACACTTACTTTCGTGGTCCTCTGAATCTACCTGGATCAGGTTTCAAAGGGAAGCACTCACCTCCCAGCGTTTCAGGATTTTAGCCACCCTGATTCACGCACCCCTTAAATTCCGACGTTGCTAGACTGCTCGCTGCATGTTTTATTTGTCAGCACTGGACTGCTGGAGGGGCACTCAGCCCAAGGCCCTGGCAAGGGCGCAGAACCTCTCAGAAGCTCCATGGGGTGGGAGTGGGGGGAGACCCTATTTACTGGCCAGTGACATCTCACTTGTTCTAGACAACAAAGAAAACCCATTTCCTCTCACGGAAAAGGAGTAAGTGAATGAGGAATCTCCGCTTCCGTTCCAGATCTGCTCTGATCAGCCTGGTGACCTGGACAGTCTCAACCCGCAGGACCTGTTTCCTGCCCACGGAATGCAGTCTCTGACTACAAAATCTGGGCTTCCACCCAGAATTGATCTTTGAAGTGACAGACGTGTCACCATCTTCTGCTAGACTTCTACGCAGCTAACTATTCCTGTTAGACGAGATGGATTTCAATACCTCAGCCTCAGGAACCCCAATCTGTACGTCTTGCTGGGGGTGCAGCTCTGCCCACTGTTCCAGTCCCTAAGAAAATGGTCCCTTCACGAACAAGCAGCCCTCGTAATCTCATGAACTGAACAGCTCGCCTTTGGTGGAGAACCTGACGTCTCCTCAAAGTCCAAGATGTTCTCTGCTTCCTTCGGCGCATCCCCCAGGTGCTTCCTTTGAATAATTCTAGAAATTAGACATTTCCCTTGTGTCGATTAGGTTACCCTTCTCCTAAAAGATTGATTCCGGTAGATTAATGAGCTTAATTTTCACTGGCTTCACTGCTTTGTGTAGTACCTACCACAGGTCCACATCAGAGCAGGAGGGCCACGTTTAGGCCCCTTACGTTCTTGCATTTTGATGCGTGTGCTCAGTGCTCAGTGACCCAGCCATATTTCACTCACATTGGCCTGGACCCAGATGCTCTTAGAATCACCCTGCTTTATCTGTCACAGTGGAGCGGAGACACTCCCGGATGTCTGCCACCCACCCCCTTCACTCTCCTCTTCCCTGGATGCAGTCCCCAGAAGGTTCAAGGCATTGTCCGGCTGGCTTTCTTACTTTAATAGTACACAGGTGTTCTTTGCCACCAGAACTCTTGCTCAATGACCAAAACTCAGGAAAAAAAGAGATTCTCTCTCATCACTCCCAACTTGTTATCCAAACTCCCAACGGCAGTAGATTTGGGTAGGGACGGGTGACACTGATCACCTGGATTAGCTTGGTACTTGACTGTTTTACAAATTCTCTTAACTTACATTGTCTCATTACCACAGTGTTTTCAATCTACAGGTCCCAGCTCATCATGGTTGAGAAAACCAGTCATCATTAGAGGAAGAGAGGATTAAATAGGGGGAAAAATGGCTTCTATCACTTGTTATAAGGGTCACGTTTGTTTTGGTCGTGTATGAATGGACGCAAGTGTCGCCCGGATAGGGATGTACAATTTATTTCTGACTGTGGGTCACTGTCGGGACACTCCATTAGGTCACATGTCTGATAGAGGCATCCTGAGCTGTCATCGCCCTATGGCAGATTTGAAGACAGGCTCAGCGAGGTCACAGTACAGTCCTCAGGTCTGGGGCCATGGGCTGCTTGTGTCCCCGGCCCCTGGAGCATGATGACACCTTAGAAGACAGAGCAGCGGCGCAAAGGCAAGGATCTGGCCCTCCACCCCAGCCCCAGTTCTAACCCAAACCTCTTCGTCCCAACCCCCACCCCACAGCATCACTGCTCTTCAGAGAACCTTGAAAATGGCTCAGGGCTCCCTGCAAGCCCCGTTGTGGTCTGTCGGCCTCAGTGATTGATCTACCTAAGAACTCTTTTTTTTTATTTTTTTTAAGTTGGTGCCTTCCTTCCTCCACAACTGCCTTACATGATAATCTCAAAAATCAGCATTACAGAGGAAGTCTTTTAAGCAGAGGGAACCCAAAATGCATTTTTTCCTGTGCTTATACTGTGGTGTTTCAAACTTCTTCAGAAACTACTTCAGTATTCAATAAGGGGCCAGTTACCGTATTACACGTCCCTACAAGGGGGCATTCACAAGCTTTAAAAAGATGGGGGCTGAGTTCTCTCCCTACCGACGTGAGAAGGTTCCCAGGCCGTGTGAAGTGAAAACAAGCAAGGGCCATACATATATATTATATATATACCCATTTTTATTACAAATGGAAATAATCTATTTTTTGTCCATACATATATATTATATATATATATACACACATTTTTATTACAAATGGAAATAATCTATTAAAATAATCTAATAAAAATGTGTATATATATAATATACATGTATGGACAAAAAAGAAAAAAGAGGGGTGGGGTGGATACTAGGGAAAATAACCTCCCAGAGTGATCTGATCATAAATTCCTACCTGGGCAGGTCATGGTGGGTAGTCAGAGCCCAGGCCTATGATATCTCTAATGAAAGGTTCGCAAGCCAGCCCTGCCCACGGTCCTCGCCTGTGTAGGCTGACATACCTTTGAGATGCCAGAAGTTATACCCCTCCAAGGGGGTGTTAAACCCTCCAGAGAGCACAGAATCTTGTTAACTAGCCTGTAATCCAGTCCCCACCTTGCTTCCTCCCACCTCCATGCAACTCCCCTTGTGTCCCCTCCTTAATTTCAAGTGCATTAAAAAAGCTGCAAAACCGTTATCTTCCCGGGCCATCTGAGATCTCGCTCCCCAGCACGTGTTGTCAGTTTGGCTCAAATAAACTCTTATGAAAATGCTCTACACGTTTGGACGTTCTTACGTTGACACATTTATACTTGTACGTGCAGCCGTGTGACAGGCACTGTTCAAGGGGCTGGAGACACAGCAGTGAAGAGAGCGGCTGGAAAGCCCTGCCCCAAGGTGACGTCCACCCTGGGGGACATGCGTGGACCATCACTAGCAGGGTACGGAAGGGACTTTGTAGACACACTGCCTCTGGGAGGAGAGCCGGCTGCCAGGGAAACGGGCAGGAGAGAGACTTCATTGTATACCCTTCCATACTGTTAGGGTCGACTCGTGTCCCCAAAGATATGTGCAAGCCCTAACCCCCAGGACCTGTGAATGTGGCCTTACTTGGGTATAGGGTCTTGACAGATGTAATCAAGTTAAGATGAGGTCACTGAGGTGGTCCTAATCCACCCACAGGTGTCCTTATAAGAAGAGGCGCTCGGGACACAGACACACACAGAGAAGGAGGTCATGTAAAGGTAGAGGCAGAGATTGGAGTGATGCTGCCACCAGCCAAGGGACACCTGAACCACCAGGCAGGAAGGACCCTCCCCTAGACCTTCAGAGGCAGTGCAGCCCGGCCGACACCTGGAATGGACTTCTGCCCTCCAGAGACGATCAATTTCTGCTGTTTTAAGCCCTCCATCCAGTTTATTAATTACAGCAGCCCTAAAAGATACATAGTTTCTAAATTATATACCATGCGCATGTATCACCTATTTTAAATTAACTTTTAAAATAAAAATTTTAGAGGGTGCTTAGATACGAGACACTCGCCAAGGATCTTACTGTTAGTTTCTGCTCTTTCGCAGGCCACGCTGTATCTGGTTCCTTTTCCTAAAACAAACGATTCTATTTCCTCGCCTGCCCCTCTCGCATCAGGCTGAGTGCAAGCTGGAGGGTCTCATGAGAAAGGGGACGCTGTCCTCTCTCTGAGCACCGACACCCCCTCCATATGCCAAAGGACCAACTCACAGCCCCGCTCCCCCACGTGCTGAAGAGACGGGAGAAGGAAGGGCGGACTCAGGTCCACGGGACGCCGAGGCCATCAGAGCCACAGGAAACCACGACATCCTCCAAGGCTCTCCTTGCAAACAGAGTCATAAGCCGCTTCCTCCTTGGCCAGAGCGGGAAGCTCTGCCAAGGCCAGAGGCAGGGCGGGAAGGGCAGCGAGGGCCAAGAAATACCTCTGGGTGACGCCCCCCTCCGGAGCAGAAGAATGGCTTAGCTCCCAACCCGGATGGGAGCCCTCCATGCAACCTGAGACCAAGGTGAAAGGGTGAGGGGCTGCGGGGCAGGGCAGGGCAGGGCAGGGCGGCGGGGCTTCTGGAAGCCAGCCTCTGACCCCTCCCAACCCCAGAGGAGCGAGCCAATCAGCGTTCAGACAGGCATCCTTGATAAATACGAGACAGGGACCAGGCAGCTGCGGAGCATCCTTCCCAGTAGCCAGCCTGCAGCCTGCACTCTGGGGGCAGGGGGTCCACTGCGGAAGTGGGGTGCTTCGTGTCGGTAAGAGGCCACGAACGGAATCGCTCCCACGGGCCGCGATTGGGGCATTGTCTTGCTTTGAAAGCCCCCAGATTTTATTTTGCTAAAGCTTGCAATTTCTTCTGTGTGTGAGTGGCACTTAAAATCTGTTTGTAATGGAACTTGATTGTATCCAGCTGTCACCAACTGTTCCCATGCCGCCCAGGAGACAGCTGGCCACGTGCCACGCAGTTCAGCCTCACGCTTCAAATAGAGGAGCAAATGCTCCAGTTCCTGCCAGACTTTGCGGAAATGTTTTCACTTTTGAAAAAAACAAAGCGGGGTCGGGGTGGGATCAGGGGCTCTGGCTCGGAGCAGGCCACGTCAGGGAGAACTGGGGCGAGGGAATTTCTGAGCCAGTGAATGACAGTGATGGGAAGGGAAGCTGGCCATTTCCGAGCGGAGTCCAAACGCTCCAAGTGCATGGCCCCAGACCACGTTTCCTAAGGCGGCTTTTCCAGTTCACTTGTTCACCAGAGATGATTTCCAGGTGCCTGGGAGTGCTGGGCCCTGCTGAGGACAGTGACCACTGGTCCCTGCCAACGGGAGGTGTCTAACTGTGACCATGTAAGACGGAAAACAGCAGAGTTATACATGGAAAAAGGGAGAAAACAGTACATCAAATGCGGGTCGTTTTTAGTACTGTAAGAGCGAAAAACCACATAAAGGGACATTTTCACAGTCCCAGTGTCAGTGCGGATGGTAAAGGTCGAGGCGTCGTTGAGCAGCACAGCCGTGCACAGCCTAGGGCTTGTGGAAACACGTTCACATCTGGTCCAACCGTGGGGAGAAGCCACGCAAAGCCCTACGGGCTGCGGGGGGCGCGGCACTTCGTGACTCTGTCTCGCCAACATGCGGTGGACACTCACTGGCCGAGTGAAACTCACAGGGAGAAAACAGTGAAGACGTGCCCGCACGGCACCCGGCGCGGGAATGGCAGTCACCGACCCTTCAGCCTGACTTCTGCGTTTTGCAGAGAACACCGCAGAGGTGACGTAACCGACCTCGATTCTGGGGCTAACTCGCGGCAGACCCCCGTTAGAACACGGGCCCTCTCCCCTGCCACCCCCGTGCGGCCCTCTCTCCACAGAAAGTCACGCCCCCAGCCTGACTCCCACATGACTCCGCCTCGGTCCTGCTGAAGCAGGAACGGTGGGTGCACGCGGCTTGTCCCTGAGGAAGCCGGCCCCTGAGCAGAGGCTGGGGTCGCAGAATGCACGTTCCCCACCGGGCATCGTGCTGAAGTCCGTTCCCTGGACTCCTAGGCGCCTCCTAAGGGTGGGATGGCGTGCTGGGCGACTGCCCAGAGACCTTCGGGGGGCTGCAAAGACTCAGGAGGCAGTGGGGGTCCAGCTCCCGAAACGCAGCAGCCCGTCCATCATCAGACGGGGGTGCGGGAGCCTCACGTAGTGATTCGATTTGGGTTTCTCGTCTTGAAAGATGGTCCTGGCGCCCAGGAAAGCGGAATAGGAAGCAGGTCCACCAAGGCTGGAGAACTGGCCAGACTTCGCATCCAGAAGAAGGGAGTAGAGACTCAAGAACCAGGCAGAGGGGGCGGGAGGGAGAGAAGCAATGTCAACACTGAAAGATGAGCCTCTCTTCACGTACGTGCGGGAGCTGCGGAGGGTGCAGCCATGTCTGGTCAATGGAGGGCCCAGCCCGGGGACACAGGAGGAGCAGGACGCAGGGAAGAGGGGCAGACACCGCGACGGATGCACAGCAGGCCCTGACATGGCAGGACGAGATCCCGCTCAAGACGCCCAGCGGGACATCCCAATCAGAGCTGACTGATTCTGCAGACAGCTGCGCGTCTAGTGCTCATCAGAGCCACGGATTTAACATTTAAGGGACAGAGAAAGGACAGCTCTTCAGGGAGAGAGGGGTAGACAGCATCGAATCCCGAAATCGCGGCCAACGCCCACCAGATTGGGACTTGGGCCTCTGAGTAGAGTGACCGAGACAGGATGCCAGGGAATGAATGGGACAGAGGGAGCACGCGGAGGCTGAGTGGGGGAAGACGGTGGCTGCGGGGGGAGCTTTTTCAGGATTGTGCCTTTGAACACATTCGTGAGAGAAGGAAGGGAAAGAGTGACAGGTGGCAGGTAGGATGGTTACTGGGGCGAGGTTCCCCATGGGTGGCTGAGGCTGGCCGAGCACAGGTGGCCGAGCACAGGTGGGGCTAGCAGCCCGTTGCAGGCCTGCAGTGGAGGCCTCCACACCGGTGTGGATAACAATCTACATGATTAATGACCCCACCCCCACCCCTCAATCGGTAATTCATTCCCTCATGAGAGCCGTCAGACCAGAACAGTGGGTCTCCCAGCATGGTCTCTGCCAGCAGCGGGATCTTCTCCCTGAAAACGTGTTAGAAATGCACATTCTCGGCCGCCCCAGACCTGCTGAATCAGCCCGTCAGGGGATGGGCCCACGGCCTGTGCTCTAATGACCCCCTGGTGATTCCGTAGCTCGCTGGGACCTGAGACCTGGGCTGGGACAGCTCTGAGTGCTGCTGCCCCGTCCTCACTCAGGGAGGTTTTGAAGGCCTGAGCCTCACCCCGAGTTCCGACTTCGCTCGTGCTAGGTCACCTCCCAGGCGACCCCGCCACTCCAGGGGCGTGGGGACCGCTGGCTGACAGGAGAGGACCAGTGGAGATGGAGAGAAGTGTTTCGGTTTTGTTTTTCACGTGTTTTGTCGTTTTATTGGAGTGGGAGGGATTAGACATCATTAGGAGCTTGGAATGACAGCTGCTGGAAACGGGGTGGGGTGAGGGGCTGAGGACCGGGCCCCATCTCAAAGGACAACGGAGATGGGCAGCCAGTGAGTGGCCCGGCGGCCTACCACGCGCACTTTCACGGTGACCCTGACATCGGGCCCAGCTGGCTCTCTGGGTGTCCAGACAGCTGGACTTTTTCCCAATCGAAACTCAGAGCTCCGGGTCAGTCCGCTCCTCATCCCTGCAAGGCCCCCTCTGCTGGTCCCAGTTCTGACAACACGCGGACATCTCAGGCGCGGCTGCGTTACTGCCACAGAATCTGTCACCCGCCTACAGACCCGGCTGACACCAAGGACCGGGCACCCGCCTCTGGTATTACTTGGCCCCACCACCCAACTACTGCCCAAGCCATAACTGTCTTACCCGTCCACTCTCCTCCTGATTCTAACTCCAAATAGCCCAGCGACCCCACCTCTTTGCCTCCACTGCTACTGCCAGGTCCCCGCTCCAGCCTTGAGCACTTCTGGGCCATCCTGCTGGACTGGTCACCCTCGCCCGGCTTCTCTACCTCACCGCCACCTCCCAGGCCTTCACGCCCACTGCCATCAGCCTCAGGTGTCTGAAAGCAAACAGGCCTTGCGTACCTGTGCGGAAAACGACGCAGGAGCTCACTGTAACTCTCAAGACACACGGCTGGCAAGACGCGCTTCAGGCCGAGTTATCGGCCCATTGGTACCCTGCGCTTTCATGCTGGCAGCGGACGGGGTTAGTCACGAGCCTGGTGGGAACCTATTTGCCTTCGAGACGCTGCTGGGAGCATCACCTTACCCCCGCCCCACCCCAAGCCCCACGTTCCTCCTGGATCCCACCCATAGCTCAGTCCTGCCCTTGACGCCACCTGCTGCCTGTGAGGAATTTGGCCTTGTTCATCTTTACCCAGTACTACCAGTTTGGAAAACAGCGACGACGATGAAAAAGCTATGGTCTTGCTGGAGGGCAGCCATGCCGAGCTGTGGTGTGTCTGCACCCCACCTGGGCTCAGACCCCACCTGGTCTCAGACCCCACCCCAACACTGCCTGGCCTGCGATTCAGAGACTTTGGACATGAACGTGGCTGGGCAGACAGGCCTCCGAGCTGTGCTCGCCCCAGCCTCTCTGCCACCCTGCTGCGCACCCGCTCTGGTCTGGATCGGTGCTGGCTCACCTCACCGGTTCTTACTTGGCCGTCCTCGAGCTGTCTGGCCAAACCCCCACGGCGCCCAGGACCGAGTCCGTGTTTGAGGGGCATCTGCGTGGAGAGCTCTGGGGAATCACTGAGGGGACGGAGGAGGTCCGGGAGGCAGAGCTGCCCAGCCTTCTTCGGCACAGAGGTCACTACCTGGAACCCGTCTCTGCGTTTCTCCATCACCCACTCGCAGGTGCTGCCCTTGCCAAATCGGCCGTGGGCGTCTCTGCAGGGACCTGCTGCTCCTCTTGGCCTCACCCAACCTCCAGGGCATGTGGTCTCAGCCAGACCGACCCCCCTGGCTCAGCACCTGACAGCTCTGCCCCACGATTTCCATGGGAGCCCAAGTTACATTCCTGTACGGACAGTGAATTCTAGAGAGTGCAAAAAGCAGGTCTCGCTCCCACGCCCTCTGCCCTGTGGCCGAGGCAGTGGGCTGTCCGCCGGCCGGGCGGGGTGGCGGGCACCGACCTGCACACGTGGGGCTGGCAGGAGCCACACCGTGACAGGACCTCTCAGTGTCCTAAATCCTACTCTTCCTCCCTCACCGTCCCCTGCAAAAATCCAAACCTTTTTCAGTAGAAGAAAATTCAAACCACCCCCCCAGTGGAAAGGTCTTACTGCTGTGTCCTCGACAGCCCTGGCTGATCGTCGCCCTTCCGAGGAGTCCCATCCTAGCTTAAGCGGATGTGTCTATGAGCACACTCCAACGAGTCTTTGTCCCCTCATACTCTCGAGGAGGGCCTGCGGCCGGCGCCCCGCCCTCACCTGGGGGTGCACGAGGACCCCCCTCATTCAAACTGGGAAAAGTCTGGGGGTTGGGATGCACCTTTTAAAAATCCAGAGGAAAAGGAACCAAGACACAGGCGAGACTCACAAAAAGGCGGGCACACGTGCAGCGAAGTCCCGGCGGCTCAGCCCCGCCCAAGGGCCAAGGAGCACAGCGGCCTCTGGGAAGGGTTTTATGCCCCCGCAGAGGAGAGGGGGGCAGAGCTGGCGGAGAGGAGGGGCGGAAAGGGAAGAGCGCGTCTGTGCCAGCAGACGACTGAGTTTTTCTTTTTCGACCACAGAACGTTGCAGAAAAATATGGCCGGGGAAACAGTCTGTACACAAAAGAACGTCCACACATCCCCTCGAAAGGGGAAACCTGTGCCCAGTCACCTGCCTTCCCTCAGCAGGTGACGAATGACGGGCCAGAGCCCTGGGGCGGGCCCTGCATCTCTGCGCACGTGTGGGTGGCACGCAGAAATGAGGCGGGAGCGTCGGCAGAGGCTCCCCGCCCAGCACGCGGGGCCAGGAGCAGACCGTGCGGGCCACAGGCAGACACTTTTGAATGGTAAAAATAAAAATGGGAAGAAAACCTGAAAAGAAGTACCCACGTGAAGAAATGGACACATCTCTCCATACAGAAAACCCAGGGCTTTGTCTGACACCGCCGGGGCACCCAAGACCCCAGAGCGACCGTCGGGGAGGCGCAGGCAAGGGGCACAGGGTGCCAGCGGGCGTCGGCGGCCTCGGGCCAAGAGCCACTCTGTGGACAGGTCCACGCAGACCTTGGTCCACCCCCACGTGTGACATGCACAGAGGAAGGAAGCGGAGGCACACTGGGAAGAATAATTTTCAGATTTACTTCTAAACCTTCTGTTGTGGGGGTCGTTTTTTTTCCTGGAAAATATCACCTTAACTGAAGATTCCCCATAATTATTAAATTACAAGTTCGTAGGCACAGCTTGAGCAAGATAAAAAAGTTATCTTCTCGAGTTATACAGTCATCTAAATTCAAAAGCACTCACAAAAAGGAGCAAACGAAGCCAGTATGTGCGTATCAGGAACAGGGAACGCGTTGCTAATGGAAGCCGCAGGCCTGGTCAGAAACCTATGGTTTATGTGAAGCAGAATAAGAGGAAGGCTCTACCCCAAGACCACCGCTGAGATAAAGACCCCCGGTCGCTGCAGCTGCAGGGCCAGGTTCGGGGGAGCCCCCTCATAGTGCGCGGCAGCCTCTAGAGCTGGCGCGTTGCACGGCAGTTCGAGCCCCCACCCCGCCCCAGGGAGCCACCTGCTCTCCAGAGACATCCGGTTTCTCACAGGAGAGAAGCGCTGGCAGGGCCGCCCCGATCCCGGGAAGGGGCGGCCTGGGGCTCTCACGGAGGGCAGACAGGTAAGGCATACAGAGCCCTGCCCGTGGGGACAGGGAGGGGCAGGGCAGACACAACCCGGCCACCGGGAGCCAGTGGCGGACGGTTTTGCAAGAGCAGCCGGCCGCACACGCCGTCCTCAGGGCACTGGAGGACACGCGGGGAGGTGCGGTGCCGTCCTCCCCCGGCCAGACGCCGCCGCCAGCCTCCCGCTCTGACGCCACTGTGCTGTGTCACCAGAGCTCCTAGTCCACGCGTGCTGGAGCCTCGGCCGGTGGTCTTCCCACGGTGGCTCACGGCACGGGTCCTGGAGGTGACGGAGCGAGCGAGTCCACAGCGAGGCTGCTCTTCAGGCCAGCCGGACAGTCCCCAAGGAGGGACGCCACGTCTCCAGGAGGCTGTGGGGCAAATGACAGTGTACCAGACAGTGAAGAGGCCTCGAGAGTCCCAGGGCCACCCTCCGGGGTACGGCCGGCACCAAGGGAGGGGGACACAGAGGAGCTGGGGCA
>NW_024355990.1:2610909-2641746 GCF_902729225.1 Pteropus medius | reverse complement strand
TCCACACACTCCAGATACTCACGTGACACTCTCACACATGCATGACACTCACTCACTCCAAACCAACCTAGCTCGATGGCAGGGACTCAGCGGCGGTAGCTGAGGCTGGCGGCCTTGGCTGGATGAGTCACAGACCAAAAGTTCCGTCTACTCTGAAGTTTCTGGAAGGCGTTGAAGTTTCTTTTCTTTTCTCTCTTAAACTTTTTAATTTTCTTTTCCTATGTCAAGAATCACAAGTGTCACAATTCCCAAAAATGGCCCCCTGGTCCCACGTGTGGGCACGACCCTCCGTGCTCTACAGAACCCACAGATTCACTGCTCACGCAGCCTGTGGAGGTCCCCACGTCCCCACATCACTGCTGCAGGAACAGAAGCCACTGGGGGGCCACTGCCTTGCCGGCGGCAACACGACATTTACAGTGGCCGAGCAGCACCTGAACCAGGTGACTGGCTGCAGTCTGGGCCCCGGCGACTTTACAATGCTGCTGCCACCTCAGATTGCCCAGAGAGGTCGAGTCCTCCCGACCTGTCCCCCAGCTGGCCGCGCAGCATGGCGTGGGCCCCACAGCTTACCTTCCCACGATCGAACTCGTCATCCCAATCGTCAAGCACTGTGGTGCTGCGGGCCACTACGCTGTCCCGAACAGCATCCTGACTGACAGCCGACACCTCTCCGTCCCACGTCAAAACTACAAGACACACACAGGCGTCAGCAGCTCTGGGGGCTCCCGGCCACACCAATTAGTTACCATTCTCGAGTGCCACCTTTTAGTAAACGTGGATGTGCAGAGAAATAGAGGGGAAGGACGCAGGGACCTCCGGTGCATGGGACAGTCCGTGACTCCCGTCACTTCAAAGTGAGCACTGGGAATTCCGTGTCACAAGCCCAGGTTTAGTTCTTTGAACCCCCACCCTCACCTGAGAAACAGACCCCATGTTCCCTCCCAATCTGAATTATAAAAATATAATGCCCAAGTGGGCACTTACACGAGGGCTGCCCCAGGATCGGTCCCCTCCCCCCGGCCCTGCCCACCCAGAGCTGCACAGCCTCCTCTCTCCCCTGCCCTGGGCCCAAGGAGAAGTTGTTCTGGATCCTTCTGCAGAGGAAAGCCACCCACACGGACATCTTCTTGACCCTGGTGCAGTGGCTGTGAGGGCCAGGGAGGACCATAGTGTTAGATCCTGTCCCCATCTTTCCCGCCGAGACCCCCGGGAGGGACCCGCGCCCCCACGACCACACACGGCCCTGCACGACCGTACCTTCCTTCCCGTAAGCTCGATCAGATGCGTGTCTGAGCAGCTCCCGGACCACGTCAGACCCCTGCTCCCCGCTCCAGGACGCGAGAGGAGTCTGCTCCAGGCCTGCCGGACAAGCATGCGCACGCACTTGAAGACAGCACCGGGGAAACGACCACGCACGCTTTGTCCGCAGCACCCTTCCAGAACCTGCTCACGGGATGCTTCGGAGGAGGTGCGAAGCGAGCCCCTCCGGGCCTGCCGGGGAGCTGCTGATTAAGGCGCTCGGGGACCGCGTTCGCCTCCGCCCCTCCCCGGGCGCCCCTCCCCGATGCACACCTGCGCGGTCCCCGGGACTCCGGCCGTTCACCGCGGGCAGGGGGCTGCCCCCCGGGACAGCAGGGCCCCTCTGCCCCTCGCCCCTCGCGGCGTCGGCACGCTCGTCCCCGGCTGCTTCCTGCCGTGACTGCTTCCTGCTTCTCCTTCTCCTTCTCCTTGGAGACGCTGCAGTGGCCTCTGGCTCCGTGACGTCCGAGGGAGAGCAGCTGCGGGAGACCAGACTCGACGGTCAGCTCCAAGCTCTGAGGCTGAGACACCCCACCCCGTCAGCACACACCCCAATGCTGCGGAAGAGCCTGCCTGACGACGGCCGCCTGAACCTGCAGGACGGAGCATGCCGGCTGGCCGCGGTCAGGCTCGAGCGACGTCAGGGGCGCGAGCACAGCTACCGTTCTAATCCTGACCCTATCGAGTGCCACAAACTGGGTGCCGTGACCGCGGAGCCTGGCCCGGCCTGGGCACACCACGACACGCTCGCAATCGAGAGGCCGGTGGGCACACGGCACATGCAGACGACACCTGCCCGGGAGTGGACGGGTGTCGGCGGGGGCAGGGCTGCCTCACCTGTGCCAAGGTGGGTCCTGGTGGAGGCGGTCTTCTCCGCCCGGGCCCTCCGCTCCCTTCCTCCTCCTCTTCTTGGGGCTCACGTGGGGGCCGTCCGTCCCGCAGCCCGCCTGCCAGCCGTTCTCCAGGTGCGGGCCGTGTGCCGGTGGCTGTCTGCCCTCTTCCCCCAGCTGTGCCCGGCCCTCGCTCCTGTGCTCGGGGCCCTGGTGCTGCCCCTGTGGCTGCCCCTCCTGCGGGGGGATGGTGTCCGTGTCCCCCGGGCGCTTCCTCCTCTTCCTCCTCCTCCTCCCGGGAGGGGCGGCCGCCTCCCCCACCTCCGAGCCCGGCCCCCGCGTCTCCGCCGAGCGCTTCCTCTTCCTCTTCTTGCACGGGCTCCTGGGAGGCTCGTCGGCCTCCGGCGGCTGGTGTGGAGGGGCCCCGAAGCCCCCATTGACCTGAGGCAGGGGAGCAGAGGTGAAAGGGTTCCGTGGGCCCGATGTCCTGAGAGGCTGGGGGCTGCTGGGCACTGTCACGGAGTGCAGGCTGAGGGGGGGCTTCAGATGGCCGGATGATCGGGGAGCCGGTGAAAGAGCCCTGTGGGGACAGTCAGGCGTCAGCCGCAGGCAGCGCTTGGAACCACCCTCAGCCCCCTCCCTCCGCCCCCTCCCTCCAGGCAAAGGCCTCCCCCTCCCCCGTGAATCCCAGACACACAGGCTAACAGTAAACTCATATCTGCTAATGTCAAAGTTAACGAAAACCGTCACACGTTTTTCAGCTTCCTGCTACCAAGCAGTTCAGAGCACTGTCGCAAACTCTGACGCTTTAACGTTCGTTACAGACGTGTTAAGAGGGGAAGGCTTCGCCAGCAATAAATTCCCAGCCGCCACTCGTACCCTGGTGTTCAGCACGGGGCCTCGACGGGAGGTGCGTGCGGGCCTGCACCCCCACCAGGGTTTCCCTTTGACTTCCCTCTGAATTGGGGGGTCCAGGGAAATCAGGGAAACAGTTCGCATTGCGGATCACACAGCGAGATGAACGAGGGCGGGACTTAGAGCCACGACATCCGATGTCCATGGGTTGGACTCAGACCTGTGTCTCGCTGGCTGTGTGCCCTGGGGACGGTTCAGCACGCACTCTGAGCCGGGGCTCTCTTGTTCGTGAATGACTGACGTTAATTCCTACCGAGGGTTACCAAGTCACACAGGACTGCAATTGTCACCTCCCAGACCAGAACGAGCTACGATGGCCAAACTGTGCCACAACTTATTACTCTGCATTTTTTGGGATTAAGAAAAAGCCTATATGCCGAAGAAGCAAAGAGAAAATAAATGCCTTCAATGTTTAAGGACCTGCCATGTGCAAAAGCCCTGAGCTCAGTACGTCAGCGTGTGAGTGGGAGAGGGAGAGGCCGCGGGGCGCGGGGTGAGGGGCCCTGCGGTCCACAGCACCCCCGGAGCGCGGGAGGGATGGGGAGGGCACGTCCGCGCCCACGGCCAACACCAGACCCGCCCAAAGCTCCTGTTGGCCTCGCCCCATCTTCCTTTCTTCCTCCCTGGCTGCCAAAGGCCTCGACGGCCCCTCAGACATATCAGTCCTCAGCTTTCTGCCACTCGACACGCGAAGGGAGGCGAGCACAGCAGTGCCTGCCAGGCCGCGGGGAGGGGACCCAGCCCTCGGGGGAGGGTGTCTGCCAGAGGCCAGAGATCCCACAGCACCCACTGAACCGCGCGCCTGCTAGAGAAGCCCGCGCGAAGCAGACGGCACCAGGGACAGTCCCCACGCAGGGAGGCTCTGGGGGGCGAAGGAGACAGAGCCCGCTCCACTCAGGGACGCCCCTCACCGAATGCACAGGCCCCTAAGCCCACTCGGGGTCTGTCTGGAGCTCCCGCCCTTCTCTCCTACTGTGGGGTCCTGTCCTGGGGCTGGGGAGCGGCCACGGGACAGGTCAGTTCACAGCACAGCAGAGTCACCATGTGGAGGTGGCACGCAGACGGAAAACGAAGACGAAAGGAAAAGAATCAGCACCGGGGAGACCGAGTGCCCCTGAGCAGCCGGCTCCCTGACCAGGTGCAGAGAGGGGGGCCCGCTGCGGGACCGCGCCCTGCACCTGTCCCGTCCCGCGGGCGACCACCCTGCAGCTCTCCACCAGCCGAGCGCAGGGGAGCAGGGGGGAGGCCGCTGGGCCGGGAGGGCCCGCGCTTACCTGCTTGTGCTGACAGGCCAGGTGCAGGCGACGGCGGGGTGAGTGGCTTTCCTGGGGTGGGTGAGGCCGGAGAGGGGAGGAGCACGGAGGTCACTGCCGGCCGCCCTCCGCAGGGTGCTGGCCTGCAGTTATCGACATAAATAAAAACTTGGTGGTCTAAAAAAGGTTGCCGTGAGTGAAGAGGAAAAGCAAATGCAAAAAACAAAAAAACAAAAAAAACAAAATAAAGAAATCGGAAATAAATAAAAGAGCCCAGAAAGCAGGATGCGGGGGCAGAAGGCGGAGAAACGGAAAGCGAGGGGTGGGGGATGGTAGAACAAGAATCAGAAGTGTTTTTGGTTAGAAACGAAAAGGAAAAAAGGAAAGAAATTTCAACAAAAATCTCAGCACGACCAATCCGTGCTGGACGTGGGGGGCCCGCTGCCTGCGACCTGCAGGCCCTGTGCGGAGCCCCCGCCAGGCCCGCCACCCCGCCCCGTCCTCCCGTGAGGCTCCTTTAGGAGATGCCACAGGGGGCCAGGGAGACCTGCCATCACGCCCCATCAGCCACACGTCATGACACCAGGTTATCAGTTTCCTGAGCCCCACCTTCATCCCGGGACAGCCCCTGTCGCCTGCAGAAGGCCTGACACAGCTGCTTCCCTGGATCTGGGGAGGCCCAGCTTCCCACTCCCCTAAACCAGTGCTGACACGCTGCCAAGGGCGGGACCCCCACACACACCCACCTTCTTGGCAGAGAGGGCCAGCTTCTTGGCTGGTGGAGGAGACATGGTGCTTGCGGGCTCGGTGGCAGCGCTGCTCAGGACGGGGGACCTTGGCTTCGCCACCTTCGTGTCCTCTCCACTGGGCAGCGCTCTGGAGGGGCCGGCGGTGGAAGGGGAGGTTCCCTGAGGGTCGCAGACGCGGGCTCCGCTCTTGGGCGCCTGGGCGGGGTCGCTGCTGGTGGAGTGCTCCGGGCTGGAGCTGCTGGAGTCCCCCTTCTCGGTGGCGCCCTTGGGCCCGTGCCCATTGGCAGTCACTGCGGCCGGGACCTGGGGTGAGGTAGTGATGGCGCCCGGCCTGCGGCCCTCACACCTGCTCGGGTCGCGGGCACCGTGGAGCCCCTGAGAAGCTTTGAGGGGTGAGGAGAAGTACTGTAGGGGAGCCGATTTCTTGACTTTCTTTCCAGGCTCGTCCAGAATAGTCGGCAGGTGTGTGGGGGTTTTGGGAAGTCTGGGGGAAGGGGATGCCGAGGGTGGCTTTGGAGGGACGTGTCCATTCTGGGACTTCAGGCTCAGCGCCGAGCCGTTCCTGGACACGGGCACACCGATCTCTTCAGCGGTCTGCAGCTTCTTCATCGTCACAGGGTCCAGTCTCTGAAAGACAGCAAAGCAGGGGTCGCAATGAGCGCCCGGCGCTTCTCGCACAAGGTGCAGTGCGCTGTCCGCAGGGAGGGTCCCTGAGCGGCTCGGGACGTGTCATTTACGTGGACACACGTAACGACACTGATGCTTCTCTCAACGACTTCAGAATCGTGAGTCGTGCACATGTGGGTGTGTATCTTTATAATCTTCACTATGAAAACTACGTTTTCATCAAGATTTGAGAAATACAAAAAAGTGTAAAGGAAAAAAATTTACCGAAGTCCCATCGCTCAAATGGAACTGCGGACAAATGCCTGTTTCCTCTTTAGACTCTGGGCTGGTTTTGGTCGGCACGGGGGAATCAGTTTC
The DNA here is from genome assembly GCF_902729225.1 of Pteropus medius. Lineage (NCBI taxonomy): Eukaryota > Metazoa > Chordata > Mammalia > Chiroptera > Pteropodidae > Pteropus > Pteropus medius. Next base: position 2,635,713 of record NW_024355990.1, on the reverse strand, counting down.
ATCTGAACCCCATCGTCTAGAGCGCTTTCTCGTTACAGCTCCCAGAGAAGGTCTTTAAATCTGACTAGCAACCGCCTTGTTGTAGCGAGTTTACACAAGCTGCAGTGTCTCTGGCTGTCGCTGAAAGGGACCATCCCACACTAAGGGCCTCATCCTCCCTCCTCGGGAGCTCATTACAACTGCATCTAAACCAGTTACTCTGCATTTAAATGCCCCCGGGCGTGACCGTGGACTGTTTACGGTTATCGCCCTCCCGACAAGTTAGAGATTTTGCAGAGTCCCTCTTTAAAAACTATTTGTTGAATGAACAATCAGAAAAGATGAACTTGTTTTCTGTATTAGTATTTCATTTAATTTAAAAAAATGGAATGACTGGGCTATGACTATTTTCATGAACCCTGACGCATACTGACTCGCTACATTCACTAAACTCTTATCAGCGAGTATTTCTTTTTCAAAATACTTGCTAATTTGGTACTATTTTTGGCTCTCCTCACTTTAACATTCATACCCTTTACACAGGCAACAGTGTGATTTTAAATTACTTGAATGAGTCCCTTGTGTGTTACAAATGTTAACTTTTTGTTACATTTGTTGCAAATATTTTTAGAAACTTTTTTATTTGTAATAGTTCACGTACAAAAATTCAAAGAAAATTCAAAGTTTTCATTTAGACCACTTATAATTTGTTTTTGTTCTCTCTCTCAATTTTAAGCTTTCAGAGTCTTCCTTCTTCCAGAGTTTTACTAAGAATTCACTTCTATTTTCTTCAGGTTTTTGTGTTTCTCCCTACGTTTTAAAGTAATTTATTCTTTGACGCTCTTTCTAAAGATCCTGTCTTCCCACTGCACTGCGAAACCTTTCACTGGTCGAGCGTCCACGCACCACCACGCACACGGAACCTACACGATGTGATTCCAAGTAGAACGACTTGTGCAATCACACTGTGCCTGGAGTTAATTTTGCAATGAAAATGTACGTGGTAAGTGAAGTGGCCTTGTGGTGGGTGCCACAGGGGTCCTCTCTGTGCCCTGGTCACCTGCAGTCACGACACTGCCCACGATGTCCTCTGAGCAGGACCCGAGGCTTCCAACTGTCCCGGTCTAGGCCACGGTCCACACGAGGTCAGGCTTTTCATTGCCACGCTGACGCTAATGCTTGTTTCAGCTCCGTTTCTCAAGTGGTGGAAGATGTGCGTAAGTGACCCCTGCAGACCCTGAAGAGCCCTGGCAGCTTGCACTTGGATTTGATCTTCAATTGTAGGGAAAGGGTCACAGCAGCAGTAAGAGAAGGACCGAGCTATTTCTGAATTATAAACTGTGCCGTAATAAGGGAACTGCTCATTACTTTGTTCGTAAAACTGAGCTCAATTTTTTTACCAGAAAATTTCAAAAACACACAAAAATAACTTCAAGGGTATTTCCTGTTAACGTTTTACATTATATATATGATAATCTCTCTTTCCAACCATTTGAGTAAATTTTGGATGTGATACCCTTTCACCCCTAAATACATCTGTGTACATCCCAAGAACAAGAACGTTCTCTTAATGTGCTCTCAGGACTGATCAAAATCAGGAAATTAGCAAACCACTCACATTGTCAGGATTAAACTCTGAGGAAAAAATATTTTTTCCCAGACGCTTAAGGTCAAGGGTTTGCTCGGTGAATGTGTCACCGCACTCCTGCATGGTAGCTGGTCTAAGGGACACACTGTGACTTAAAGTCTTGACTTGCTGGGTCAGGTTTTCTCGTCGCTGTCCCCTCTTCCTGCTCACCCGATGTCAGCTGATAGCAAATTTAACGGAGAACGTAGAATGAAAGGGGCGAACCGTCTGCACTCTGCCGTTGGGCTGAGCGACCCCCACTAAGAGATCGGGGGGCCTCCATGGCCCCGAGAGGCACAGGCACGCGGGTCTGCCGAGTCGACACCGATCCTTTCAAAGACGCACCTTTCCAGCCAGCGGGGACGAAACAGCCCCATTGGCGACGCTCCTCCTGCCGTGGTCCGGAACCATGGCAGGGCGGCTGCACAGGGAGGAGACCGGCCTGGACACGGAGCCCTCGGGACTCTTCTTGGAGCCTGGAATTCTGTGCAAGGAAGACGACAGGTCAGGGGATCCTCTCACTAAAGCCACGAATGCTTTACAGAAAGGGAGCGTGAAAAGGAATCGCGATAAAGTCAAGGTTATGATTCCGTTAAAAACGTTCAAACGGCAGAAACCCCGACCGCCCTGACGGGCTTCTCTGAAACCTCGCTGTGCCCTCAAACCCGCGGCACGTTGTTCCGTAGCCTCAGAAGTCGCTCCTTACACGTGGAGCAAACCAGAGTCAGAGTCACGGATTCTCAATTTGTCAGAAAGCCAAAGACGCCGCAAACGCCTTATTCGGTAGAAAGCGTGCGAAGCAGCAAAGACGCCTCCCGCCCCCAGCTCTCCAACCCCGGGGTCGGTGACAACCAGGGCCAGGAAAAGGCGTCCTCCGAAGGTGCCCTGCTGCAGTCTCCGCCCTCGTGGCCTCGTGACCGCTCTGCCCAGAGCGAGGTGAGCTACCTTCCAACACGTGAGCTTGGAGACGGTAAAACAACACGTGACTTTCCCATGGACGTGCAGTCACCTCGACATGGGGCAGAGGGAAGCTGCTCTGACCTGCCCGGCCCGCTCCGGCTTCCGTGTGACAGCCGTCCGGGCAGCCTCTGAGACATCAGAGGGCGCGCCCTGGTCCACTGCCACGGCGGCTGGCTTCCCGCCCGGAAGCCCGGCCCCCTCCCGCGAAGGACGGGGACACACGCGGGGAAGGGCAGAGGGGACAGTGGCGGGCACCGCGACTTACCGCAGGTAGAAGAGCACGTAGGCCTGCTGGTTCAGAACCACCTTGATGTTGCTGGAGTTGACCAACGAGTCGTTCATCTGATACCACTGTCCGTTGCTTGCCTGGGGGACGACGACATGAAAACCAAACATTCCGCAATCCTCACATTGTTTTTTAAAAAAAAAAAAGCATAAAAAATCTGCTGCTACTTGTCGCGCACGTCCAGGAGCACTAGGACCCGACTCACTACAGTGTGCCGCTGATTCCCACAGAGCCATCACCGCAGCGGCCACAGCTGGACTGGCGCACACCGCAGCGCACACCTGCCCCCCACGCGGCGGGAGCCACTGACCTTCACGTAGCAGTAGTAGTGCCCGGCGTGGCAGCTGTAGCCCGAGTGGACCAGGACGGCGTACAGCCCGTACATGACGGGCTCGCCGCTGCTCTGCGACATGTACGGACGGATGTTCAGGAACTCCGGATAGCCCACGTCCTGCACGAGGAGCCGAGACAACGGCAACTGAGTCACCTTCGAGAGCGAGGGGCAGTTGGCGCTCTCCATCCACACTACAGAAAGGACACGCTCGGCCCTTTAACGGTGTGGGACGCCTGGGCCCCCAGCCTGGCCCGGCAGGGGTCTCACTCGACCGGGGCCAGGGACGAGAGGCAGAGAAGGGGCCTCTCCCACGTCGGCCTCCACAAGTAACTGCTGAGCTGCCCCAGTGAGCGGCTCGTGGCCGGTCCGTTCTCGCCTCTGCCACGTGTCCCGTCGGCTCGCTCACTCCTGGGTTCTGCGTGTGAAGTGAGTGGAATAACCCGCTTTCTTCCCCTCCCCTCACAGGAACGTGGCAGGGGGGAACGGGGAGAGAATGCCAGGTTTAGGCCTTCAGGAAGAAAGGTGCTGACTCCGTACGGCCAATGGTCAGAGGAAGTTACGTTTTGATGGAGTGCATCAGGACAAAGGTCAGGCCAAAATTCATTTCAGAAACTGACCATCTCTCATAGGAAAATCTTTTCGAAAATTACCTTTGCTGGGACGACAGGAGATATAACCTATCTGCATTTCTGCCTGTACACACAGACTTGTTTAATAAAGTGTAATTTACGTAATGTGAAACGTGTGGCCCCCAGGTGACCTGTTTAATAAACCTGACAAGTGCATACTGTCAGCGACTGACAGCCCTACCAACATACAGACATCGACCCAGAAAATGCCCTCACGTCCCCGTAGGAGCATCCACCCCGAGCATCCACCGCTGACTCCTACCGCCCTTCACGAGTTCTGCCTGTCCCCGAGCGCCACACGAGAATCACACAGAATGGACTTTTTGCGTCTGGCTGCTTCTTGTGATATTTACCTACGTATCTTTTCCATTCTACCGACCAACTCAAAATCTCAGAAGCCAATATACCCAACAGGCTCACGAGCTTCGGGGCAATCTTGCTACATCGGGGGCCCCCCAAATCAGACCAGCGATTCTCAAACTGTTCCGATGGAAAAGTAGTCCCAGGAGACGTCAGGGTGACACGTGAGTCCCTGGGGCAGATCCGCCCTCGTGATCACGTTCACCACTGATTATGTCCCACGGACCCCCGGTGCCTCACGTGGCACAGTGCAACGTAGGCTCGTTAACTATTAGTAAAAGCAATGAACGAATGACTCCCCAAACAATTAAGTTTGAAAATTCTTCATAATAAATTCCCCTCTGGGAGATCCAAAACGCAACATAGACAAACGAAGGCTCTGAGAAGGCCTGCAATGAAACCGCTTAACTGCAGCTTGCCAGTTCCTGAGCTCAGGCGAGCACGGAGCACTTTCTTCCCAGATGCAGTATCAACGCTCTGCGGAGCACGGCCCGTGGGGAAACTGAGGCTCAGACAGGTGCCCTGCCCCAAACCACATAATGAGGCTCCAACACCTGAGAACAGATCCCTAGACCTCTATGACACAAAGTGAATTTCCGCCCTACGTTCCACGAGAAGCCACAGCATGGAACTGCACCTGACTGACACACGGAACAGGACATGGTGGACGAGAGCCTCACGGCCTGGTGCTCGTCGCACTTACTCTTAAGGGAACCCTGACCTTCCACATCAGGCACACCCCACGCCCAGGCAGAGGCTGGGGGAAAAGCCAGAAGGACCGCGGTTCTTGGATGTGACTGTGCACGACACTTGGGTGTTTCGCGAGAACACGCATTCCTGGGCCCCCGACCTCCACGGCGAACGTGCTGGCTCCAAGGAGGGTGGAACCTGCTCTTGAGAGGGCAGCCACGCGGCGGGCCCGGACACCAGGCGAGCACGCACCTTGGTGATCTTGCCCCCGCTGAAGTTGGCAAAGCGCTTGAGGGACAGCGTGAGGACGTTAGACGTGCGGTGGATGGTGAAGCGCTTGCTGGCGGGGACTTTCTTCTTGCACCTGGGAGGAAGGGGAGCGGGAAAGGCGTCAGCTCCTACTCCGAGAGAGTGTCCCCACACCGGCTTAATAACAGCAGGGCTGCCAGCAACGGGGTCTCCTGCAATGCGACCTGTGGCCCCTGCATCCCCAGCAGTCACGTCGAGGGGAAGCTGCCACAGAGAGACGACGAGAGAAGAGCTGGGGATTCTAGAGCAAAAATAAAGTTCTTTCCCAGCGAAGAGACCAAGATGCATGAAAAGCACCTTTGAGATTACGGAGAAAGAACAAATTAGAGCTGATGTGGCCAAGTGACGGAGAGGCAGGAAGTCACTGTGAGGGAGGCCAGAAGACAGCACAACGAAGGGGTCGGGGCAGAGGCCAGGTGGACAGCTCCTAGAGCTAAGGGAACAGCTCCTAGGGCTCGGGGGACAGCTCCTAGAGCTCAGGGGACAGCTCCTAGAGCTACGGGGACAGCTGCTGGGGCCCTGGGGGACAGCTCCAGCTAGGGGACAGCTCCCTGGGAGCTGGGGGGACAGCTTGACAGGGGCCCACTCCCTAGGGCCAGGGGGGAGCTGCTAGGGCTCAGGGACAGGTGGACAGCTCTAGGGGACAGCTCGAGGGGACAGCTCCTAGGGCTCGGGGGACAGCTAGGGGACAGCTGCTAGGGCTCAGGGGACAGCTCCTAGGGCTAAGGGGATGGAGTTAGAGAGAAGTAAAAGATAGTGTTTGGGCATAGAATAATAAACCTAAAAAACACAATTAAGAGAAATATTCTTTTCAGCTCTAAACGGCCTAAATATAAAGTAATACGCACGTACACTCATTCTGTGCAACCCTGAAGAGTGTGAGGTCAGAGCTACATCTGCTCAAAGGGAGAAACGTAGAAAACGTAAGAAACGGAAGCGGCAGAACATGCTCATCTAAGAGGCAGGACGGCAGGGTGGCTGGAGCACGGGCTCTGCAGCAGACGGCCGCGTCCAACACGGCCCCTCTCTGTGCCTCGAGTTTCCATCCTGTGAAATGGGGATAATTCCAGCACCTACTTCGCCAGTGAACGCCCGTGAGGCACTTGGAACGGCGACCAGCACACGGTAAGTGCTGTGTACACGTCAGCTACGAAAACCATGGCTGACACTCCATGCGTGTGGTTTAGAGGTGTTCAGTTTTAAGACAGAGATCTGGTACCCGAGACAGGTGAACAGGGTCGCCTCTGAGCACGGGGGAAGGGAAGGGAAGGGACAACACGCAGCAGAGTCGCACAGGTCAGGTCGCTTGTTCTGCGTCTTTCTGGCCCCTCTGCCACGAGCGAAACCAAACTTACTTGGCACACATGTAGGCGTTCTCTCCACTGAGGACATCTGGCTTCACAAAGAGTTCCAGAGCACGCACAATGTTTGCAGCTTGCTGAGAAGGACAAAAACGCAGAATAAAATAAACAGCAGAAGAAAAAGGCTGACTCGAGAAATGCCAAACGGAAGGTCTTTTTCAGGCTGAGGCAGCAAATCGCAAAACCTCACTCACATAAAAACTGCCCCACTAGCCGCCACCTTCTGGGACTGAGACAGATCGCAAAGAAACGGGGGGGCAGGCCGTCCGCCTTCTTCACTGATGGGGGGACGTGGGTCACGGACACGGGAGGCCTGCCGGACTGCGCCGCGCGTTTCCAGGCTGCAGCCGGGTCTGCGCCAAGCCGCAGGCTACAGGGACAGGGCTGTCACTCGCTACCTCGGGACACAAACTGCATTTCATCTCTACTTTTTAAATGAAAAGAATGCGCACGGGCAAACGGCGAGGAAGAAAAATTCGAAAATGGTGGCTCCTACTTCAAGGCAGTAGGAGTCTAAGTATCTCTTTCCTTATCTAATTGGGTAACACGGCCTCCCGGGTTCCTGGGGTTTGGGGTTTTCGCCCTCCGCTCTCCCCATCCTAACGCAAACACAGCCGTGGTCCGTACCCGGATCTCCAGCGCCACGTCCAGGTAGGGGTCGTAGGTGTCCGAGACGCTCCTGCACACCGAGCACTTCACTGCAACGGAACGAAGAGGCAGTGAGCGGGCACTGGTGGTCCCGCGTGCCTCCCCCAGGTGACCAAGTTCTAGAACGGGGAGGTCACTCTCAGCAAGCCAGTCCCCCGAGAGCCCAGCATCGGGAGAGAGGTCACGGACACCCAGAGTCCACAAGGAGCAACATGTCCAAACCAGCGCTGCCCGGGACGGGACATGTCCCCTGACGGACCCACGGCCTCCCTAGGCATGTCCTGCCCAGCGGCCACGTCTGAGGGACTAAGGGAGTCGGAGGAAACATAATGCCGCCTTCACTGCCCACGTGCCGGGCGTCAGGCTCCAAACTTCCTGCCGGGGGCGGTGTGCCCAGCGGCCAGAGCACGGGCCAGGGTGCGCGTCAGCGACCAGGCTCGAGGCCTGTGGGCCGGCCCAGGGAAGCGCCCCGGCCCGGGCCACTCCCTAGCATTTCCCGGTTAAAGTTCTAATCCTTGACACGAGAAGGGGTAGAGAAAACGTCTCCACTTACCACGCGATCTGAGATAGCCGCCAAAAATTTGATGGACCAAAGTAGTAGCCTGCGTCTGACGATCCAACCTGGGAAGGAGGCCACAAGCCGTCACGCGAATGACAGGACACAGCAAAGCGGGGCCAGCAACCCCACCCGGGGCCCTCGCACGTCATTACTGGTGCAGCGACACGGCCGCACGTCCGACGCCCTCGCCCCGCATCTCGGCAGGACCCCGGCCGTGCCCGGTGGTCTCCCCACGGCACTCTCCCCGACAGGGCCCCTCGGTGCCTCTCGGCGGGCAACCTCGCCCCCGCTTCCCAGAAATTAAAGGCCTGAGCAGCTCCCCGTCTCGATGACAGATGCCCACCCCGCCACCTCTCCAGCTCGGCCCGCCTCAGGCCTGCACGGTCACCGCTACCTCTCCACTGGCTGTCACATGCGCCAGCCTCGTATCTGGTGACAAGTGGGGCTGGCAGAAGGGGACACCTGGGGCAAGAGCTGGGCAAGTCACCAAATCTGTGAGAGAAACAGAAGCGGCGTAAACCCTGGCAAAGGCGCTCACAGGAGAAAAGAGCGAATGAGGACCGAGCGCCTCATCTGATGACAATCGGCCCCCGGGAAACAAGCACGAAGCAGAAGCAAAGCTCAACACAAAACTCCCAGCCGAATTCCGGATGGGGACAGAAAAACCACCGCGAAGGAGAAAATTTAAAACTAAAAATAAAATGGAGCAAAAAAAAGAGAAAGTTGATTGAACTCAGGAAAGACGTGGAAAACAAAGGCATAATCAGTTCGGACGTGAAGGCTAAATTACAGGGCGCCCAGCCGAGAAGACTTTCAGATAAAATCGCGGTGAGGGCGCGGCGAGGTGGGGAGCAACCGGGGTGACTCCAGGTCGGGGCGAGCTGGAGAGGAAGTAGCTGAAATGAAGGCAGCTAAGAGTCGAAGACTCCGAAAAAATAAAGCACAATAATCAGACAACACAGACAACTAGCGCGTGAGAAAAATTTCCGGGAGGTAAAAAACGGCCTTTAACGAGAAGCAGCGAGAGTAACGGCCATGCACGTCCCCGAGGTCATGAACCTCGGGGTGAGAACGTTCTTCTGTCCACACGCCTCGAGTCGACCTACGCAGAGATTCACCCTCTGTCACTCAGGGAGCAGATCGCCGGGGGAGGCGGCCAACGACAGTTAATCCAAGATGTTCCTAGTGAAACCATCGGACTCTAAAGATTTTAAAAAGACCCTGAAGTGAAAAGATCAACTGCTACCTCAGGCTTCCAAGCCCAGCCCAGGGCGGCCGGGGGGCTAAGAAGGAAGCAAAGGGGGGGACGAAGGCGGGAGGAGAATGTACAAATCTTGTTACGTTCCAACAAAATAGGAAATAACACAACCAAGGTTTAAGAGCAGAAAGGAGGGAGGAGGCAAAGGACACCATCAAAAACCGAGGGCCAAGGGCGTGCCAAGGGCGTATGAAGGGCGCCCGCAGAAACCTACAGCTCTTCCTAAACCTGGAACGGACGTTCACAATAAACAAAACTCAGAGAACGAAACAGCCCATACGCTCTATGCGATAATTACAAAACAAAACGATTCGGCGAGGTCAAGACCAAACTTCAGTCATAACGGTAAATGTGAAAGGGCTGAACTTGCCCATAAAAGAAACGGTCCTTCGATCTGGCTCACAGAGCAGGACGGAACTGGAGACAGGCCCAGAGCGAGGGGCCTCAGTGCGCGATGGCCATCGGGAACCTCGGCGAGCAGGCCGCACCCCGATGGGGGCACAGCAGAACCCGAGCCCCAAAGCATCAACTGTGACAAAGGGCACTTTGTAATATCAACCAAGTGAAGTTGTGAGGGATATGAGTGTCCGACCACAGCACCTTCCTTAAAGCAGCAGCCACCGGAGACGCAGGTGACAGGCACACGCCATTCTCGGCGGAACCCAGGGGAGCGAGAGGAAGCAGGGCCAGGGAAGACACGATCGACTGCGGACCTCACAGAGACACACTCGGAACCCCGCCCCACGACACGAGTGTGCGCCGTCTCAACTGCACGGGAAACTCACAAAGAAAACGTCAGGAAGCCTCACGAGGAAGAAATTCTACGCCCTGCTCACACGTTCACGTGAAAACCACCAGCGAAAGTCAAACACAAAAAGGCCCCTCCGCCTGCACGGCAAACTGACAAGTTGCTGTTGGAAGGCCGGCCTGTGTGCCATTCTCACCGTCTCTCATGTCACTGCAGACCAGTGACAGCTGTCCCATGGGCAGGTGGCCGGCGAGCATCCCAGTCCCCAGCACCGTGCCCGGCCACGCCTGCCCCACCTGACGTCTGACGCCCTCACCCTTCTACCAGGGTCTGCCCACCTCGGTGCCCTGTAGGGATGGCCCGTCACCACCTACCCTGCCCGGACCAAGAACCTGGGCTCCTCCCCTCCCTCAGGCCCAAACCCAAACCTATCCACTCCACCCCCAGCCCATCCCTCCTGAATTCTCCCACCTCCGGAGTGTGGCTCATCAGCCTGGCACGGGGTCAGTCATTGTCCTAAGAGCACCCAGGTGACTCCACCCTGGACCAGGGCTGGGAACCACTGAGACATGCCACACTCACCTGCAGAGCAGGGAGGTCACCCCCCCCACCACCACTTGCTTCTGCAGGCCCCGCGGCCCGGCCACATTCCGCAAGCTCTAAGCCGGGGTCACTCCTACGGGGGAGCAGCATGATGCTCCCGGGGGTGCTTCCCCGTCCCTCCACTGCAGCACTTACTATGGTGACGGCGTGGCTGCCAAGGGGTTACCCGTCTCCCCCGGTTACACTCCGAGCTCCTCAAACTCAGGGGCCACATCTTAACCCTCCCCCAGGGGGCGGTCCGCCCAACGGATGAGTGACTGTGGACAGTGCGTGGGCGGGTCAGAGCCAGGACCCGCCTGGCAGGAGGGAGGCCTCGGCCCCTGCAGGGACGGGGGAGAACGGCTGACCAGGCCAGAGACCCCAGCGCAGCGAGGGGACGGCGCCCAGGGCGCCCCGGGCCGCTTTCCAGGCTTATCTCTGAGGACCTCGTCCACTGAAACAGGCTCTCCCGTGAGCCTGCTGCAACTCGGCCACCTTTCCGAAGGCCATTCCAGAAGGGCTCCGTGAGTCGTACGCGGTGTCTGCAGAGCCGAGGGGCAGCTCCACTCGGAGCTCAGGCAACGGCCATGAGGCGGGGGACACTTCCTGCCTGTCTTTTCCTGTCTGAACCCACAAACCCAGGAATGACACAAAAACCTTCCTGACAGTAACTGGTTCACGAAAGGGAACATGTCGTCAACGTGTCACGTGTTCATGCTTTCAAATCTGAAATTACGGAACGGTAGCTGGGCAGTGAAATTACCAAAATCGCTAACCTCCTGCTCTCAAATTCTCCTGCACGCTTTCAAGCTCTTTCGTAAAGGCTTGCCAATTCCTAGCGGCCCAGCCTCTGTATCAATGTGAGGCGGTGGCTTTAAAAAGACGAGAAATGTCCACGTCAACAGCAAAGGCCCTCAGAGAGGCCTGCTAAAGCCTTTTCTGTCCACAAGTCCCCGGACAGAGCATGACCACCACCGCCTGGTGCTGCCACCGCCCCAGGCTATGAGAAGGGGGCAGGAGGCCTTTCCCAGGTGGCGAGGGCCACCCCTTGTCCAAGGGCCAGCAGGTCAAGGGCCCGGATGCGGAGGTCAGTGGAGGGAAGTCGGGGAGGGCGCTGCGACCCTACTTGGCACAGCCGCTCAGGCAAGCCTTCTGCATGGCGTCGATGGTGTACCGCAGGAACTCGTGCGCATCCTCCTGGCTCCCGAAGCGGAAGTGCCGGGCGATCTCTAGGGGAAAGAAGCAGCATCACACCTGAGGGGGGGCTCCCGCCTCCGCAACCGCCTGCCCTGGTCACCGCCACCCGGCTGACCCGGCGTCCGCAGTGGGCTCTGTGCAAACTGCCACCGTCCACTCGTGACTGTGCACAGCAGCAATACCCTCAGCGAGACCCTCTGGACTCAACGGCAAAGCGGCCCCGCCTCGGAGCACCGGGCACCTCGACTGCGAAGTCCACTGAGGAGCGAGTCTCCAGGGACCGGCACTGAACGCAGGTGACCACAATGACATCACAGGTGTCAGACACCGGCTGGCCTAGCTCCTCTGCTGAGCGGAAGGGAAGCCAGCTCCTGGGATGCCGGCAAGGGCCTGCACGCCTTCCTCACCCCGCTGGCACCCCGTTCCCATCCCGCTCCCCTGACCTCTGCAACACCCCCAGCCTGGCCCCACCCACGGCTTCTTCACGGCAGGCCCCCCACAAGGCCTTTCCCACAGAGCCCGGAGCCCGGCCCGGCGCGGTTCCTAACCACGCCTTCGGTCTGTACGGCCACACGCGCCACTTAGTGCTACCAAGTCTTGGGGCTCCTGGGACTGCTCCCGACTTCATCTCCCCCCGCACCAGCTCCCAGCGCCCGCCGCACAGCGCACGTGTAGCAGCAGGCGACAAGGAACTCGCTCTTACTTTTCAGATCCCGGATGAAGGACACGGGCTTGATGGCGTTGCCGCTGTTGGCGAAGGCCTGGACGATGTGGTTCTGCATGAGGCACAGCATGCAGAAGCTCCCCTGGCGGCCTGCGGGCGGGGCGGGCGGGAGTGAGGGCGGCGCTTCCCGGAGGCCACGTGCCAGAGCGGGACCCCGAGGGCAGCTGAGCAGGCCCAGGCCCAGAGCGGCGCGGTGACCGCCGGGGACCGTCCTCTGTGCTGCTCCCACCTCCCCACCTCTGCTCCTGCCCCGATTTCCTGATTTTTATTTACCAATTTTTAAAAATCACGGCTTAAGTTTTAACACATATGCCCAACACAGAACGGTCCCGTTTGTCGACTATCAACAGGAATCCCCCCGGGACTGCTCAGAGCTGTGGCCGTTCTGCGTGGCGGCCGCGCCCCACCCCGGCCTGCCCGGCGTCCCGCGTCCGGTCTGCCGGCAGGCGCCTGCGCTTACGCGTTCAGCTGTGGACGCTGTAGTGCAGGTTTCCCGCACGCGTCGGAGTTTTTCTGCAGAATCGCTGGGTGGATTCCAAAGACGTCAGATTGTTTTCCAGAGTGAGTCTTCCACGTGGTCAGGATGAGAGACTAAGCAAAAGGGCGATGCGCACCCAAACCCCTTTACGGTAGGCTAACTGACCGGACGAGAGTTCGGGTCCCGGGGCGCCTTACCGACGCCGACATCACGGGAAAGGGTGCGATTCCGGTTCGAGGGCCCGGTGTCGCATCAGGACAGGCCAGCGGCACGCGAAGACTCTCAACCCTCCGCACGCCGGACTTCTGCGTCTTCGCTGATCACGGAGGGGACGGCAGGCGCACGGGGTCCTGTGGCACTTCCCTGGTCGCCAAAGCACGCCTGGCAGGCTGAGCACCAACCCTACCCGCCCCAGCCATGAGGCTCTTCTGTAAAGAGCTGTGATGTGTCGATTTTTAACTCCTTACTGTCTCTTCCTCGTTTTGGGGTTCTTCAGTGACTCTTGGCACCAGCCGTCGTCCGTGTGTCCCAGCTTCCTTCTCCCAGTTCGCAGTCCCCAACCATCTTTGAATTTTCTGTTTTTTCATGAACGAGAGTCTTTAATTTGAACACAGCTGATCAGTTTTGTCTGTTATGGTCAGCACTTTGAGTCTTGTTTAAGAAACCTGCCATCCCAAGGTCAGAGACATTTGCCCACATTTGCTATGGAAGCGCCGTTTTATTTGATAGTTTTCAATCCTTTACGTGCGTGTCTGCTGTGAAACGGGGACCCTATTTCCCTTTTTCATATGTAAACCCAAGTTATTTTAAGTTGTTTGTTTAAAATGGAAAACACGTGTATGTGAAAACCTGGTACGTAACACTCCATTTCCAAACGCTGGTTTCTGGGCTCTGCTCTCGTCTGGGGGTCATCTGTCCCCTGAGCCAGCACCACAGCATCTTGACCTCTGCAACCGCACGTGAAGACCGTGGTTGGCGGAGCATCTCTCCCCTCGGACTCTTCTTCAGAACCGTCCTGGCGATTTTCGGCCCTCTGCTTTGCTTTTCCGTGTAAATTTTAAAATCAGCTGTGGCTACGTCACTCTCTAATCTAATGTGGGGAGAACTGACATTTCATGATGCTGACCCCCGCCCCACGTGTGTAGGTTACCAGCTAACAGCCTTCCACCACCGTCCGCACACACACCTTGGTAAATTTAGGTCCAGATACTTCATCATTGTTACTGCTCTGAAACATTGTTTCATAATAGCAAAAAAACTTTTATAAGTCCTTGTTTGGTGCGGAGAAATTCGATTTTTTGTCTGCTGATGTCACGTGTCTAGCCACGTTGCCAACTTTCTAATCTGTCTATTGAGCCTCTTGCCTTTCTGAGCAGGAGCACCATCTTTGAGGGGTAGCCTTATCCTTTCCTCCCGAGTCGCTGCTCCGGCCAGGACCGTCACGTGATCAACGGGAGCGGTGGTCGCGGCCGCCCCCATTCCACTCCTTACAGGGAACGTTTCCAAGGCCCCTTTGAGAATGCTGTTCTGTAGTTTCTGAGAGGCACCCTTTATTGAGGTAAGAAAACTCCCCTCCATTGCTATTCTGCTAAGAGTTTATCATAAATTTTGGGGGGACACCTATCTCCAGGTGACCTTTCCCTTTTAACCCGTTAGGGCGGTCACAGTGATCGCGTGTGCCGGGTCTCACTCTAGGCCTCAGCTTCACGCCAGCACCGTGAGGGGGACGGCACGATGGCTTTGTGGGAGGGACAGTGGAAGGCCTATTCAGACTTTATTCTACTTTCTCCAGTTTTCATAAGTTATATTTTACTTCATCTTTATTTTTGTTTTAAATTTCTACTTTGGGGCCTGTTTCCCAACGTGCATAAACACTGGCCGATAGACGTGTACGGTAACTGAACATGCTTATTTTGGAGGTTCCCTTTGAAGTCCCTCTTTCCTGTTTGGATAAGCACTTTTGGAAAAGTCGAGACCACTGCTCTACCTGCGTGACCACTTCCGTAGCCTGCCCCGCAGTGGGTAAAACGCGCCCTTAGGTTTGATCGGTCACTGCGTGTAATGAACGCCACTCCTAAATCTGCTCCAGGCAGAGGGAGGCGACGCCGGGGCGCACGGGGCGTCTCCCTGGGTGGCGTCCCCGCCCTGCGCACAGGGCCACCCCGTGCCACGCGCGGGCTCTCACTCACAGCTGCGGGAATGCTCCTTGGAGAGCAGGTAGCCGGCCAGGGGTGGCGTGTAGGTCAGGCACTGCACGGTGGAGTTGAGGAAGCACGTGTTGCCCAGGTTGTGCAGACCGGCTCCCACGCGGTACACGCGCTCCCACTTCAGGGACAGCCGCTCCAGGGGGAAGAGCACTTTCTGTGGGGCGGGGACGCCATCGCCCCTGCTCTCGTTCACGTGCTCGCCGCCTGAGAGAAAGGGGCAGGGGGGCAAAGCGGACGACGTGAGTCTACACGCAGCCAGGTGACAGGGAGCGACCGCTGGCTCACGTGCTTGGCGGGCACCCGCTCAGGACACGGCACGGAAGGACACCTGCTGCCCTTGCACTGGCGGTTCCCAGGAAGCCCGGCAGGAAGCCCGTCACCCCGCAGCCCGCTCCCCTCTCTCTCGTTTCCAAGTCCCGCTTCTGATCCTATGAAACACACACGTGCCAAAGACACCTAAGGATGCAGCTCTCTGACCAACCCCATATCGTTACTTCGACAACTGAAGTCCATGGACCCCAGAAAAAGCTCACACTTGACCGCATTCTGGTTTTGCCCCAGCTAATCGTTCAACGTTTCGCCCGCCCACTTGGTGACCACACGGCGAGGCCCTTTCCGCCAGCGAGCCGGGAGCCCGTACCCGGTCTCCTGGCCTGGGGCTCATCCCCGCCCCTGTGGCGGCCGGCTCCCTCCACTCTGGGGTTCAGCAGCACATATTTGCTCTTCAAGGACTCCAGCTGATAGGAGAAGCTCTTGCTGGCAGGCTCGAACTCGATCTTCTGCAAAAGGACCTTCTTGGCGGAGGCGGCCAGCAGCTTCCCCAGCTCTCCATCGTCGGCCGAGTCCTTGCGGCTGGGCTTCAGGGCCTCCTTTAACTTATCGACTATTGGCATGGTGCATCACTGTGGGGACGAGAAGGGACAGAGAGTGACGGGAACCGGGTCCCAGAACAATGCACCGCTCCTTTAAAAAACCCCTGTGCTCATTCATTACGGAGGGGCGCCGCTGTAAAACCTTCTCCGGATCGGCGGCCAACCCTGCAAAGCAAGTGTGAAATACTAAAAAAAACTCAGGATGAGGATTTAAAAAATCTCAACAGTAAGCGCTCGGACGCAGCAGAGTCCGCGCTTCTCCCAAAGACCAGGGGCCGTGAGCAGCGCTGGGCAGACAGGACGGCAGCCGAGACGCAGGTCGGCCCGCGGCACGCACCTCTCCTATGGGACTGCGGGCGCTGTGCTGGTGCGATTTTAGTCCGAAGGTGACCACGTGATCCTAACGTCTGCTCAAAACCGGGGAAATGCCGATGCTCGGAACACACGCTGGTCACACACACGAATCCATGTCACAAAGGAGGCAGTGCAGACAGAGGAGAAGCGGGCGTCTGTCCCGGACCCCACTCCCCAAACCGAAAGCCACGGGCTGCACGTGACTGCCGAGCACGAGGACGAGGCTGGTCCAGACTGCGGCGTGCTGGAAACGCGGGACTCACGCCAGATTTCAGAGGCTTAGTATGAGGACTTTAAAAATCTCAATAGTTTTTAGATGGGTTACGAGCTGAAATATTTCACATATATTGGGGTGAATAAAATAGATTGTGAAAATTAATTTCTTCCGCTTTTTATTTTTTAACGTGGCTACCGTGACATTTTAAATTACTTTTGTGGCTCGCGTTACTGGACAGTGCATGTGCAGATTACTTTTAACAGGGAGGGAGACGAGAGAGGACAGGGACAGGACGAGACGCCTGAACTTGAGCAAAGCGGGGAAGTGGCAGCTCTGGGCTCTGGAGCGCGGCAGGCCTGAGCTGTTCCATCAGCTACTGGCTGTACGCAAACGCCAGAGACAATCACTGTGACTGTCACAGGTCTCCTGTTCTCTGTAAAATACGGACAGAAACAGCCGAAGGTGGCTGAGAAGTCGATGGTTGTGAAATTAAGGGGGCGGGAGCACTGGGTGGTGCTGGGTGCTGGCTACAGGGCCGAGGCTGGGGGTGCAGAGCAGAATCTGCAGCCAGCGGGAAACCCCCATCCCCTCTGCCAGCGACACTGTCTCTACCTCTTCTCTTCCCCACCCACTGCCAAAGCTCAAGGACTATTTGAGTCACAGTTAGAAAACCAGGTTCCTTAAACGGCTCGCTCTTATCAGAAAAACAATGACTCCCTTGGGTATCCAGCATCCAGCCTGCCACAGGAGAACCAACTAGTCAGCTGTCCCCCAGACCCCTGCTCTAGTGAACGGACCACCTCTGGCACCTCTTCTTAAACCCAATTTATTGTTATGAAGCATCTAATGCCATACATAGATCAAGTTTCTTTGTCTATAAAAATGTCTGTAAAGAACAGAAACGTAAACTTTATTTTTAAAAAGCGAGCACGAGTTCTTCGACTTGAGGATGCAAAAGCACCTCTCCCGGGAGAAATTACCTATGCGTTCTCGCCACTGCACACTCACTGCCGGGCCACGTGCAGGTGACCGGCAGGAATGAACGGAAGCACAGAAGCCCGCACGGCTCACCTGGGACGTGGGGACTTGGGTGCAGGGCTGCTGCAGCATGGGGTCGCGTTCCTGGTCAGACCGCGTGGGTGTGGCCCGAGAGGTCACCAAAGCCGAGAGCGTGTCGTCCAGAATGGGTGTCAAACCTGTGGGGTGAACAGAGCACCATGTGAGGCCAGCTCTCCTCCCGCGGTCTCATCGGCCCCACTCTGCCGGGAGCAGCCGGCGTTAAGGCCGAAAATACGGACAGTGCGCTTCTGGGAAGAGCTGGGAGGAGACTGAGCTAATTAGCTACAAATTATTGCAACGGGCATGACATGAAAACACGGCCGTGTGCCCTGTATCCGAACCTTCACGCCAGTGACAAAGCCGGTGAACAGAAGTCTCCCCACACTCCCCAGTCGACGCCAGCCCCAAGTGCATTCCGAAGAGTAAGAGGCAACAGATGATCTCCGACTTTCAGATTTCACAAACCAGTAAAACTCCCCCAAGGGGAGTTTTAAACTCCTCCGAGGGAGCAATAAAAGCTGCCAAATTTTCACTTTGCTCAGCGTGGACTCGTGTCTTTGATTACCACCCACAATCACTATGACGACATAAAATTCAAGTACTTGAAAACTTTTTGCTGTGACAATGTTCAACATACACAACGTGGAGAGAACGACCCCGTGATCCACACCGTTCCCTCTGCGGGGCCAGAGCTCTCCATGCGGGATCGAGCTGCACACTTCACAGCAAGTGTCAGATGCCGCGTGTCTGACACCCGCAAGTAAAAGCTCATCAACACCCAAACAACAACAAAACTCCCTACGATGGCGCCGCTGTAGCAAGACTCACCTTGCTGTGGACAAGTGAGGACGTGGGCCCACAGGAGAGTGTGTGGGGACCCGGCAGACAGGGGATAAACAGAACTTGGGACAGTTAACCCAAGTTAATTCAAGATACGTAACTTATATAATACCTATCCCATAGCCCACCCCTCCACGTGGAGTCGGACATTTTGAACATATTTCTCCTGCTCTGATAGAGATCAACCTCTGTGTCACCAATTTCACCTGAAATATTAAGCAGTAACCTAAAAATGATTTCTCTCTGAGGTGGAGAAATCCAAAGAAAAATGGCCTTGCATCGTCGGCAAGCCCTTGACATCCTCACTTGATAACACACTCTTCAAGACCAGAAGGATGCTCTCTCCATTCTATTCCTCATGGTCCAGGTGAGAGGCTCCACCTAGCCATGTATTTTTCTGTCTCCAAGAGTGCTCCAACATAGGTTCCACAAAACGAATACCATTCCATTCAGGCGCTTTCTCTTTCCCTCCTCCCTTTTCCAAGATAAACTGCACCAAAGACTCACAGGGTCAACCACGTGCTGAGGGGAGGAGCCTCAGATGGACAGAGCTGGGGCCCCCGGAGGTGCTTTTAGAGGGGGGCCTCCGGGCTCTTCCGCAGCGCTGAGTCCCCAGCCAGGAGAGAGGAAACTGAGCGTGCCCTCCTTGGAGACCTATTCACGGCATCCCTTAGAGAAAGTCTGTTTTAGGACGCTACTCTGGCTCCTAAGACCCCGGGGCGGGGGGACGGAACAGCGCCCGACAAAAGCAACGGGCATTTAAAAACTCACATCTTGTACCCGGTTACCCACTCACATCGACCACGACCGTGACAATGACCATGAGGGAAGTTACCTTCTCCAGGGGTGAGCCTTTCCCACAGCGCTTACTAAAAGGAAACACCGGAGCTCAGCTCCGGTCCCAAACAGAACACTCTGTTCCTGATTAGGCCATTCCAGAGAAAGTCTGGCTCCTGCGTAAAGGATGCTTCTGTGCGTAACGACTGCACCCAACATCCACACAGACCACTGCCCCCTCCGCGGCCTGGGCTCCAGTAGGGCAGCTCTCCTCTCCACCGCCGGTCGGGGTTCGCGGGGGGCAGCAGAGCGGACCTAGGACAGGTCAGAGCGCACTCTCCCCGGGCCTCCCCGTGGACCCCTGGACCCACGGCAGACGGCGCGGCCCCGGGCCCTCCCCGCGGACCCCCGAGCCGCTCGCGTGCTCTTAAGCCCTCCCGGTGAACCCCGGAGCCCTACGGACACGCGCCCACGTTTCCCTGGAGCGCCCCGGGGTGCGCCCGCGTCCAGCCGCACCTTCCCGCTTCCCAGGCCCGGCGCAAGCCCTCCCCGCGGCTGGACGCGAAGCCTTCTCCTGGGCAGCGCGCCGTCCAGACCCGGCCCCAGCCTACCGGGTCCCGGCCGGCCCGCTGCAGCCCGCGGCGCTGGCGTCTGTTCGGCCCGGGCCCCGCACACTCACCATCCGGGCCCTCGGCGCCTCACACACGTGTCACGGCGACACTTAAAGGCGCCGCGGCCAAAGGCCGGAGCTGCAGAACTCATAAAGGCCCCTGCGGCTTTAAGAGGCGGGCCCGGCTCCGGCCCTACTCTCTGGGCCCGCCCACAGCTCCTTTACGCGCCGGAAACGTCACCTCCAGCCCGCGGCCCCGCCAGCTTACGCGATGACGCAAACACGCAGAGCCGGAGACGCCCCGCCCCCTGGGCCGGCGCCGGGCCAGTTCCTGCAGAGCACGTGGGGCGCGCACTTCCGTCCGGCGCGCGGGGTGCGGGCGGTCGGCGCACCTGGGGCGGCGTGTGGCTGCACCTCGTTCTCGCCTGCCGCCGGGCAGTGGCACCGAGGGCTGGGTCTCACCCCCTAGGGCATTTTGTCACCAAAACATAGGCCGCAGGTGATCAGGGCAGCCGACCCAGTAAAGTTGGGGGAACCGAGCAAAAAGTATCTGCGGGCTCTGCGCAATTCTCAGCGCCCCCCGCCCAAAAGCGGCATCCCATGATGACTACGTTAAGGCTCTGGTTGAGTGCTTGCAAACAGCATTGCTTTTGTAATATTTTTTAAAATGCCTTTCACCTGAAGCAGCTTTGTTGGCTTCTGGCAGGTGGAGAGAGCGTCGTTTCTAGCCTGACCTCTGGTGGTATTCTCACAGAAGCAAAGGGTGGAAACCTGACTTTTCCCCAAAGGCAAAGCTTTGCGCACAGGTCCCTATCTGCTGTGTCTCTGTCTTCACGTCTCCCACCCTCCAAGTGGGGAATGGCGATGGAGAGAGAGAATGGGCGTGATTGGAACAAAAGTCACCTTGTTAATTACGTGAGTCCTGGTGTGTTTTTGAAAAAGAAAATGAACAAACAAAACCGTAGGAGCCTATTCCTTGTGAGAATCCATGACTAAACTTGAGGTTGAGATTTGTCCTTGTGTGAATTGGCTCCCTGCCCTAAAACAATGAATGATTCCAAGAATGACGTACCCGTTCCAGGCCTGATACAATGTATTGGAAGTGAGGGATTAAAAAAAGTGGGGGTGGGCGGGTGACGGGACAAGCAGGAGAATGAGGAGAAGGGGTTTATTCCAACTCTGTCCTAGTTAGCAGGGTTTTTGGGGACTCTTCTTTTAACTAACCCAGACCCCATTTTTCTCATCCGAAATTTAATTCTCCCCGTAATGAAACCAATGGCATCCGCTTCTGTTGCTGACCTCATACGTGCCAAATCCTGAGATGGCCACTTTACCAACATTACCTGATTGAATCCTCGTGGCAGCCCTACAAAAAGACCCTGTTCCTGTTTTACAGATGAAGAAAACTTGAGTGTTCAGGATGCCAGCGAGCAAGCAGTGACCTGAGGGTTTAAACCCATGTTTCTGTCAAGCTCCCAGTTCACACCTTCAGCGCAGGCTCTCAGAGGTAACCCGCAAATTCTTATGAGATGACAAAGGAATTGCCTGAAAGGCCTGCATGCTGCTTGAGAATGTAAACCGAGGCCTAGATGTTGGGAGGAGGCCTTGGCCACCCACCGTCCCGCCTCACCCGGTTTCCCCTTCAGATTCCCTCACAGAAGCCTTCGGAGTGGACTGTCTGGAGTATGCTCACCTGGACCACATAAAAGTCCTACCGAAGGCCGCCTGAGATGTGCAGAGTAAAACCACCACGAGGCACATTTCACACCCTCTAGAACAGCTAAAATCAGACGACTAGATGTTGGAGAGAGGGAATACAGCCCCTGTATAAGACGCCTGGGGGTGTAAAGCGATGCAACCATTTGGGAAACTAACTTGAATGTTTAACACAAGGCTCACCCTATGAGCACATCCATTGCTGTCACCACGTAGGCTGGCAAATTCCAAATGTGCAGATGCAGGATGCAGACCTCTCTCCCTGATCTTCGGAACCGTGGGTCCACTGGTGCCTCCTGGACATCTCCCCACGAGCACTTCAATCTCACCATGCCCAGAAAGGGCGCATCGCCGGCCTCCCCTAAGCTGCCTCTCCTCCTCAGCCCCTTGCCCACTGGGGCTGCTGTGCTGGCACTGACACCAAATCCTTGCTCCGCCCAGAGGGGCATACTGTGGCCCCCGGCCATAGTATGTGAAGAAAGGTTTTATCGAGCCAAAAATGCTAGCCAAAAAGAAGACCAGTCTTGAGGTGAGTCCACCCACCTGCAGCATGGCTAGGCGGAAGACGTACTTGTCCATCGTCTCGGACTTTGCAAGCACTTTTATACTCCAAGTAGCGGGGAGGGGGAAGAAAGAAAGGAGCCATCAGAAAGAATGTACATGAGCTATAGGCAAAGCGGGGGAGAAGGTGAAGCGGGGCCGGCTCTGGGATAGCAGAGTCCGAGAAAAGAGAGGCTCCCCGAGTTCATGGTGCCCGGCTGGGATAATCTGCGGAGGTAGCCACCTGGAGATTAATCTGAACCTCTAGCAGACGTACAGGGAATGTGAGCAGTCATCCGGGAGCTGGCCCGCAGCCATGAACAGACGAACAGCTCTGTCTCTTTTCTTACTCTCCAGCTGCTGTAATTTAATTTAGAACACCTCAGAATTTTCCCCTTGTCATTTCCACCCCCACGTTAACCCCTCATTTTAAAGGCTGAGTGGTTTGGGTTTTCCTGGTTGGACCTGGACTGATAGAAACCCCCACATCCACTTGCCCGGCCAGCATTTTGGGCTCCTCTCTCTCCTTTACCCCGTGTAAATCACCAGTTAACTAATTTTGCTAATTATACCTCTCAAATATTCCTCCAACTATTCCCTCCCCTTCATCCAATTGCCCAGGGAAAGCCTTTCTCCATCTTTTCCTGCATTGCCCAAACTGTCAAATGGAATAATATAGGTAAAAGGCCTATCTACACATATCATGCACATGTCTGGAACCGATGCTGTCCCCCATGCTGATGGGAAAGCCAAGCTCCTCAGCTGGGTCTCTAATGGCCCTTGGGGACCAGCTCCTGCCTGCCTTTCTCCCCTTATCACCAGCCACTCCCTGCCCTAGATCCTTCAGCAGAGTGAATCTGAGCGCCCTCCCAGTGGCCCTTCAACCACCACCTTTGGCCTCACCTCCTCTGAGAAATCTTCCTGGATTCCTTCCATCCATGCCATGAGGCTGGTACTGCCTGGGGCTGGCCCGCACATTCCACTTAAACATTCAGTTGGAATGCTCTCTGGACTCCTCCCCCTCCCACCATGACTCTTAAGGGCCAGTTGTACATCTTATTCATCTGTGTGCAATGTCAGGCAGTGTCCCCACCTGCCGCTGGGCGGGGGACGATCCGATCTGTGGAGGGTAAGCTGCTTCCCCATAAGCCGCATCTCTGTGCCAGGCTGTGGGCCTTAGAGATGCCAAGGGAGGAGGGCAGGAGCAGGTGCCACCGAAGAGCTGGGCCTGGGAGTCCGCCCCTGCTGGGGTTCAAATCCCAGCTCCAGGGCTCACTGGCTTGGTGGCCAGGTAACTCGACCTCGCACACCTCAGGTTCCTTATCTGTCCAATAGGGAAGATAAGACGACCGATTTCTCAGAGTTGTTAAACATTAAATGAGATAACCTAGGTCAAACCCTGAGCGCCGGTGCTGCTGTGCAGTGAGCATTAGCTAAAATTGGAATGACTAGAGGTGTTGAGGGTCCTACGCGGCTGCCCGTGGGAGCTTAGGAGCAGAGTCCCCTGGGCTGGGGGACAGATCATGAAATGGTCAGGACTTGCATGCGACAAAGACTCACCACAGCAGGCCGTAGACTGTGCTCCCCCGGAAGCCGGCTTACCGGGTCCGCTTTCCGAGTCGGTGTCCGGGAAGGTAGATTTCGGGAGGGGCCCCCATCCCCTGGTGGGAATGGCTCACGGGCCTCAAGGTGTGTTGATGCTGAACACTTGCTTTCCTTCTGGGAGTCTGGAGTGACCGTCACCCATCAGGACCTCGAGGTCAAGTCTCTAACCAGCTCTCTAGCTGGAATCTTGCTCCTGGTGGACCCCCGCCCTTGACTCCGCTTGAAGGGGCGGAGCAAGACTTAAAACTCTGAGCTTTCTTTATTTCTAGGTAACATGGATGCGGCATCACTTCTGTGCCCCGTCCTGGGTCCCATCCGCAAATCCTCCTAACACCCGCCCTCCCTCTCCGTGACCAGCCACAGCACCGTCTGCAGACTCCGGGTCTGTCTCAAGTTTGGGTTTTAACTGGAATGAAACATTTCTCCCGGTCATGGCAGCGTGAAAAGCGTCCAGACTGAGCTCACTGTTTCTGAATGTCTTCCCCCGCCCCACCCCCGCCCCGCAATTTGTTTCTTGGAGGAGAAAAACTATAATTAAAGTTAAATGATTTCCCCAAATCAAAGCACCGTCTTTCACCACGAGATGATTCGAGGCGCCTGCACATGACAAAGTGCGCTGTGGGTCACCAAAGCTTGAACCTGAGGCTGGAGGTAGGCCTGTTCGCGAACGTCAAAGTTTTAATGCAAAACCTAGGGAAACAGCAAATCGCCTGTAATAAAACCCTAGCGAAGTCTCTGTAACTCCGCAGTTGCTTTTTTTTAAGGTAGATCAGGTAAACACATCTACTGGAAGTCAGGAGGGGAAGACAGTGCTAACGCACACTTCCAAAGTATTCCGGCCGGTCCTGGTAGCTCCCGCGCCCGCTTCCCGCGGTCCCTCCGACTCGGGTCCTGCGAGGCCCTCTGCTGCGTTTCCACTTTGAACCCACGTGTGTCTTCGGGTGTCCTGACAAGAGAGCCGGACTGTCCTCGGTTGTCCCCATTTTTTCTTTCACAGAGTGAGCAAGACTGAGGGGCAAACAATGGTGTCTGCTAGAATAGTCTACCCAACAATCCGGTCGCCCCATATGTGGACCTTCAAACTGACTTAAAATTGTTTGCAGAGATCGAGAAAACTTGTGTGTGGAGTTTGTTATACCATTCTCTCATTTTCGTGTACATGTGAACATGTCCACTAAGAGAAGTGTCTCTAAAAAGTCACGTTTGACCTAAATACCTAAAATAAAGAAAATGGGTAGCAATTGCCTGGTGTGTTGTTTGCCGAGACCCCAAATGTGC